>NC_067401.1:64634033-64954033 GCF_016432865.1 Antechinus flavipes | reverse complement strand
TGTGATTATTATTAAGTATTTAAAACAACAACAACATTTGATTCATGGGTACAGGGGGTCACTTTAACAGCTCTTTTCCTTACATGCCTTCTCTGCATATATTACAATCATGAGAGGTTCATGAAAGATGCAACAAAAGAGATCAATTTGTTTGACCCTGGGATGGTTACTATCAAATGAGGCATAAAATGAGAGCAGAGACTCCTAGATTTAGAAATAAAAGAGGTCATCTAGTGCAATTCCCTCATTGTAAATATGAGGAAACTGAGGCCTACTGAAGTCATGTGGGTAGGAAATAGAAAAATCAGAAGTCAAAACCATGTCCTCTGACTCCAAATTCAGCACTTATTTAACTATAGGGTCCTGCCTCAAAGAATGCTTGCTACTAAACAGTTCCCAAAGTAGGGTCCACATATCCTCCCAAACACTTTCAAGGGGGCCAGGAAATCAAAACAACTTTTATAATAGCATAAAGATATTTTCATTTCTTATATGGTAAATATCTGTATATATAACCTACAAAAATAAAAGCACTTTGTGTGTGAGTACTCAATAATTTTTAAGAGTGTAAAGGGGTCCTGAGACCAAAAAATTTCAGAACTACTGTGCTAGCTACATAAATGAAAACTGGCCAATGCAGAGTTAGATTGAAAGAGAGATTTCTTTTATATAGTTATATACTCCATGTATTTGTAAGTGACATTGTGCTTATTACATGAAGCTCTGGAATATTGTGTTATCTCCAAAATAAATTTCAGAATAATTCAAAATGTTTTAGCACAATTATGTGTATGGGTTCTTACCTAAATACATGAAGAATGCTTCTCATTCAGATGATAATGTACAATTGAATGAGACACCTATGGAGCTAGTCCATTTATCTTAGAAAGATACTGTGCATTGATCACAAATTGGATGAAAAATTGTATAGAAGGAAGAAAATGGATCAGATTGTATTTGAAATATGGTTCAGGGCTTTTTAATGATCTACAAATTTTCTCTGAAACAAAATCATAATTAAGCAAAATTAATTTCCACATTGGTGCCTCGTCCAAAAAAAAATGTGTTTTATTCTATGTAGAATCCATCATCTCCCTGTCAGGAGTCCTTTGAAATTCAAGTTGATCTTTGTAGTGATCAGTGTAGAGTTCTTAAATCTTTTAATGCTGTCATAGTATAAATTGTTTTCCTGGTTCTACTCACTTCATTCTGCATCAGTTCATATGAGTCTTCCCAGGTATCTCATGAATCATCTCTTTTGTCATTTTGTATTTTATTCATATTTCATTCAGCCATTCTTCAATTGAGGGGTATCACCTTATTTTCCAGGTTTTTTTGCGATCACAAAAAGTTGCTATGAATATTTTAGTACATATGGGTTCCTTTTTTCTTTCTTTAATCTCTACCAATTAAGACTGCAGCTTCTTAATACCAATATCCTACTGGAAATGCTATGTGACTATAAATGATGGAATATTACAATTTCTGGAGAATCAATAGATCACCCTCTTCCCCCCCAAAAAATCTATGAAGTATTGTATACAAGAAGCATTAAAGAGAATATAACCCAAAATAGAGCTATTTTATTTTTATACCAAGGATGGGTATTAGCTGAGGATATCCTGAATGATATTTTGGTAACTAACTCATGTCAAGAGACCTGGAAAGAGTACCCCATCATTTTGGATGGTATGCCCATGGAAAAGTTATGGTATGGGAGGACATGGACAAGAGATACTTAGGATAAGAAGGGATGAATGGGTTGCAATCTGTACCTTTGGAGGGATTATCCACATCGATGTGATTATAGAGCCTTCATGCTTCAAGGGTCACAAATTTAGCATTGTAGAAAACTTTATAGCTTATTTACTGTCCCCTCCCCTCCCCATTGTACAGATTAAGGAACCGAGGCCTTCAGAGTTTGTGTTCTATATGCATTGTTTCTTAGATGTAGCTCTACCCTACCTTAGGAATTTCACTTTCACTGTGAGAGGAAAATGTCTCAATTAGTGGGCAATTCTATTTTTTCCTGACTATTGCTTCAGTCTGTTGCAAACTCTGGCTCAAACATATTAAGAGAAATAGTGATTAAGAAGGAGAACTAAATTTGGAAATGTTAAGTTGCAAAAATCATGTGTATTGTATTGATTCTGTAGGCACTAGGATTTTATATATTAAGGAAATTGCATCAATTGACTTTATGCTTTCAATGAAAAAGTAAAAATGAAAACACAATGAGTTCTAAAGGAAATTAGGAAATTTGTATTCAAATAAAAGAGTCAATATAATTTAGGGGCAGATTGTATTCATATATTGATTAAGTAATATAATTGACAAAAATTCAAAACTTTCTTTTCAACTCCTTTAAAATTACATACATGTGTGTTTGTGTTGTTTTAGGTTTCTTTCCACAGTTTTGCAAAAGAATACATAAATTAATAACACTATTTATGGGCTATTAACACAACTTGAACAAATACTTCTGTTGTTGAACTTTTAAGACTATTTCCAACTTGAACTTGGGAATGTTATTTTTTATGTTGAATACCTTCAGATCTCTTGGATAATCTAAGTAGCATATTGTTGTCAATAAAACTTTTTAATTTTTTAAAATCCTCAATGCAATAAAGTTAACTATGTATTTTTAAATGGAAAAAGTCCAAGGGCAATCAATTTACTCATTGAAGATGAAATATGATGATACATAATTTAATATCTTGGTACATACTTGTTTGACATTTGTTATGTGTCTGCTGCTGTGTGTGATAATTTATTAGCAGGTGCTTTAATGCTCCAAAGTACAAATCTAACATGGAATTGATCCTAAAGAACTATTGTACCTATCCATCGTTAAAAGTAACCTATAACTTTTATGCGCACATTACCCAAACTAGTTTTCTTTTAACCTTTACTTGTACTTTTTTTAGCCACAGATATGACATGAAGCTATGATTAGAATCAATCAATCAGTCAATAGACATTTATTTAAATATTTGCAATACAGTTATTGTCCCTAATGCAAGGAGCTTATTAACCTAAAAAACTTTCTCTATCTAGATGTCCTTCTATCATCCAATTTTATCTTTTTTTTTTGAAAACATTACTAAATAGGAAGACCAGGAGGTTGAAGTAGATATAGTTAATCTAGAATTTAGTAAGGCATTTGATAGAGTCTCTTATGCTTTTCTTGTGGGGTGAAAATGGAAAGATAGGGGCTAGACAATGGTAAAAATTTCATGATTCTGGAACTGGCTAAAAATTGTTCCCAATGATTAGTCTTAAACATTTTAGTGTTTGGAAGTCTGGAAGGAGGTCTCCAGAGAGTGTTCAAAGAATTTGTGCTTAGCTCTGTGCTGGTTAACATTTTTATAATGATTTGGACAAAGACATAAATGGCATACTTGCGAAATTTGAAGATAGCATAGAGTTGGGGAAATTATCTAACATCTTAGATGCTAGAATATGGATCCAATTGACAGTTTACAATACTGGACTGAATTTCTTATGATTTAATTGAGACAAATATAAAACTTATGTATAGATCCCCCAAAGTCATCTACACTAACACAAGATAAGAGAGGAATGATTAGATTGTAGATCTAAGTTAGGTTGCAATGAGCCAGTATTGTGTGCTTTCTTTGGCCTTATAGTTTAGGACAGAGTAAAGACCCAGATTTTATAGAAAACTGATACTTGGGAAGCAAAGAAAATTGATACTCCCAAATGTGAATTTTATTACTGTTTTGCAGCAAACATGCTGCACATGTTATGTGGAAAAACCATCAAATAGAGATTCAGCCATACACAAGGTCAGGATTATTCTTGTGAGAAAGATGTGTATCATGACAAAGATTTCAGTGAAAGTTCATGGTCAGAGTGGGGTTTGAGAAGGAAAGTTTTATACTTAAAGATGAGTTTTTTCAGAACAGGTAAGGAATGACAGTGCTAGGAGAAGGCATCCCTAATCAGACCCAGATGTAGTCAAGAAATTCTTCAGATTACTTAGAGATATAATACTTAGAGGAAGGACTTTCCTAATTAGGATAAAAAATCAGATGAGTATCTGAATTTATAATTAGGATCCCAGAAATGGTTTTGGTATGTACCCACTTTAATGGGCCAGGAACCTCCTCCAATCAAGAGTCACAATTACATATTTGACAAAGGGTCAGAATGAATCAAGAAAAGTATAGTTTGTCTATCATTGCTTATATGTTTATTAGATCATTTATAATCATTAGGATTATTTAGCCTGTGATTGCCTATTGGAATCCTATTACTTATAACTACATCAAACAATATATTTTAAAAATCACAATTATCACAGTGTGATATAAAAATTGGGTTCCATTCTGGATATTACATTTTAAGAAAGTTACTGACTGGAAAATATCTATATGAGAGTACCAGTGTGGGAAAAAATTTGGATTCTGGTTAATCCCTTTATATCTTGTACTTGTGTTGCTTGTGAACCAAAAGCAGAACTTTATAGTTATCTCTATTAAATTTGGCCTATTATTCTAATCTGTTCATAGATTTTTAATTTTTATTCTAGCATGCAAATATGTAATTTTAAAATTTTATAATCATGCTATCTAGATCATTAACAAAAACGTTTAAAGGATAGAACTGAGAACAGATTCTTTGAGATTCTCCGACAAAAACTTCTGTCCAAGTTAAGAGTAACAATCATAAATCATACTTTAGCCATTCTACTAGTTCCAAATCTACCTAGCTCTGCTATTTTCCTACCCATAGCTCTTCATGCTGTCCAGAAGGGTATTATAATAGAATTTAGTTAATCAGTTCAACTATGCACTACTTTTAAATCCTTTGCTCCCAATTCTGTTACTGATACTTATCTTGCCAGCTTTCAACATTGTCCTCTCTCTTCCATTTGTTTTTATGACTTCTATTTCCTCTTTGCTGAAATGCTGAAACTACACAACCATGCTTGTCCAATATGCTGCAATTCTGTGTTCTCTAATCTTATTTGATACAAAGCCTTTATTTTCCCTTAAAATTGACTCACTCTAACATTCCACAAAATTGTTACTTTTATTCCCCTTCTTTCTTCTCAAGCTTCTAACACTTCATCTACCTTTCTTTGCCTCAGATCATTCTCTCCCTCATCTAACTGAGAAAAATGAGAATTGAGGACCTTGATGAAGAACTATCTTATACACGGTATTTCCTTCCAACTCATCTTCCATTTTCTCCAGAAGCTATCCCCGCCAATCAATTCATTCTCTCTGTCTTTGTCTCTTCTATCTCTACTCTTCTATCTCTATTTGCCTCTGACTTGGGCTCAATTTGTCTCTCCCTCTCTTCACCACATACTTCTCTATGGATTTTCCTTTTTTCTTTCTCAACCACTTTTTAGCCCTTTTTGATGATTCATAGTCTAGCTCCTACCACACCATAGTGTGGCTAACCCTCAAGGCTCTGTCCTGATTCCTCTTTTATTCTCTCTATACTTTCTTGATTTGTGTTTTCATTTGTCATGAGTACAGTTTCCATCTCTACACATGCTTGTGCATACATGAATTCCATCTCTATATATTCAGCTCTACTCTCTCTCCTGAGTTACAATTTTCCAATTGTCTGCTATATCTTTTCAATGAAAAAGCTAGGTTGCACAGTGGAAAGAGCATTGGGCTTGAAATCAGGAAGACTCTTACTAGTTTTATGACTCTAAGCAATTCACTTAACCCTATTTGCCTCAGTTCCCTCATCTGTAAAAGAAATCAGAGAAGGAAATGGCAAATCACTCCAGTATCTTTGCCAAAAAAAACCCCACATGGGATCAGATGCAATTGAATTGACTAAACAACAAATAATAGCAGAAGACTCGAGTTTAAATTTGGCCTCTAACATTATTGACTGTGACACTAGAAAAGTCATTTTAATCTCTATTTACTTCAGTAGGAAAAATGGGAATAATAACAGCACCTACACTGTAGTGTCTCTGTTAGGATCAAATGAGATAAATTTATAAAGTACTTAGCAGAGTGCCTGACAAATAGGCACTAAATAAATGCTTATTGCCTCTGCTTTCTCCTTCCCTTTCCCCTTTGGATATCCCATAGAATTTCAGATTCAAAATGCTGAAAACATAGCTTATTATCTCCTCTACTTTTTCAATCCTGCCTTTTCTCAAAACTTTTCCAATTCTGTAAAAATTCACATCGTCTTTCCAGTTACTCCAGCTTGCAACCTCAGAATCATCTATGACTCTTCCCTCTTCCATACCCTTCATGTTAGTCTCCCTCCACAAATCTCTCGTCTGTCTCTTCTGTTACCAGCCACCTTGTTACAACCCTGATCCATACTCTTACTCCTCTGGCTTCAGGAGGTAGAAACATGAGTGGAGAAAAAGGAGAAGTATAAGTGGTTTAACTTGCCACCACATTCTCTCTTTTCTGAACTTGCCAAAATAGGCTTTTTACAGAATAGATATGACCATTTTCTTCCCTCCTTAATAACTATAAAGACAGCATAAAGTTGTACATAGAGCACTAGTGTTATGTTCAAATCATGCTTCAGAAGTAATCAGTTTGATGCTGAGTGAAATGAGCAGGACCAGGAGATCATTATATACTTCAACAACAATACTATATGATGATCAATTCTGATGGATGTGGTCCACTTCAACAATGAGATGAAACAAATTAGTTCCAATAGAGCAGTAATGAATTGAACCAGCTATACCCAGCGAAAGAACTCTGGGAGATGACTATGAACCACTACACAGAATTCCCAATCCCTCTATTTTTGTCCACCTGCATTTTTGATTTCCTTGACAGGCTAATCGTACACTATTTCGAAGTCTGATTCTTTTTGTACAGCAAAATAACTGTTTAGACACATATACATATATTGTATTTAACTTATACCTTAACATATTTAACATATATTGGTCAACCTGCCATCCGGGGGAAAGGGTGGGGGGAAAGAGGGGAATAGTTGGAACAAAAGGTTTTGCAATTATGGATGCTGAAAAATTACCCATGCAAATAACTTGTAAATAAAAAGCTATAATAAAAAAATTTTAAAAAAAGAAGTAATCAGTTTCCTTATCTATAAAGTAAGGGGACTGGACTCAATGACCTTTTGTTCCTTTCTAGTTTGGAATTCCTTATTGCTTCTAGAGTAAAATGTAAACTCTTCAACTTCACTTTTAGATCCACAGTCTCAATCCAACTTATCTTTCTAGCCTTATTTCATATTATTCACTTTAACATTCTTTACTTTCCACCTAAACTGTACTACCAACTGTTCACTGACCTTAGAATTCTCTTACCCCATCATTCAGCTACATAGCACAATGGATGGGATGATGGGCCTGGGATCAGGAAAGCCTGAAAAATTCAGCCTCGCATACTTATAACAAGGTCATATGTGATCATGGAAAAATCACTTAACCTGGTTTGCCTCAGTTTCCTCATCTGTAAAATGAGCTAGAGAAAGAAATGGCAAACCACTTCAGTGCCATTGACAAGAAAATCCCAAATGGGGTCACGAAGAGTTGTACATGACTGGAACGACTGAATAAAAATAACATTTCCCATCATTCACAGTCTCCATCTTGTACATATTTCTTATTTGTGATGTATATAGAATATACTCCCTCCTTATAGAAGCTACTTTTATTATGAAGCCTTCTCTGATTCCTCAAGTTGTTAGACTTTTTTCTCTCTGTCCCCCTCTCTCCCTCTCTCCCTTTCTCTCTGTCTCTCTCTCTCTCTCCTTTTTTCCCTCCCCCCTCTTCAAATTAACTTCTGTTTATTATGTATGTTGTATTATCTTTTATGGAATGGAAATTCCACATAGGTAAGAACCTTATCTTTTAAATTTTTGTGAACATACTGCTTTACCCAGAATAGACACAAATATTGTTTGACTTAAATTCACTAAATACATTGTAAGCATTTTTAAGAGTGGGGGAGAATGTTTCTTCTGCCCCTTTTCTTTTTCTTTTCCCTAACTAAATAATGTTTCTAATATCCCTTTGACAAAGATTAAGTATTAGCTAATAATAGTACTCAGAACCTAGAGGAGTTTTCATAATTACAGTATGTTTATTTATGGACACAGATACAATCAAGAAAATGAATTGAGTGGGTGCAGAATGCCTCTATAGGGAGTCAGAAAAGCCCAATAATGATTGCATCATATACTGCATGTAATCTTCATTGAAATAAGATTGTGATTGTGTGTATGAGAGGCCTGCAAATACTTGGCATTGATACATAAATAATGGACTGGGAATTGTGTGAACAGTTTGGCCCTTTCATCCGAGAAACAACTAATGTTTAGCATGAAGACAGAGGTGCATTTGTAATTGAGTGTATGAGAAAGATTGTAGGTGGGTGCTGTGGGCCTGTCTGTGGCTCTAGCTGTCATTTTTCTTCCACATCTCTACCTCTTCCTTGCTTTTCTCATCACTGCCCCCTCATTATTCCTTTTGTCTACTCTTAACTCCTTTTTGATTTGTGGGGGAGTAATGACAGATTGTATGGTTCTACTTTTAGACTAGTATCTGTGCATACATGAATTCATCAATCTTTCATAATCTAGGTGATAAAAGCCCCTCCTTTCCTAAAAGTGAAGTTTTATTAATGTCATTTGCATATAACTTAATCACATTTAATGTTAATATAAGCCAGAAGCTCAAGTCAGTTTCTTTTTTTTTAAATTTTTTTTATTTTTCATAATTATAACTTTTTATTGTCAATAACCTGTGCCTGGGTAATTTTTTACATTATCCCTTGCACTCACTTTTGTTCTGACTTTTCCCCTCCCTCCCTCCACCCTCTCCCCCAGATTGCAAACAGTCCTATACATATTAAATATATTATAGTATATCCTAGATACAATATATGTGTGCAGAAACAAACATTTCTCTTGTTGCACAAGAAGAATTGGATTCAGAAGGTAAATTAACCCGGGAAGAAAAACAAAAATGCAAACAGTGTTTCCTTCTCTGGGTGTAGCTGCTTCTCCCCATCATTGATCAATTGGAACTGAATTAGATCTTCTCTTTGTTGGAGAAATCCACTTCCATCAAAATACATCCTCATACAGTATCGTTGTTGAAGTATATAATGATCTCCTGGTTCTGCTCATTTCACTTAGCATCAGTTCATGTAAGTCTCTCCAAGCCTCTGTATTCATCCTGCTGGTCATTTCTTACAGAACAATAATATTCCATAACATTTATATACCACAATTTATCTAACCATTCTCCAATTGATGGTTAAGCCAGTTTCTTGAATTGAAAGTAGGTTGTGGGATACATCATCTCCTTTTATACCTTAGTCCTCAATCATCTTGGAAGAGAGAAGAAGGAAATCCATTGATGAGCCAAAGCACCTCATGTGAGGATTATTGACCAATATTAGGAATTTATCCTTTAAATTCTAATTGCTTCTTTTACCTTAAATATTCTCTTTCATCATTAATTAGATCTTCTTTTCCCCAAGTGGAAAGATGAAGGAAATGCAGATTTTGTATTTCTTAGAGATTCTTAAATTTGTGTTTTATTTCTTTTATAATCTGGACCTTGAATTTCATTTAAACTAGATTTAGATTTGGACTGTGATTCTTGTAAATACTTATATAATGTAGTTACTATTCCTTTTCATGTTTTTGACTCACAAAATCAGCCAGTTAGGAAAATCCAACTAGCATTTGGTTAAATAGCATTTTGAAAGGACTTTTTTCATTTTCCCTATAGTTTTGTTTTCCTTACAAAGATTCTAATTTCCTTGGAATCTTAAAATTTGCAAAGTGTTTTTTTTCATAATAACACTATAAGATAAAGGAAAACAAATAATACCATCTTAATTTTTATGGAAACTGAGATGTAAAGAGATTAAGTGTCTTGCCCATGATCTCAAAGGTAGTATCTGAAGCAAAATTTGAATGCAGATCTTACAAGTTCAGTATCTACTGTGCCACATTTCCTGCAACAATGAAAAAACTATTCAGTCTATTCACATATAGAATGAATCCACTAGTTCCTAAATATTGTCTATATAAATGCAAATATAAAATAAAAGGAGTACTCAAAGGTCAAGAAACATCAAAGGTTGAAGACATGGATGCGCCTGTTGCTTGAACCTTGTTCTTTCTAAGTGCCCCTCCCAGGACATTGTCCCTACTCTTCTGTTAGTCATTTAGATCATTGCTGTTTTAGGCTGACTCAGCCCAGTCTTCAAGGACCAGAGTATTTCTTAGTATGTATTGAACCAGTGCCAAACTATTGTTTCTCACTATTGTTGTCTGAAAAGACAACATGTACTAGAGATGTGAAACAGGAAATGTCCATTTGTCCTTCTTACGGAAGAAGAAATTTTCCAGAGTCCATGTGCTGATGTAATTATTTGAAAGAATTTTTTTTCCTTCAAAACTCTCCATGATTAGTTCTTTGGAGCCATTATGTTCATCGTCAAAAGTGAACTACACAGTTTATTATTGTCCTTTAGTTAAATACAAACTATCTTGTATTTGTTTGTATTGATTCTGTACATGTTTCAAAAAGCATGATGCTTAATGGATTCATGTTGTGCTCCTGTCTTATCTTGGACTTGCTTTGGAGACTTCTTAAGTTATTTCATGTAATGGAAATTAAACATCCCTAAAGCCAAAACCATGTGTATCTGTTTTCTTTTTCTCATATCACACTATTTAAAATTCTGTGCAAAGTAGGGCTTCAAAAAGTATTTTACACTAGTTAAGTCTTCTTACACTACTTACAGTGAAAATTTTCTATCACAACTAATCCCTTTCTTTCCATGCTACCCTATTTTCATTATAAAGGCTGAGCACATTAAAATCCATGGAAATAATTTACTGACAAAGACTAAAGGCTTATATTGGGCTGAGGATGATATGAGGGGAAATCTCACTTCTTTGGTTTCTGCTATTTCTATGTAAATATGAGATGCTATAGGTATAAGAGAAAAATGGCCCCTATTTTACCTATGATGGTCCATATTTAACCAAAGATGATAATATCCATTTTATATAAAAGGAGTTTACTTCTTAATTCAGATGTAGCTTTTTATGATATTTGCTTCATTTATTCTGAGACCCTTGATGTTCTTATGTTCTTTAATTTGTTAGATTCTATGATCTTTTCCCTAAACATCTGCAAATCTTACTTCCTAGTTCTATCTTCAAAAGGCATGAAAGGTTCCTTATTTTTTTCTTCATAGTTTTATAAAATCCCAGTAACCTTCCTTCCAGTTAAAGTATAATTCTCTGTAGTAGCTTTATTTTTTAAGTAAATTTGATCCTATTTTCTCTAAACACAATGTGCCCAGGCTGAATTCCAAAGTAGGCCTACAAAAGATGAACACTAGTTGCTCAGCCAAATTCAGGCTTTCTCTGCACAATACCAAAACAACCCACTGAAAAGTAGAAAATTAAATCAGCCAAGTGTTTTGTCTGCATGGCCCCAAACAACCTGTTTTTCTTGTTTTTTCACTGTGTGTGTGTGTGTGTGTGTGTGTGTGTGTGTGTGTATGTGTGTGGTTGTGTGTGTTAAATAACTGACTAAATCAATGGTAATTTTTGCATTGTATAATTACAAGTATGATAAGAAGAACATGAGTAACATATTGAATTTAGCTTAAAAAGAAAAAGATTTTGGCTGAAAAGAGAATGAAAAAAGGAAAACATCCAGATAAAAAAAAAAAGAAAAAACAAGTAAAGCAAATAGTCATCTGGTCTTTACAAGGAAGGGGAGTAGCAGGAATGCTGAAATAGAAAGGAAGTCATATGTCAGAGGGCTCTATGCACATTTTCCTGAAGTACCATGTTTGTGCTTAAATGGAATATGTTATTTTATCCAATCATAACATTTGTACTTTATACTTTTTCACCTTATAAGTTAAATGTTTAAATATAATTGAGGTAGTAAAACTTCATTTTAAAGGGATTTTTTTTTTTTTTTTTTTGCTTCTAAAAGGTTGAATTCCATCCTTTTCAAAGACTTCAAGAGCTACTGGATTATTGTCAAAAAAAAAAAAAAAAAAAGAAATGCTGTTTTCAATGCCTATTGCCCATTAGTAAGAGGAGAGGTGTTGAATCATCCTAATATGGTCCAGCTGGCAAAGAAATATGTCAAATTCCCAGCCCAGATATGCATATCTGGAGCACCCAAGTATGTATAATTCAGGGAAGTCATTCAGAAACACCCAATGAATGAGGGAAATAGTTAAAAAAGAGTTCTGCCATAGGACTCAGAAGAGCATTAGATGAGGGATCTAGGAATTCTCATTTTAGAGTAGAGAATATTTTAGAGGTACATGATTACTATTTCCAAATATTTGAAAGGCCATCCAATGGATGACAGGTTACATTTATTCTGTGTGACTCCAGACTTAGGACCAGCAGAGAGAAGTTATTGGGGAGGCAAATGTTAGCTCAGTATAAGGAAGAATTTGCTAATAATTAGAACTTCCTGAGGTCTGATTGGTCTGCCTTCAAAAGTAGAGGGCTCCTTGCCAGATGAAGAGTTTATGCTGGTGCTGAATTCTTTCATTGAGATGTTATAGAAAGAAGAGGACCTCTGAAGCATCCTTTGAATGTCTTATTTTTGATTAATTTATTTTTATGCTTCAAATTTAAACCCTGTATTCAGAAAATAATTTTGATTTGCCCTACTTCCCTTCCAACTTTCGTGACACACAGATTTCCTTTTTTTGAACCATACCATTCTTGGATTTTCAGAGAATCTAGGAACTACAAATGAAAGAAATAAATGATTTTGGAAGTTAAGCAAAAATAAAAGCTTCTAACTAAACTCCCTTCTGGATAATAGTATCTAGGAAAAGTCTTTATGTAAATAATTGGTATCAAATTAATCTTGCCCTCTGTCTACAGTATACATACTGTGTGTGTGTGTGTGTGTATATATGTGTATATATATATATACATATATATATATATATATACACTACAAATATACATTAAGAAATGCAGTTTTACTAGAGAGCCACAATAAATATATATAAAGCTTTTTGATAAGGAAAAAAGTTATCCTTTTAAAATTATGTGCCTATGGAAATAAATGATCTCTTTTTTCCTCTATGTTCAAAATATATGCATATATAATTTTCAAATTGCAAAATCTTATGTTCCAAAATTTTTTCCTCCTTTCCCCTCATCCCCTCCCCTAGAAATATAACATAAGTTAAACATGGGCAATTCTCCTATGCATCTTCCCACTGTTATAATGCTGTACAAGAAAAATCAGATCAAAAAGGAAAACAAATGAGAAAAGCAACAAAATGTAAGCAACAACCACAAAAAGGTGAAAATACTATACTGTGATCCACACTCAGTCCCCACAGTCCTCCTTCTGGATTCAGATGGCTCTGTCCATCACAAGACCTTTGGAACTGTCCTGAATCACCTTGCTGTTGAAAAGAGCTATGTCCATCAGACTGATAATTGTATAATCTTGTCATTGCTGTGTACAATATTCTCTTGGTTCTATTCACTTCACAGCATAAATGCTCTTATCTTATTGTGGTTTAAGTAAACAATATAATTAGGAATATAATTTAAGGATCACAGAATCTCAAAGTTAGATGGAACCTAAATAGCTATCTATTCCAACCCACACCTTATGAAACAATTGTGTCAGTAGTTTGATATTTGTTAATCATATAAACATTCTCAAGGGAGAAACTTAATACTTTTATTTCAGAATGAGGATATTGCTATACCCAAATTTACAGAGCCTGAAAGATTAAAAGAAAGCTATAAGATAAGAACCAATTACTGTTCATCTTAAAGATCTATTTTAATAAATAGGAAAATACTTTCTAAAATAGGGGTATACCTTCAAGTGACCTGTCCTTCGAATTCTCGTGTCACTTTTTAAAATCTTTCTCATGTACTTTAAAAAAATTTTTTATCTCCTGTAAGTTCTTTGAAAGCAGGTAACATATTGGATTCGTTTTTTGATATCTTCCTCTGTATTTGGAGCGACCCCTGAAGTACTTAATAATTGTTAATTATTCAATACTAAAAAAATGTGAGATCATTGGTTCAGAGATTCCTTTGGCTCTACTGATTGTAGCCCTTCCATTCCTGCTCTTCCTGTGAAGTTCTTGTTCAAATCTTCTCAAACCTTCCTTCAGGGGTTTCATCTAATATGCTGGAGTCTTGACTTTTTTTCTGACATTGTGAGGGGCACCAGGCTACCTGTTATTCCTTATTCTTACTACGTGACTTGCCTATCTTCTCTTTGTGTCACATTTACATTTACTAAACATTTAATAGTTACTGTGAGTGCTATAGAATATTAAAGCTAAAAGAAACTCTAGAGATCATCTGGTACAACCTCCTCATTTTATAGATTAAAAACTTAGATTCAAAGAAACAGGTTTTGTTCAAGGTTATAAAAAGCCATATAGGAAGATATGGATTTCTCTCCATTCTGACTCATACCTTGGTCTATATTAGGCTGGAGCTTTACTAATGGGCTTTTCAACCAAACATCTCTATAAATAGGTAAGGAATTATTGTTATATAAGACTCCATATTTCAATACTTTAGGGAGTTGTAATTTCACTGGTGTAGCTAGCTTCTCCACTCATCCAAATCAGAACCTCTCTGATTTGGTAGATGGTCTAGAAGACACATTTATGTAAAAATATAAAAATGGAGTGAGAAGAAACTTTCATATTATGAAACTCATAATATGTTTCATAATATGAAACTCTTCATATTATACTGTATTTTAAATTTTCACTAGGCCCTTCAATATGAAATTACCCAAATTAATCTTTTTTAGGGATAAATGCACATTTTAAGTCTATTTCAGCAATGCTTATTAAAGGATTTACTGGTAATGCTTAATGCTTACATTCCCCAAGTATAGAGCCAGACTAAAGCAGAGATACAGGGCTCAGGCTTTCAGACCATGTAGTAATTATGTTATTCATGTGTTTATCCTGATAGCCATATGGAGCTCTGTCACAATTCTGTTTGAAGTTACCTTTGTCTTATCCTGCTGGCCCCCGGCCAGGATACTGGGGAATTCAGTAGCTGAGCCTGAAGGTCTGAAGTGTAAATGAAAATACTATGCAAAATAAAACAGGGTAAAGGGACAGGAAGGGGGCAGGGTGAGGGAGAGCAAGATGGGAGTCACTAGAGCTAGGATCACATAAGTCTTTCTCTGCTGATGGGAAGTAAAACTGTTTTTTAAGAAAAGGAAAGAAAAAAAGGCAAGACAAGAACATTTTTTACCCTTCTTGTCCTTTTAGAGATTTAGTTATTTTTATTTTAAAAATTGGGTTTTAAATTATAGAGTGGGATTTATCTCCTACTGTGTAATGATCCTTTTGTTTAATCTATCACCTACCTTTTCACCAAACAGTAGGTGAAGCATGAATGAAATAAAAATATTTATATAACACTTAAAGGTTGGTAAGGTACATATATTATCTTACAATAGCCCTATGAGGAAGGTACTATAGGTATTATTTCCATTTTACAAATAAGGAAACTGAGGCTCAGAAAGGCAAATGGATTGCCTATGATGAAAGCTACCAGTTGCTAGGTGTCCAACTCCTATCTTTTTGACTGTCAAGTCTAGCATTCTACCATTAAATCTAAACATCAGACTGAAGTGACCATGATAATTTGAAAGTTTTGTATTGGCTTTCATCATTTCCTACGTCATACAAGTTTCGTAACTTTCCTTGGTGGAATAACCTCAACAGTGAAGTGAGAAATTCTGAAATATGGACTCATAGGTCCTAGATAAAGCAAAGAAATAACCTGATCATTGTTTATTATTTTAGAAGTTTTTCTAAAATTGCTTGGGGTTGGAAGACTGACTCTGCTTAAATTATACTATATTTGCATAGAATTAACCAGTGAATGTGTGGAACCTCATTAAATATTCCACTGACTACAATCTTACCTAGATTTTAGAACTCTTCCTTTTTCTCTCTTCATTCCCTACTTTAGCCAGGTTCTCTCACTCATCTCCATCTTTGCAGTCCAGGCTAGCTGGGCCTGAGCACTGGTGCTTTTTTTTCAAGGGAATGATATTCAAGCTAAAGTTTGACATGGTACATGATTCTGTTTCTCTAGTCTCCTTAATATCCTGCTGCCCAAACTGAACCTGCCCAAGTCCTACTTTATCTTTCAGGTGTTATCTGTGTACTTGGATTCTATATCCCTTTCCTGCTATGACCTAAGTGCACTTATCCTCACTTTGAATTGCTTACCTTCCAGAATCAGTTCAGAATCATGTCTCTCATTTATCACTAATTTTTGCTTGTTACATATTTTCAATCCTGTTTCAATTGCCAAAATCTTAACTGCTTATTATATATCCACAACTTGTACCTGTCTATAGTCCTGGCCTGATATTAGAAAATTTCCTACTACTCAATTAGATTCCATAGTTAGTTATTAATTAAATATCCACGATGCCTGTAAAACTGAACAGTAAAAAAATTATCATTTTTCCCTTTTATTTTCTTCTCTCCTCTCTTCTTCTTTCTCTTGCCTCTTTACTAATCCTCTTCTCTCTTCTTTCCTCTCCTCTCCTCTCCTCTTTTTTCTTCTCCTCTCCTCTCCTCTCTTCTCTCTTCTCCCCTTTTCTCCTCTCCTCTTCTTTCCTTTTCCTTTCCTTTCTCTTTCCTTTTTCTTTACTCTTTCTTTCCTTTCTCTTTCCTTTTTCCTCTTTCTTCCCTTTCTTGGAATTGACTTAAAATTAAAATATAATCACTGAAACTTTTTCCTTTCCTTTCCTTTCTCCTTTCCTTTCCTTTCTCCTTTCCTTTCCTTTCTCCTTTCCTTTCCTTTCTCCTTTCCTTTCCTTTCTCCTTTCCTTTCCTTTCTCCTTTCCTTTCCTTTCTCCTTTCCTTTCCTTTCTCCTTTCCTTTCCTTTCTTTTCCTTTCCTTCTCCTTTCCTTTCCTTTTCCTTTCCTTTCTCCTTTCCTTTCTCCTTTCCTTTCTCCTTTCCTTTCCTTCCTTTTCCTTTCCTTTCCTTTCCTTTCCTTTCCTTTCCTTTCCTTTCCTTTCCTTTCCTTTCCTTTCCTTTCCTTTCCTTTCCTTTCCTTTTTCCTTTCCTTTCCTTTCCTTTCCTTTCCTTCCTTTTCCTTTCCTTTCCTTTCCCTTTCCTTTCTCCTTTCCTTTCCTTTCTTTTCCTTTCCTTTCCTTTCCTTTCCTTTCCTTTCCTTTCCTTTCCTTTCCTTTCCTTTCCTTTTCCTTTCCTTTCCTTTCCTTTTCCTTTCCTTTTCCTTTCCTTTCTTTTCCTTTCTTTCCTTTCCTTTCCTTCCTTTTCCTTTTCTTTTCCTTTTCTTTTCCTTTCCTTTCCTTTCCTTTCCTTTCCTTTTCCTTTCCTTTCCTTTCCTTTCCTTTCCTTTCCTTTCCTTTCCTTTCCTTTCCTTTCCTTTCCTTTCCTTTCCTTTCCTTTCCTTTCCTTTCCTTTCCTTTCCTTTCCTTTCCTTTCCTTTCCTTTCCTTTCCTTTCCTTTCCTTTCCTTTCCTTTCCTTTCCTTTCCTTTCCTTTCCTTTCCTTTCCTTTCCTTTCCTTTCCTTTCCTTTCCTTTCCTTTCCTTTCCTTTCCTTTCCTTTCCTTTCCTTTCCTTTCCTTTCCTTTCCTTTCCTTTCCTTTCCTTTCCTTTCCTTTCCTTTCCTTTCCTTTCCTTTCCGCTTTCCCCTTTCTTTCTCTTTCCTCTTTCTTTCCTTTCTTGGAAAAAGACATTAAAATATAATCACTGAAACTTTCTTTAATTTTATAATGAAATAATCTCTACTTTGAAGACATCTATTTGGAAAATATCTGAAACTTTGTGCATATTCAATGTGCAGGACGAATAGTCTGATATTTTAAGAGTTCCTGTGAGTAGAAAGGTATGGAAAGTCTGACTATGATTTATATTGTTTGCTGACTTCCTGAGGCAGTTTTCCCAATGCTGTTCCATTTTAGTCATATCTTAAACAAAGCTCCTTGGCTTTTTTTTTTTTAATAATCAGGACCCAATTTTTAACAAACCATGTATAAAGAATTGTTGTTTGCCCTTTGTACTTAGTTTTTACAGAATTTAATATCACCAATAAATTTTTCCTTAAGTCCCTCTTATCAAAAGTTCTGAGTTTTTCTAGTTTAGTTCAATTTAAAAATAAATTGACTTGATCTAAAAAATTTATTTGCCAGTTTTGTTATAATCAATATCTACATAACATAATTTGAGAAACATTCTGGAGTAAAGAATGGTGATGTCCATTGAGTCAGGAAGAATTGAATATTCATCTCATTGCTTATATTTATGAGATGTGTGGCTCTAAATAAGTCTCTTAACTTAGCTCCCCCTGAAATTCTCCAACACTATAAGTTACAAAAAAAAATTGTGGGTCTGAAATTTAGAGAGAGGTGTTTTTGTATGTTTGTTTTTAAAGAGTTCTCTAAAACAAAGAAATTGCAGAATCAGAAAAACTATGTTAAGTAATGTAATTAGAAGTAACAATGGGCCTGGGTCACATTCCATTTCTGACATATACTTACAGTATGACCTGGGATAAGACACTAAGCTTCCCTGTTCTCCATGTAACTTTCAAAGATGAAAATGGGGGTTGGGGAGAGGATTGCTTTTAGTGAAGAAATTCATCACTAGAAGCTCTCTCTGATGATGAAATACAGATCTGATCCAAAAAATTTCCTCAATATTATTATATAATAATACATTGTATCTTATTATCAACTTCTCTTCTAGAATGATTTTTTTCTCAATGAATTCTTAATTTTTTTTTTTTTTTTTGCTGAGGTAATTGAGATTAAATGACTTGTCCAGGGTCACACAGCTAGGAAGTGTAAAGTGTCTGAGACCAGATTCAAACTCAAATCCTCCTGATTTCAGGGCTGTTGTTCTATCCACTGCACCATGATCTTGCTACCCCTTTTTTTCTTGGTTTGGTAGATAGCATTTGATTGCTAACCCTTACATAGTTCCTCCTGGCCTATACCACATTGGGCAGAATGCCTTATTCTATCATCCAAGTACAGTGAAATATATGATATTCCATAGCAAACGTCTTTCGGGAATGTAATTATGTAGAGTTATAAAGTACAAAAAAAATCAACAACAAAACAAACAAAAAACAAAACACCAACAGGAAATCCATAGTTTTTAATATTGGGATTCATTCTTATAGAGAGAATCACATTTTATTGCTATGTCCAAAAAATAGAAAATCTTTGTTCATTATACATTTGTCTGACTTTTTTTGTGGGCCCCCAAGACAAGGAAGAAAAAGAAATTAGAGGCATGAAGCAGCCATGTGTTTGCCATTAATTTAGTGGCAACCACTTAAGAAACAGTCCCACAGAACTGAGTGTGGACTATATAACCTAACATTCTCACTCTTTTTGTTGTTTGTTTGCATTTTGTTTTCTTATTCATTTTCTTTCCTTTTTGATCTGATCTTTCCCGTACAGCAATATAATTGTATAAATATGTTTACACATATTGGAGCTAACATATATCTTAACATGTATAACATATATTGAATTACTTGCCATCTAGGGGAGGGAGTTGGGGAAGGAGGGGAAAATTTGAAACATAAGGCTATGCAAGTATCAATGTTGAAAAATTATCCATGCATATGTTTTGAAAATAAAAAAGTTTAATAATTAAAAAAAAGTCCCACAGAGACCATAACTAGAGAAGAAAAGAGCACCAGCTGTAAGACAATTTGAGTTTCTGGCAAGAGAAAGATAAATAATTTGTATAAGGACTCTATGAATTCAATTAACTATTTGTTATACTCTTGAATCTCAGGAAGGACCAGAGGCAAAGTCATTTCTGTGTTAGCATGATCAGCAACAATGAGTCATCAGGATATGAGCAAATAGGTAGAATCAAGAGACCAAGGCCAAAGCTTAGTTCAGGAAGCCTAGAGAACAGGCAAGTTCTCTAAATACTGAGGAGAAAAGCAATTGAGTTTGAACAAAAACTTGTCCTTCTTTGTTACATTCAGTAAGTAGAAGATCTCTTATACATCCCTTTTTCCTGTTAAACCACAGGTCTGAATAGTATCCACTCAACACCTTGGCACTACCACCTGGTTCAGAATCAGAAACAGTTGTGGTTTGCTCAACAGAAATAATTCTAAAGAAGATGCGCTATCATCTATTTTGCCACTGTACTTTAAGGACCAGTAGACCTTTCCATTTGACTTGCAACTGAAATCTCATGCATTGTTTTTTTCTTTTACAATGGGAGCTCACTAAAAGAAGGTACTGTCTTCCTTTTCTATATGCATTCTCAATGCTCTTACCATAGAAATAATTCAATAAATGTCTTTCCATTCACTCAAACTCCACTGCCTTCTCAATCCAAATATTTAACAAATAATTAGTAACTACTATGTGCAAAGCACTGTATAAACCTCTGGGAAAACAGGGACAAAATTGAAACAATCCAACCTTTACGTAGACAAAGAAGTGTAACATAACTTCAGGAGTGAGAAAAAACTAAATACTGGGATAAGTAAGAAAGGTATCATGGAAGAGGGAGGCTCTGAGCTGAACTATGAAGAGAAATGTGAATTTTGAGAGCTGTATATGAAACAGTTCTTTCTAACTCTAGTTGATACCATAGCCAGGGGTCCTCAAACTTTTTAAATAGGGGGCCAATTCACTGTCCCTCAGACTGTTAGAGGGCCGGACTATAGTAAAAACAAAAACTTTGTTTTGTGGGCCTTTAAATAAAGAAACTTCCTGGCCCTGGGTGAGGGGGATAAACGTCCTCAGCTGCTGCATCTGGCCCGCGGCCATAGTTTGAGGAGCCCTGTGACAAATGCATGGACATGGGAAATGAAATATTATTTCAGGTAACCGCTTATAATCCAATTTGTCTAGTACAAAAGTCTATACTGTCATAGGTTCTGGTAGGAATGATGCTATAATCATTTGTAGCACTGGGCATGCAGCACTGTGACATAAAGAGTCTTAGCACCCTGATAGTCACACTCCACAGGTCTTGAACATGGTGGTTGAGCCTTTGAATCACTATTTCCAATATCTCCAGATTAACACAGAAAAGCAAAGTATTATGTTATATGCCAAAGAACCTATTAGATGTGGGCTCTCCAACATATCCTTATGATACATATTGAAAATGTAGCTAAACCTGCATCTAAGTCTTATCTTATCAGACTCCATCCTTCCCAGAACTAACCCTTCAACAAAGGGCAATCAATACCAGACTGAAATCCAGGGAAAGAACATTTAGGTACATATTGCTTCCAGCTTCTTACTGCACTAGAAAAAAGACACAAAAAAGATACTAGAAGGAGATTTTTTTTCTTGAGTAAAATAAACAATACAGTGATACCTTCTCATATCAACCATTACTCTCACTCTTTAAACAATCTAGATCACTTAAAAGTTGGCCTGTCTAATTCAGGCCACTGGCAGTAATAGTTATCTTTCTGCATCCATAAATATCCCTAGTGGCACAAGCCTTTTGTATCACTGTAGTGATGGTATAATGTGGGACTATCCACATTCTGATTACAGTACTAACATTCCTATTTCTATTCTTTCTATTGGTGCCAGATTTATTGGCTTTAGTCCTACTGCAGCTCAGAACCTGTGATCTTCTAGCCACTATGGGGTTAGCAGTAGGGAAAAAGGGACACAAATGTAAAAAATCAAAAGTTTTGTTTCTTGAAAAAGATATAAAAAGATGGTGTTTAAAGTAGCTATAGCAATGGAATGTGGTTCTCTCCACAAAGATCAAAACTAAGTGTAGACCAAAGAGTTCTTTTTTCTTTTATACTACATTATTCTATTAAAAATATTCTGGACACAAAATTATATGGACACTATAATCTCTTAGATCACCCTTTCATTTGCATTTTCACAATCTAGTTATTTCACCATATTATCACCAATTTACTCATGTATTAATAGAATGTCTACCCTTCTTGAAAAAATACAAAACTTAGTATGGGATAATTCATAGATATTTAGAGATATCTAGAGATAGAAAAGAGGTATAATTAGATAGCAATTTATCTGGGACAAAAAAAAAAAGATCTGATATTGGGTTTTACTGTTTGCACATTCTATAGAAGTCAGTGCCAGGATAAGACAGCCAAAAATATAATGCAAACTTAAAATTCATTGATAGATACCTAGTTTTCAAGTATAAAGCGCTGATAGATTTTTTATAATCTATCTCTAATCCACTCTGGTTTGATTGCATTGGAATATTATGTTTAGTTCTCTGTATCAAATTTGAGGTTGGATATTAAAATAAGCTAGAAAATATCCAGAAGAGGATAATCAGGATAATGAAAGACCTCCAGTTCATGCTGTATGAGGATCAGTTGAATGAACTGGATATATTTGTCTTGAATAAAGAAAAAATACTGTAGGGACATCATAACTGTCTGAGCATCTTAAAAGCAGATAAATGGAGAAGGGATAAGCTTGTTCATTCAGCTCCTAGGAGGTGAGACTAGTGACAGTGGGTAGAAGTTTCCAAGAGGTAAAGTTAGGCTTGATTTAAAAAAAAACTTTCTAAGCAGAATTATGCCAAAGTGGAAAGGGTGCTCTTTGAAATTAGTGAGTTTCTCATCAAGTTTCTCAGTCAAGAGTCAACTATTTGTCAGATTGAATTGATGTAGGAAAGAGTAATGTTCTGGTACAAGTTGGCCTGAGTCACTTCTGACATCCCTTCCAATTCAGAACTTCTCTGATTTGAAGGTACTTTACATGAAATGCCTTAATGCCCCAAATCTCTATTATTGCTAGCTCTTAAAAATTACATAGAACTGACAATAAACTGAAATAACCGTTGAGAATGAAAAGAAAAATTCTACCTTCCTGTGACATGAAAAGAAATGAGCCATTCTCAGAAAAATAATCACTTCTTTGATTAATATACTTGTTCCTAGACTGACTAATGAATAGCATTTTTAGTTGGTTTGGCTTTTTCATTTTTTTCCAGTATTGTTATCTACATCATCATGACATATGTAGCATTAGTACAACTTTGACTATGTCCCTTTTGATGTTACCTAGTAAGTTTCAGTACTTTTAAATGTTTTTGCCTAGCATGCAGAAAAGGTGATTTTTAAAAATTTACTGTTTTTTTCTGTTATTATTGTCCTATGCTAACACAGTGAGTTTTCTCCATCTCACTAGACAGAATCAAATAAACTTTGATCTTGTTTTAACTTCTAACTAAAACTTAAATCACCTCCTTGAATATAAAACACATGGAATAGTAGGAAGAGAGAATAAATCATTTTGTCCCAAGTAGTATAAGCCAGGAGGATGTATGTAAGGGTAAACAAGGAATGGTAACTATTGTATTAAGAATTATTTGATTTAGATTAATTAATTAAGAATTACGACTAAGAAGACTGATATATGTAAAAAGAGTTTGAGAAAATACAGTAGCCGAGGCAGCTAGTTGGTACAGTGGATAGAACATCTTCAAATCAGGAGGACCTGAGTTCAAATTTGACCTCAGACACTTAACACTTGCTAGCTGTAAGACCCTGGACAAGTCACTTAACCCCAATTACCTCAGCAAAAAAAAGAAAAAGAAAAGAAAGAAAGAAAATATGGTAGCCAATAAGAGAAAACAAAAAAGCATTAGGTTTAGAAAAGGTAATAATCCTCTATAAAAATAGAGAAAGAAAGTGGAGAAATTTCTTCTTTCCTTAAAGGAAAGAGACATCTTAGAAAGTGAGAGAATCAGCAAAAGATTTTAAAGGAATTAATCAAACCTGGAGTATTGGTGTATGCTTGCAACCTTTTCTACAGGTAGAAGTAGAGATTGGTGAATCATATGAGCTAGAGAGTTCTGGGCTACAAAAAGGTTAAATTGGGTATCTGCATTATCTAATATCAATGTGGTAGAGGTGATCTTGATGAAGGGGGCAAATCAACTCAAGCCAGAAACAGCAAATCAAAATCCCCTTTCTAATGAGCAGTGAAATTGGGTTTTTGAATGGTCACTATTATTTTACCTTAGATGAAATAGTGAGACAATAAAAAAAAGGAATAAATAATAATGAGAATCAATGTTTATATAGCACTTTGCTGTTTATAAAGCTTTTTATATATATAGATCACCTCATTCAAGTTTCACAACAAATCTGTAAGGTAGTTACCTGTGTTGTTACTTTCCATACAGAGGATGAAAATGAAACTCAGTGAGATAAAATGACCTTACCATGATCACTAAGTAAAAAAAAAAAATTTTAAAAAGTAAAACTGAATTCCATGGGCATAGCTTTATGCTATTAGAGCCTTGGCAGCTAGAAAAAAAAACAAACAAACTCAGTTAAATTGTAATTCCATCTGTAATGTAAATTTGATAATAATCTTAGCAAGCTGGAAAGTCTTTGAATATGGGCCTAGTAATAATTTTATGGGTCTTCTCCAAGAACCAGCCTTGTTAAGTTGGATTAACTTATTGTCAAAAGACTGGCCACCAGGGGATTTTTATTAGATATCTCTAAAACTGGGAAGGAACTTACCCATTATCTAATTCAGGGTCCTCCTTCAGAGGAGGAAGCTGAGACTCAAAGAGGAATAGGACCTACCCAAAAGATTCACAGTCAATTATGTCAGAGCTAGAACTTAATCATGGAGTCCTAAATTCTAGTCCACTCCACTCTACCAGACAGTTTTATCTTACCTTTGCCACTATAGCCAAATCCCTACCATACTCAACAGAGTAGGTGAAAGTTGGTAAGAGTGTGGAGCATAAGTTTGCTAGCCTGCTAAAGCACTTTTTCCTTAAAAAAAAAATCCAATCTGGATATAAATGAGTTCATCACTCACCGAAGCCCAAGTCCTACATCTTCAGTTCCCTGCAAAAAAGAAGCATTTGTTATCAATCAAAAGTAAACAGAGGATGATTTTTTTTACCATAGTTAATTAAATACTGTGTACTGAGGTGTGAAGTAACTTCAGTACTCATCAGAAGAGATACTCAAACATTATAATTATGAAATTATTTATTTAGGCAAGCATTCATCTTTGACTTTTAGTATATCTGTCATTTATTAAAATTGTATTTTCCTTATTCAAATTAAATAAATAAGCATTTATTAAATGCTTACTATGTGCCAGGCTATAATATAAACAAAGACCAAAAAAACCAATCCCTGTTCTCAAAAATTCATAGTCTAATGGGGAAACAACATGCAAAAAACTATGTAAAAACAATATGTAGACAGGATAAATTAAAAATAGTTAAAGTGGTAAAGCACTATGGTTAAGTAGGACTAGAAAAAGCCTTTGTAGGAAATGGGATTATAGGTAAAACTTGAAAAAAACCAGAGAAGTCAGGAGGCAAAATGAAGGAGAAAATTCCAGATATGGGTAACAGCCAATGAAAATGTTCTAAATTGGGAAATTGTATGCATTCTGTTAATAGCAAAAGAGCCACCAAAATGAATAGCTAAAAGGCTAGTATCACTGGATTATAGAGAACATGGAGAGGAATAAGATACAAGAAAAATGGAAAAGGTAGGAAGGGACTAAGGGATGAAAGATTTTAAAAGTCAAACCTTTATTATTTGGGGGTTGTGTAAATTCTTTAGGACTTCATTAAGTTTGTGATCTCATCTTTTCATTAGTGTAGATTATGATTTCTCCACATCTGCTCATTCTTATATGTGAGGTAGAGAACAATTGACTTGAATAACAAATAAAGGAGAAGTAAATTAATTATTAAACTTCTTGAAAACAAGGGTTTTAAAAAAACCTGGACATTATTTTTCTTTCTTTCTTTTAAAAAATTTAATAATACCTTTTTTTAAATACATGCAAAAATAGTTTTCAACATCCATCCTTGCAAAACCTTGAGTCCCAAATTTTTCCCCTCCCTTTTCAGCCTCCTCCCCTTGACAGAAAGTAACCCAATATAGGTTAAACATGTGAAATTCTTCTAAACATATTTCCACATTTATCATTCTGCACAAACAAAATCAGTTCAAAAAGGAAAAAAAAGGAGAGAGAGAGAAAAAAATCAAGGAAACAACAACAAAAAGGTGAAAATGCTATGTTGTGATCCACATCCAGTCCCTATAATCTTCTCTCTGGATGCAAATGACTCTCTCCATCACAAATTTATTGGAAATGGCCTGAATCACTTCATAGTAGAAAAGATCCAAGTGCATCAGAATGAATCATCACCTAACTTTGTTATTGCTGGTACAATGTTCTCTTGGTTCTGCTCACTTCACTTAGCATGAGGTTCATGTAAGTTTTTCCAGGCTTTTTTGAAATCAGCCTGGTTGTTACTTCTTATTCAACAACAATATTCCATTGCATTCATATTTTATAACTTATTTAGCCATTTTCCAACTGATGGGCATCCACTCAGTTTCTACTTCCTTGCCATTACAAAAAGGGCTGCTATAGACATTTTTTGCACATGTGGGCTAGATATTATTTTTCAAGAAATTATAAACAAAAATTGCCAAAAAATTTTTAGAAACAGAAGGCAAAATAAAGACAGAAGGAATCCACATATCAAACCCTGAAAGAAAACCTCAAAGGAAGCCACAACTTCCATGTCAAAGAAAAAAAAAGATACTGAAGGAATCCAAAAAGAAGCAGTTCATGTTCCAAGGAGCTGTAGCAAAAATCACACAAGACTTATCTCCTTCTTCTATAATGGAGAGGATAGCTTGGAATATATTATTCAAAAAAGTAAAATATATGGGCTTACAACCAAGAATAACTTATCTCCAAAAAGTTCATGTAATTCTATATAGGGGAAAAGGGAACTTTAATGGAATCAAGAACTTTCAAGAATTTCTGATCTCTACTCAAGATCTGAGTAGAAACTTTGGAAAACAAATATATGAGTCAAGAGGAACCTAGAACATTTTTAAAAATTGAGCAATTGAAAGGGTATGGGCATACTCTGCTGAAAAAAGACAGGAGGGAATGAGATCAAGGGTAAAAATCAAGGAATTAGCCTTAATGAGAAGGACTATCTCTTCATTAGAAACTAGAAGAAAGGAAGAATTAGTGGTCTCTAGTATGAGAGCAAAATTTGGGGTGGAAATAATGTGAGCCAGATAATAAACATAATTAGAAAGAAGAATGTTTAGGTCTTTTGTAGAAAATGACCACAAGGATCTGAATTAAATTTGAATAGAATGAATTTCAAAAGAAGAAAAATTACTGAGTGAAGACAATAGAGGAAGAATTCAGAATTAGAATTTGGGAATAAGGAGTATAGTATAATCCCGCATTTGGGATCAGTGAATTGAAGGGTCTATGAGGAAGAGAAACTAGAACTGGAAAGGAAGGCCTAGGAAGTGATATTATCCAGAAGTCAGGTATTAGTGAAAGCCAGGAGATGAAAGGAGCATGAGAGAAAGGTAGTTATCACAAAGGGAAATGAGTTTGTTATAGACACAGTACTTTCAAAGGCCTAGTGGGAGGTGTAAACAGAGAAGACTGGAATATTCAGGAGTTTGGGTGAGTATATCATATTTGAATGGAGATGATAATGGAGATGGGAATAGCTGGGAGTCAAAAGGGTAAGCTCCAGAGTGTGGTAAATTAGACTAAAAAGCCAATTTGATCTTGGGTTACATGTAGAGAGTTAGAGAGACATAGTGGACTGGACTTACTATAGTTCTGTAGCAACACCCCACATCGTCCCCCATCCAGCTGGGCCACAGCCAGAGTAATTTCATAGTTTTCTTCAGTACCACATTTTAGGAAGCACATTGGTAAAATTGTGAATGTTCAGAACAAGATAATCAGACTAATGAAGGGCCTTGAGATGATGTCATATAAGACACTTTAGGGATATTTAACTTAGAGAAAACTTAAAGGTATATGATAGATAACTTCAAATATTTGAAAGGCTACCATGTGAAAGAGGAAGTGTACTTATTTGCTTTGCATCAGAGAAGAAAATCAGAAGTAAGGGTGAAAGTTGCAAAGTACAGAGTTGACATGAAGGAAAGATTCCTATACCATTTTTTCCAAAAGTAGGTAGGGCTTTCTCAGAAAGTGAGTTTTCCCTCATTGGCAGTCTTCAAGCAAAGGAAAGATGATTACTCACATTATTGTGGAGGGCATCCTTGCTCAGATATGGGCTGGACTAGATGATCTTCTTCAGCCGTGAGATGTTTGTGATTTTGTGACACAAGGTCCAGAGCTGGGTCCTTCACATGAACTTTGTAGTAGCAGAAGCTCACGCATCAACCCAGAAAGACATTAAGCTCAGAAAAGTTAAGAGATACTCCAATTAGCAAGTGGAAGTGTTGTCCATCAAAATTCAATTTTTTTATGAACAAGTTTTAAAAACTAACAACCTTTTATGGAAAAAAAGGTTTTTAATGGTTAAAAAATGCGCGCTGGTTGGTCAAAACACCACAATAGACGTATGCATCTGGGACTATATTTTAGTGTAAGTCATTGATGTTCTTAACTCTCCCAAATAACTCAGGAATTATTCTCTAGATCTACACCCTCTCAAAAAAAAATTCCATTCAGAGAGGTCTGGAGGGACTTACATGAAGTAATGCTAAGTGAAATGAGCAGAACCAGGAGATCATTTTACACAGCAACAAGAAGATTATATGATGATCAATTCTGATGGATGTGGCTCTCTTTAACAATGAGATGATTCAAACCACTTCCAGTTGTTCAGTGATGAAGAGCGTAATCTACAACCAGAGAGAGGACTGCGGGAACTGAATGTGGTTCACAATATAGCATTTTCACTCTTTTTGTTGTTGTTTGCTTGCATTTTATTTTGCTTCTCTCTTTTTTTTTTACTAGTTTGATTTAATTTTTCTTGTGCAGCACGATAATTGTATAAGTATGTATGCATATATTTATCTAACATATATTTCTACCATGTTTATCATATACTAGATTACTTGCCATCTAAGGGAGGGAATGGGGGGGAGGAGGGGAAAATTGGAACACAAGGTTTTTCAGGGGCTAATGTCGAAGAATTGTCCATGCATATATTTTGGAAAAAGAAAAAGTTAATAAAAAAAATCCACACAGTGTTTTGTTTTAGGGCCTGAATTTTGATTGACATAGAGATTTGAAGCAAGTATTGAAATAAATTATTTGTCAGTAGTCTACAAAGAACAGAACAAATAAAAATAGAAAAATTTGACTGGGGATGGCCTCATCTCCATGTCTAAATGCCATTTTGTTTTGTATATGAGGATCTGTACCTGATACAGGGGATAGAGGAATCAAGGAGGGGTGAGCAGGGAATTGGACCTATACTGCAATCATTTGGGGAAAACCTGCTCTTCTAATGCAGTTCAACTCTCCCTTCTGGGACACAGAAAGATCCAATAATTTGCCTACAGTCACTGGACCAATATGTGTAAGGTTGAATGCCAGTCTTCCTGAGAGGTAAGCTGATTTTCTGTTCTCAATATATTTTCACTTCCTCTTACATCAACTAATATACTTAAATCCAAGTATGAACTGAGGTCACTACAGGGCACTGTAGCCAATGAATTCAGGCTCCAAGACAAAACGATAAGTTATGATATCTCTTTTCAAAATTTAAAAATATTTCTTTTATTCACATAGAGTTATGTGCATGTTATGCGAACATAGTTATAGTTGTTCAGTAAGTATTTGTCAAATGACAAGGTTTTCTGGTATAAAGTATATGCCATTGCTCAGATGTCAAATGTCCACACAAGTTGGTATTCACAAGACACCTTGTTATCACTTCTTTCCAAGATAATACGCTGTTAAGTTGGTAGTATTTTTGGATAACTCATTAACCTGGGTGGGTTTTTTTTTGGTTGTTGTTAATGTATCTGTGCACACCACATCCCCTAGGTCAGATTACATTGCCTTTTTGAGAGAAGGGAGAGAGACCTTTGCTACTTGATATGTCCCACAAAGCTATTTTCGACATTTAACTAAGTGACTTAGGAGCTTCAGCAGGGCTTTGCTCTCAGCATCAGCCTTCATGCAGCCAGTGGCAACATGGTTTATAATAAATTGATAGCAGATAAAAGTTGACCCATCATCTTCCAGACAAGGGTAATGTGGGACATGGCAGATTGCACCATCTTGAATCATAAACCATTATTTCCTTTCAGAAAACAACTCCAACAGCATCACAAGAATGGAATCTTATCTTTTGGCACCTGGGAATATCCTATAAGCTACAACTAAATTTACTTTTCCTACCCAACTGTTTTATCTGGTTTTCATTTTTGCAATCGTAATTTTCAAAAGTTTGTTCTCTAGGTCTTTATCTCAGATTTGAGATCTTTATTTTAAAGTGAACATTTCTTGTACTACTCAGTTTTTCTTAGGTTTCTTTGTATGGGGTCACTTGAATAGTTTCTTCTTTTTCAGGGGAAAAAATTCTAACCCTCTTGAAACTACCGTGTAAAAGGAAAGTAAAAATGAGAAAGTTTCTTAATCTCTTGATACTAAGTGTCAGTTGGCCTTGCAATAAGGATATGAGTCGCTCTGCCTCAAATACTAATTTTGGTTGCAAGCAAAGGAGAGAAAAGAAAGAAAATTAAAAACCAAACTCCTCCTGGAGCTTCTACTTAGGGTTTCCTCGTATACCTGTTAACGAAGCTTGGTTTTTTGGAAATGATGGTAATAGTACAGAATCATAAAGTGTCAGTTTGCCCAAGGTACTGATATTCCTCACATGAAGCATCATTTCTTTTTCTTCTCCTCTCTGTCTTTCTGTCTCTATCTCTCTCTATTATCTTTCTCCCTCATATAAAATTTTTTCTGCCTTGTCTACCATTATATATTTAGAGTTGAAATGGCCCTTAGCTATCACCTAATCATACCCTCCACACAACCATTTTACAGATGAAGAAACTGAGTTCTGGAAAGATTAAGTGACTTGTATAAGCTCACAAAGATAGTAAATGCCAAATCAAGATTTGAATCCAAGCCCATGGACTTAGGGAAAGCAAGGCATTCCACTATACCATGATACCTTAAGAAATAGAAAATTAACACCAAACATAATACTCTTTGAAGTTCCAGAAGTGGTAGCCCAAGGGCATTATTCATTATTTATCATCTTAGATCATTTGAGCATTAGTTCTTATGCTCCTTCACCAGCTTCCTTGCTATATTGATCCTTATCCTTCCCCCCACTCATTACATATACTTTGTAATAAATAAATCCTGGTATAGAGGTCTGGTGGGTTAAGTACAGCATATTTAAAAAGAATCTCACACCTTTCTCTGGAACATGGAGCTCACCAGTAGAATGGAAGTCTAAATTGAAACAATAAATTGGGAAAGAGGAGAGAGTAAACAAAATGTGGAAGGGTGAGGTTTTCAGTGATGGGTGATTAGCCAAGCAGTTTCCTGTCTACCCAGCTAAGACTGATGTTTTTATGTTCTCACATGTCAGTTTTTTACCATAACCCTTGAAAAGTGGTTTGTGAGTATAAGGACATCTGAGATCATGTAGTTGAGGAATATTGATAATTAACATGTAAAGTACCTGTCTATTTTCAAATATCAATAAGAGATTGACAATTTAAAGTGACTATCAATTAATTCACTCATGGAATCTAAAACAGTACATTTGTGAAACATCAAAAACATGATTTGCATCATAGTCATAATTTTATATATATATATATATATATATATATATATATATATATATATATATATATAAATATATTTTTTTCCCGAGACATTTGGGGTTAAGTGACTTGCCCAGAGTCACACAGCTAGGAAGTGTTAAGTGTCTGAGGTCAAATTTGAACTCAGGTTCTCCTGACTCCAGGGCTGGTGCTTTATCCACTGCACCACCTAGTTGCCCCTATAGTTATATTTTCTTAAATTTTCAAATTATCTAATTTGAAATATAATTTATAACCCTAAGGTATTAAGACAAAATGAAATTGATGCCCTTTCAAAAATCTAATTTTAAGTTATAATACAACAGCTTATGATGGATTATTATTCAGTTCAATTAAATAAATATTTTATTAAATGCCTACTGTATTCCAGGCATAATATCCTGGTCTAGATTTTAGAGATATCATTAAAAGATAATTTCTGTCCTTGGAGCGTTTATATTCTGGGGGAATATTTTGAAAGTATATTGAACTTGGTCAGCAATGATGATAAATGATATCTTATCTCCCCAACTAGAATATTAATATCTTGATCATAAGATATGTCTCTCTGTCTACTTCTCTTGTCTCACCCACAATGTAGAGCAGAAGATCTGTACTCAGTAGAGAATTGTCTATTCACTGATCAATTGATTCTGAAGATAAAATGTATAGAATTTACAGTTTGAAGAGGCAGTGAGTAGGCTTGTGTGTCTGTCTACCTTGGAAGGTCCTTATCTACACTACTGAGGATATTCAGCTCCTAAATCCTTTGCATCAGAGTGTTACCATCACTGAGTAACTTGATAAGTTTTCGCCACTTCTTAAAGGTATTTTTCCTCATTGATTTCTTCTTTCCCAAAATATATTCTCATTGCAATATACCTCACTGCTTTTCCCTTTGCATAATTTGCTGATGTTTAAAAGGTATCACATTTTTTTTCTCACTATAGCCCTTTGAGGGAAACAGTACATATCCTGCTTATCTCCATTTTACAGATGAGAAGACCAAAGCTCACTTAAACTGGATAAGTAACTGGTGAAAAGCCATAATTTAAGTAAGCAGAACCCAAAGTCCCTGGCCCCAAATAAAGATAAAGTCAGATTATTGACAAGTTAAATGACAAAAGAAATTGAGATTTACTATACGAGTCAAAAGGAAGCAATAATAGAAACTTGTGTGTGTGGAGGGATGTTAATGAAATCTTTTTGGTCTTCATCTGTAATTTCACTGATAGAGTAATTCTTTCTGTCAAGAAAATTGCACCACATCTGTAGCAGAAAATTACCTGAGCCACTAAGAGTTTGAGCAAATTGCCCAGGTATATCCTGCCAGGCTGGACCACTCTCCACTAATCTCTCTTTTTTCATTATAGTTCATAATTATGGAGCATTTTAAAATTTAGAAAATACTTTCCTTAATGTGAGCCAGATACAGAGGTAGTGGGTTTGTTATTATTCCATTTTTAAGACAGAGAAAATGGTCAAGTTTCTAGGCCAGTAGGCCCAGGATTGGAGTTTGAGGGAAAATGGAATGAAATCAAAGACACTTAAATAGCCATCTGGGGGTAAGGAGGTAAAGGGGTTTAAGGCCTCTTCCTGGCATAAATTATCAAGGAAACTTCTCAGTGAAGACAGATTTCCTGTCATTCCTTTCTTATATTTTAAGGGCTTCTGGATACTAGATGAGGTCTGAAGTCCATATCAGCTAAAATACTCTAATACTATAGTCATGTAGACTCTGAACTTGAAATCAACCTTTTTTGGAAGGGTTTTTTTCCCTCCAAAAAAGTTTCTTTTTATGTTCTACTCCTTCTTATTTGTCCCTTAGAAACTTCTGGCTGGTCAAAGATCTCATAGATGACAGATAAATGGTGATTCTTTGGCTAAAGAGAAAATTGCTTCATATACTAGAGGTTTACCCAAATAATGAGTTTTATGGACACTTTCATCATCATAGGAACTGAGAAGTCCTCAAAGACTAATGTTAGGACAGGGGAAAGTGAGAGTAAAGGAGGTGGGAGGAGAGAAAGTATCAGTTTCCGGGGATTTCCTGTCTTCTTGTCCTCTACTTTCTACTTTGCTTCAGTCAATTCTATAATTACAATTGTTTTCTTATGATTATGACACCCCCCAAAAAATTACATCATGATTTTGCCTAGAGTAAGAACAAAATAGACTCCTAAAAGTTCCCTGAAAACTGTGAATTTTAAATTCTTTGATTATTTACTTCTTTCATTGTTATCTTATTCCATCTCCCCCTTTTTTATATTCAGGATGTGTTTAAGAGACTTTAGTGCCCAGGGTGACATATGACACAAATTAAACCGCTTTTCCCAAATTCAATTGTATTTTTGCCCCAACATGTGATATAGCTAATTAAAAGATCTTATTTCCCCGCCTCATATCAGATTTTTGTTTTGTTTTTAGTTTTGTTTTCTGATAAAAAAAAAAAAGATATGGACTTCTTAAAATCCATGAATATCAACAAGAAGATGATATATCTCATCTACCCCTTGTGGAGAAGATAGCTTAAAAACAGGATTATCTATACAAATCTAGATTCATTATTGTAAAAATAAAGGACATTTCCCATATGGCCTTTTATTCCTTGGATGCATTCAGAAAACTAATAGTTTTCATTAAATAGTAGCAAAGTGCCTTGCAGAGAATAGAGTATTAATACTTGTGGTTCTGAAAAATATAGATGGACATAAAATGTCATTTATTTCTGTCAATTTGAAAATAATTCATAAGATAAATTAGACAATAAAGACTATAGATTTTAGAGCTGTTAGAGATCTTAGTGGGGTAGGTCAGTAGTTCAGAGGATAAAGCACCTTACCTAGAGTTTGAAAGACCTGAATTCAAATTCGACCAAAGATATATACTAGTTGTGTGATCCCAGGCAAGTCATTTAACCTTATTTGCCTCAGTTTCCCCATCTGTGAAATGAGCTTGAGAAGCAAATAGCTGAAAACCCCAAATGAGGTCAGGTAAAGTCAGACATGACTGAAATGACTAAATAATAACCACAAAAGAGACCTTGGTGATCATCAAACCTAATCATTTTATAGAAAAGTGGCTGAGGTAGCTATTTACCCAATATCACACAAGTACAATAACCATAATCTATCAATCAATCAGCAAATGTTTATTAAATATCTACTATGAGACTAGCCCCATGCTAAGCACTGAGAATATGAGGACAAAATGAAAAAAAAAAACCCTGAACTCTAGCTTACATTCTAGCACTCACACCAAAGAAAGTTCAAATTATTGATATAATTATGACTTACAGTCTTTATAGAATCATAAAATGTTAGACTTGAAAAAGAGCTCAGCAGTCAATGATTACCTAGCTATTCTCATTACTAACCATTAATTTATGACCCTCGGCATGGATATGTCTACATTGTCTTTGACAACTGATAATCTAGTTTCTGCTTAAATACATCTGGTTTCAGGAAACTCACTACTTCACAGAGACTAGCCTGTTTTATTTTCAGATAGTTCTGATAGAAAGTTCTTCCTTCTCTGAGCCAAATTTTTCATCCCTATAATTTAGACCATATATTCCATTTATGTCTTCTGGACCAACATAGAACAAACAAAATAGCTTTTCTTCCACAGGATAACCCTTCAAATATTTGCAAGTAAGCTGGGTATAGTGGCAAATGGCTGTGAAATGAGGAGATAATTATTAAATGTTTGCTGACTGACTGGTAGATCATTCAGATTCCAAATTTCTCTCTGTGCCAGAGTAGGACATTTTCATGAGTTGTATGGCCAAAGCAATCAATACATTTTGGCCAGTCTTCAGGTGATGAGTCTTTTCAAACTTAACTAGACTAGTTTTTAGACAACAGACACTCAGCCCATTGCCAGGCCATATTCTAATCCTCTTCAGTTTGGTAGAATCTATACTCAGTTGATATAACCTCCAAGAACCCAACTTGCTCAATAAAAGTTGAACAAATGCTTGCTAAACTAAAGTTAACTGACTAAAAATCTGGTCATCTGGTGGTAAAGTGGAAAGAACACTCATTTGGGAATCAGAACACTTGGGGTGAAGGTCTGGTTGTGTCACTTAACCAACTCTGTGACTATGAATTAGTCACTTGATTTCTCGTCAGTCCCTAAATTGGTATTACAATACTTGCACTAGTTACTTCACAGGATTACTTTAATGATTAAATGGGAATAACCAAAGGATATGGTATTCATTATTATTTATTTATTATTTAGCCCTGGCATTAATTTGTGTTTTGACTTTAGGGAGAAGTTTCTTAACATTATTAAGTCATCATTTCCTCATCAATGGAAACACAAAATTGCGTGGCTGATAATATATTTATGATAGAGGCTTATTTATTCTATTTTATTCAGTTTGGGAGGTCATTGGATTAATAAAGAGATTCCAGATATTCATTGTGGAAATTAGGATATATAACGCATCAAAAAGATTAGTGAATTGAGTTGAAGGGATGTTAAACCATCAAAGTTATAGTTAAAGAATGATTTACTGAGCGACTAAATGATGTCAAAATCCCCTTTCTCGGAAGTCTAAAAAATCAGAAATAAGTACTTGAATTTGTTTTTATAAGTTCTCTTCCTGCCTTCATGAGAAAAAGATAAATGACAAGCAAAAGGGCTAACAATAAGATTATGGTTTAAAATAACACAAAATTCCAGGAGATGTCCTTGAGTCATCATCATCAAATATTTATAAAATATCTGCATTGCATTTGCCACTAACTGCATAGCCTTTGGGAAAATTATTTTACATGAATTTCTTATCTATAAAAGGACTTTTGTTGTTGAATCACCTTTTCAATTGCTTTTAACTCTTTGTGATCCCATTTGGAGTTTTCTTGACAAAGATATTGGAGTGGTTTGCCTTTTTCTTCTCTAGTTCATTTTACAGATGAGAAAACTGAGATGTGATTTGTCCAGGGTGACATAGCTAGTAAATGTCAGATACCAGGTTTGAATGCAGGAAGATGGGGCTTCTTGACTCCAGGTCCAGTACTCTATCCACTGTACTACCTAGCTGCCTTATCTAAGAACAGGATTAAGGTAACTTATTGATAAAATCTCTGTATCTTGTACATCCTCTTTTACTGTAGAGCACTGTGCCCTATTTAGAAGGTCAAGGGGATAGTTAAAGCACGGGTCCTGCCCCTAAAGGATTTATAGTTTAGTTGTAAAAACAGGATCCACATATAAAAAATAATAATAACAGATCAGATCACATTAAACCAGATTTCCATAAATCAATTCAACAGCACTTATTAGGTTTCTAGCATGTGATAGGGATAAAGACAAACAATAAGAAGCTCCTATTTTCTCAATACAGAAATGTACGGTACTACCAATGTAGATTGCAGTATATCTATAACTTAATAGCTTCTTAGGGAAGTACCTTAAAACAAAGTGACTTAGCTTTGAACACACAGTTAGTAAGCATCAGACCTGGGACTTGAATCAAAATATTTCTGGCTCTCAGTTCAGCACTGAATTCATTATGTCATGTTGTATCTTATGCAGGATAATACTATAAGAATGTTTATAATGACGATACTATAAATTTCTAAGTACCTTCTGACTCATTCAAGGAAGATTGATTTGTACATGACTGAGATATTTTAAAAAGTTATTAATTTTAGAAATATATATTTAATAAAACACAGAGTTGGGGTATAAGAAATAAATACTCCAAGTACATAAGAATATCCATGATATATTTAAAGAACTGGAAGGAAGCCTCTAGCACTTTGGGTAGGACTTTTTTGACATAATTATAAAAAGATGTAGACAAGAATTTATCAGGATAAGAAGGTGTACATAGGTTGTGATCAGTACCAGTAGAGGGAGTACTCATGTCAATGAGATTACACAATTTATATGTTAATCTTTATGGATAAGAGTCATGTTTGTTCAGTGCTCAAGGAAGCTGATATGAATAAAAAAGGTGAACCTGAAGATGATCTGGCAGCTGTAGGAGAATGTTCCTGATGCATTAGGAGTTTGCCTCATGCTAAGATCAATTTTGGTTGCAGAGGGCAAAATTCTAGAGGTAGAATTCTACTGGGAAAAGTTACTAAGAAATAGATTTTCAACTTCATAGAGGGAAATAACATCTAAACATTTGTGCTTTCAAAGCTGAATGGATTGCTACAATAGGTGGTGACTACTAAAGGTCTTCCATCAGAAGTAGTTTCATAATTTGTCCTGAATGTTGTAGAGGGAACACCTGATTCAGGTATGAAGTAGACCAGATGACGTGCTGGGTCCCTTCCAACTCAGAGATTTTTTTAATTCTATCCCACCCATAGGCATTTCCTGGTTGTCCGGAAACATTACTCTGGCAGCATTCCCCTCCTTTGCTCCCATAGTTATCCATCTGAAACTATGTTTGAACTATCTATAAATAGCTAAGTCCAGCTCCTCAACAGATTTCATCTGTGTCAGCTACGTCCCTAATAGCAAATGGCCAAAGTCTCGAATGATGAATTCCTGGAGCACAGCCATTCCTCAAGCATCAAACCCTTATTCTTTATAAGCCAGCTTCATGGGATGGCAAAAGAAAAAAGGCAAAAAACAAAAGACATCGGGAGACTGAAACAAAGCCTGTAACAGGGAGCTGGACAAAGACAAGAGAAGTTCTTTTCAAGGTTACCACTGTTAATTTACTCTCAAACGACGTAACATAGCTGTTCCTAGTCCTAAAATGTCAACAGTGGAGAGGGGAAACTGGCAAGAACAAAAAGCAGAGATAAGGTTTGAGAACAGTTTGAAACAAAATACCATATCTGGGTAGAGCAGTTCTCTGCTATCATCCACCATCTAAGGAATTAGTACATGCCTGTGATGCAAGTTAACATTGACTCTATTAGTCACAACCGAACACCTAGTAACACCACCCATAATGCCATTTGTTTAGAAAACTGTCTGGATGTGACCATCCTGGTTGACCAGGAATTAGGGTGTAGAAGGCTTCCTCAAAAGTCTTACAGTATCAGGTTCACATACTTTTCATGCCTTCTTCTCAGCTGGGAAATAGCCCTCAGAACCAACATGAAGGATGTCCATTTTTTATATTAAACTACCCACTTAATTGATGACTTCAAAAATTTTTTGATCATGATTAAAAAACAAAAATTGGGTCACTTAACCCACCAAAATGTATATATTTATTTTCACATACTACTTCACTAATAACTGTATATATTATAATACATCAAAATTAAATATTGAAAAGGATGAAAAGAAGTACTGTTTAATACTAGAATCCATAGGGAACCACTAGAGTTGAGTAGAAAAATGATAAGATTAGACTTGTACTTTAGGAAATTACTTTGGCAGCTGTGGGGAAAATGGATTGGAGAGGGGAAATACTGGAGGCATGGAGATTAATTCAGAGGCCATAATCTAGCTGAGTTAGAATGAAAGCTTGAGCTAAGGCTATTTGAATAGAGAGGTGAAGGATGGATGGAAGACTGAGGGTGAAGATGGAAATGACAAGATTTGGTCTTGTCACTTAAGTGAAGTGATTAAAGACAACTCACCAGATAAGCCTGATATTGGAAGGATGTTGTAATCTTTGACAATAATAGGGAAATTTGAAAAGGGGATATAGGAGTGGGAAGGAGGAGAAGTAATAGAAGGAGATATGCAATGAAGTTTGCAACCTACTTCTTACTCATTATTGTTCATCCAATACCACCCACCAAAAACAAAAGGGGCTTGCTACCTTGGAGCAAAGAGTTACCATGATTGTAATAATAGCTATTTTTTATATAGTAATTCCTATGTACCAGGCTAAATACTTTAAAATTTTTATCTCTAGATCGTCTAATTATCTCTATTTTATAGTTGAGGAAACAGAACAGAAGTTAATTGACTTGTTCAGGATCACATAGCTAGTAAGTGTCCAAGGCTGATTTGCAATTTAAGTCTTCTGGCTTTTAATCCACTGGTAACATGTAGCACATGAGATGATTTGAGAGGCAGGAGATAAACATGGAGACAGGTTTTTTTTTCCCTCTCCCAAGTGGTACCTACACATGCAATTGCTGTTGTGAGTGCCTGGATTGGGGAATAGATTCTGACAGTCCTGAGGGGACAATACTTTTTTTTTTTTGACATGTAACATTATTTTATTGATATTTTTTAAAATAACTTTTTATTGACAGAACCCATGCCAGGGTAATTTTTTACAGCATTATCCCTTGCACTCACTTCTGTTCCGATTTTTCCCCTCCCTCCCTCCACCCCCTCCCCCAGCTGGCAAGTAGTCCTTTACATGTTGAATAGGTTACAATATATCCTAGATACAATATATGTGTGCAGAACCGAACAGTTTTCTTGTTGCACAGGGAGAATTGGATTCAGAAGGTATAAATAGTCCGGGAAGAAAAACAAAAATGCAAGCAGTTTATATTCATTTCCCAGTGTTCTTTCTTTGGGTGTAGCTGCTTCTGTCCATCCTTGATCAATTGAAACTGAATTAGCTCTCTTTATCGAAGAGATCCACTTCCATCAGAATACATCCTCAAACAGTATCCTTGTTGAGGTATATAATGATCTCCTGGTTCTGCTCATTTCACTTAGCATCAGTTCATGTAAGTCTCACCAGTCCTCTCTGTATTCATCCTGCTGGTCATTTCTTACAGAACAATAATATTCTATAACTTTCATATACCACAATTTACTCAACCATTCTTCAATTGATGGGCATTCATTCATTTTCCAGTTTCTAGCCACTACAAACTGGGCTGCCACAAACATTTTGGCACATACAGGTCCCTTTCCCTTCTTTAGTATCTCTTTGGGGTATAAGCCCAGTAGAAACACTGCTGGATCAAAGGGTATGCACAGTTTGATAACTTTTTGAGCATAGTTCCAAATTGCTCTCCAGAATGGCTGGATGTGTTCACAATTCCACCAACAATGTATCAGTGTCCCAGTTTTCCCGCATCCCCTCCAACATTCCCCATTATCTTTCCCTGTCACTCTAGCCAATCTGACAGGTGTGTAGTGGTATTTCAGAGTTGTCTTCATTTGCATTTCTCTGATTAATAATGATTTGGAGCATATTTTCATATGTCTATAAATAGTTTCAACTTCTTTGTCTGAGAATTGTCTGTTCATATCCTTTGACCATTTATCAATTGGAGAATGGTTTGATTTCTTATAAATTAGAGTCAATTCTCTATATATTTTGGAAATGAGGCCTTTATCAGAACCTTTGATTGTAAAAATGTTTTCCCAGTTTATTGTTTCCCTCTGAGGGGTCAATACTTAACTCAGAACAGAAGTTGGCTGCTTATACATCAGAGGAAGAGGGACAGAGTGGGGATAATATTGAGGGATTATGGATAAAAAGTGGTTATATGAGAGACAAATTCCATTATTAGTTATGTTGGGGAGAACTCTCTCATTAATTGATCATACAAACATGTTTTTCACTTTAGAGACTTAACTACACTAAGGAATCAGTAAATGTCATGTATGCTGATAAATCTATTTAAACATATGCATATAATACATGGTGATGCAATGGGTAGAGTTCCAGGAAAACTCCTCTTCCTGAGTTAAAATCAGATATCAGATAATTATTAGCTGTATGATCCTGAGCAAGTCACTTAATGCTATTTGTCCCAGTTTCCTCATCTGTAAAGGGACATGCAAAAGAAAATGGTAAGCCACTCCAGTACTTTGCTAACAAAATTCCAAATGATGTCACAGAGTTAAACCAGACTGAAAAAAAAATAATATAATACATATAAAATAGACTGAGTTTTTTTTGGTTGGGCAGGGGAGATTTGGACCTATGATTTAACTGGATTAGGCAACTCCTAGCATCAAAACTGACAGCAATGTAGGTGGACAACTCCTTTGTAATTTCTATTCTTAAACAGTTGCTTAGAGATACTGCTAGGTTACTTGACTTATTCATGATCATAAAACTACAGCAAAGATAGGACTTGAATTCAGAACTTCCTTACTCTGAGGCCAAAACAATATATTATAACATTTTCTTGTTTTACATGTGAGATACACACATACATTCACATATATGTATGCATATATGTATGTGTTTATATGTATATACATGTATTCTCACATTTATATATATACACATATGTGTAAAATTGGAACAGAAAAATGTGTAAAATGTGTAAATGTAAATGTGTAAATGTAAATGTGTAAATGTAAATGTGTAAAATTGGAACAGAAGTGAATGCAAGGGATAATGCTGTAAAAAATTACCCTGGCATGGGTTCTGTCAATAAAAAGTTATTAAAAAAAACAGGAGATAGATTTGGCACAGTGCCTGGCACAAAGGAAGAACTTAATAATTGCTTATTGATTGTTTGATTGCATAGAATCAGTCCATTAGAATTGCTTTGTTTTTCCAAAAGAAAATTGGGTAAAAGAATCAACATTTTTTCAAAGACAGATGCATGGAGAAAGTATTTGAATATATCACTAACCTATGGTTTTGTTTTCTACGATGTGAATGTCTGGATAGTATTTGGAAGAAAATTAGTTCTATTAGGCTATTTTAGTTCTTTATAAAAACATAGCTTTAAAATTTTATTTCTCAATCTTTTCATATGACAAGGCCTTTGGGATTTTTTAATGTCTGAAAAATTGAGTTGTTGGGTGCTTATGTGTTCTCTTTCTTATACAAATTCATTTTCTAATTCAGTAATATAACAAGGACTCAGTTTCAGCCAATCATGTGAGAACGTGGAATCCAACTTCTGGCCATGTATGATTCAGGACCAAAGGGTTTGCACTTAAAGTTGATGTACCCCTTTATTGGCTGCTGAGCTGCAGGAACTTATTACTGAGTGCTCTTTTTAAGAGGTGACAATTTCTATTTAAGGCTCATTTGGCTACAGTTCTCCCCCTTATGTCAAATATTGTGCTTTCTGCTTTGATGCTCTTTCTCTTTATCCCTTTTTTTATGAAACATGAACTAAATAAGACAAATGTGCACCTAGATGCCTGTCAACCTTTTCAGCATATTTCTTTTTCTGATTAAGCAGACAAGCATCAAATTCAAGACACCATTTTGTATCCGAAACATCTAAAAATCCTCACTCCGAAAAGAAGAGTGATTGGTTAAGACAGAAGCAAAAGCAATTGACTGCAGAAAATGCTGAGTTCTGAAGAGGTTAAGTAGAGCATTCAGCATTCCCACAAACTGCTTTATGTTCTGGTGAAACTTCAGCATCATTCTCCTAATTAAGTGACTGAAGCCTGTGTCATCAATTCATGCTGGTAAGTTGTTTTGTAGTTGGCCTTTCTCGTGTGTGTAGGAATAAATTACATGTTCCATCTTCAATTATTATTGTATATTAAATATCTTTTTTTGACTCCTCTTTTGGAGAACTTCTAGCTGTGAGCCATAATATGGGTAGTTCTTAGGGCATCAGGGATGGAAGAGTTAACAAGCCAATAAGTGTAAGAAAATGGAACCTAACTTCTATTATTAGAGGAAGGCTCCCCAAGGAAGTCAGTCTGGGTTGAAGGCTAGGGCACAGAACTAGGAAGGGGGAGAGCCCCCGATCTTCTAGGTCCAACAAAGATGACTCAGAGTGATAAAGAGCATCAAGAAAAGTTCAAGAAAAATCTCATTAAAAGCCAGGATTGGAAGGAAGTCACCATAGGAATAATTCTGTGCATGAGGTATAATGCCTTCACCTCGACTCTGTATGGAGTGTATGAGGAGCAAGTTTGCTGTCAGTAGTGTTTCTGTCTACCAAACACTTCAGTGGCTCAGGGAAACACAGCTCAACCACAACCTCCAGCAGTTTTCTGCCATTAAAATAGAAAGAAAAAAGTAGCAACAATTTTCACCTCCTCTCTGTCCCTTTAATGTTAAGGAACTTGTCTTCTGAGGTAAAGTTTAAATTACAGAAATACGAATGGTTTAAAGAATGTAGTGGCTAGGACACAAGTACACTAGTACTAGAAAACCTAGGTCTGATCTTGCCTCTGAAACTGCATGGATGGTACTCTATGTCAGTGTACTTCACAAGGCAAATCCCTGATTGATAAAATTGATAAGTGGGAGAGCCAGAGTCATGATGATCTAAACTCACAAATCTGATCTCAGATCTTTACTAGCTACATGACCCAGAGCAAATCTTCTAACTCTTGCCTGCCTCCATTTTCTCATCTGCAATATGGGAATAATGGAAGCATACCTTTCAGGGACATTATAAGGATAAAATAAGATATATTTGCAAAGTACTGTTATAGCTTTAAAAACATGAGATCTATATAAATGCTAGCTATGAGGATGAGGATGATGGATATTGGTGGAAGGAGGCATAATTTATTTTTACAGATGAAAAAACCAGGGTCCTGGGAAGTCAATGATCTATCCAAGGCTGTGTAGTTGGTAAGAAGAAAAAGAATGAAACCAGGTTCTTTGACTTCAAAGTTAGTGTTTTTCCTACTGTAGCATGCTGCTACCTATTAGATATTTCTCCTAATCTTACAATCTTAATGTCATTGGTTGACACTATAAAAGATATAAGAACAAGATCAAAACTAGTTTTTTCTGTAAGTAAATCTATTCTATAAATAACAAGTTCATATTCAGGTAGGCTTCCATTTCCCTAAGTTTTTGAGAAGGGGCAGTCCCTAAAGACACAGCTGGATGTGAGAATACTGAAAGAATAAGTATAGAATGCACCTACTTTAAGTAGTTACTTCTTCATATATGAATGAATACTTTGCATGCTTCCTCTTTTACAAAACCATGTGTTTCAGAGAAAAATTTCTTGGCATGTAAGCAATTTGGGCTTTTGTAATATATAGAACAGTTGGTCCATCAACCACCATTTCTTAAGTCTTACCATGTACTAGGCATTATACATAATCAGAATTTTGGAAAGTGAATTGGAAAGATTTCTTAATCAGTTTTCCTTGCATTTGACTGTGATTTATTAATTTAAAATGAAATGAAATTGAAAAATTAAATGAGAATATGTAACCCCCTTCCCTCTCCCTCACAGTGACAGATTAGATTTAATGAAAAAATATCTGTTTCATCATTTTTGCATATGAAAGAGAGCTTTTTATGAGAAACTTTATTCTATTCCAAGTATCTATACTTTAGTGCTATATAAACACATTATCCAAAGGATACTTTATAGAGCTTGATGAAATAATAATAAAATTCATTTGGAAAAATAAAAGAACTCCAGTATTAAGAAAATTTATGAAAATTAGTAATGATGAAAGGGGGATAGCATATTCAGACCTCAAATTATATTATAAAACAGCTATCGTTCAAACTATCTAGTATTGTTTAGAAAATAGAGAAATAATCAATAAAACAGACTCGGCAAGAAAGATTCAGGAATAATAAAACTCAATAACTCAGTGTTTGATAAGGTGAAAGATATAAATTATCTGGGAAAAAAACCCTTCCTATCTGATAAGAGATTGCTTGGGAAAACTGAAAAGCAGTGGCAGAAATTAGGCTTAGACCAACACCTCATTCAATAGTCCACAATACAGTTTAATTGAATAAGTGACCTTAGTAAAAAAAAATATCATGCTATTTTAAAAAAGGGAAAAGAGAAACAGATCATGTGTATGGGAAGAGTATATTCTTAACCAAATAAGAGATGGAGGTTTCCCATCTGAGTCAAGTTCTTTAACCACTATGCTGGGTGAACTCCTAAAGAAGATACACAATTTATTTAAATCCTCTAAATACATGTAGATGTCTATATGTTAAAAACCAGGTAGCATGTCAAGGACTACTTTTGTCACCACATTAATTAACTAGATTTTTTTTTAAGTTTTCTTTTTCACAATTATTAACTTGAAAACATCAGTAAACACAAACATTTCTATCTATCCATCCATGTATCCATCTATGTACCTATCTGCCTGCTTACCTACCTATCTTATATGAAATAGAAAAATAATACATATAAAACTGTGAATCTCCACAATATACAGTTGGATTTGTTTTTGTCTGTCTCAGATTTGAGTTGGTAGTTTCCAAGTTATATTTTTTATCTGTGTTCTCTTCTGAATATCTTTCTACTGTATTTTTGAATAATTCTTTGATGCTTATTTTTCTTAAGTATCATTTTTTCACTATTAGCTTTTCATTTGTCCCTCAGCTCTTCCACATCAATATTTATCCATATTTTAAGTCTGCATTAATAAACACACACACACACACACACACACACACTTGTAACAAATAAAGCTATGTCGAGCAAAGCCATACATTGACCATGTCCACATATATATTTTTCATTTTGTACCTCTAGTTCATAGTTAACAAGTAGGAAGCATGATATTAGTCATTACTTCAATCATAGTTTTGAAGCTTTTCACATTTATTTTCCTTTACATTGTTGTAGTCATTTTATATATATTGTTCTCATGTATTTGTTCATGACTCCATATCAATTATATAAATGTTCCCAGATTTCACTGAAGCTTCCTTTTTCCAATTTTTCATGACATGATAATATTCTATTCCATACATGCCATTATTAGGCATCCATGTGGCCCAGACACTGTAACAGACACACTGGGGAAAAGATGAAACCATACATACTCTCAAGTAGCTTATATTTGCACTCAGGGAAAGCAAAGAAAGAGTTGGATAAAGTCACATAGAACTGATTGAATAATTGGATACAAAATTGTTCATGGATATGTGTCAACTTTGAAGGCATTTTTCTTGGCCCTGAAAGGTCTGGATGTGGTAGATGGATGTGGCAGAAAGATAGATTTAGTTTTTATGCAAAGAGAAAAATCCTAGCAATCAAAATGACCAACAAATAGATTGGGCTGCCTTCAGAGCTAAAGGATATCTTCTCATTGGGTGACTTCAGGCAGAGACTGGATAATCAATGAGAGTTGGAAGGTACCTCTAGCTAGCTTGTCTAATTTATGCCTAAAAAAAGAACTTTTCTTTTTTTTTTTTCTTGAATGGATTCCAGTAAGAGTAACCAATTTCTTTGCTAGATAATCTGTTACACTTTAAATGGTTTTAAATGGTATAAAGTTTTTTCTTGACATAAAAGCCTAAATTCTCTCTTTATAAATGGTAATCATTGATTCTGGTTGTGTTTGAGGGCCAAACAAAAACAAGGTGAAGCCTTTTCCACATGGAAGCCCTTAAGTTAATTGAAAATAACTATCATGTTCCCCTAAATCTTCTTATTCTTAGGTTATACATACTCAGTTCCTTCAACTAATTCTCATATGTCTTCAGGTCAAGATGCCAGATCATTTTGATTTATCTCCTTTAAATACTCTCAGATTTTAAAATTTTACTTCTGGGGCAGTTAGGTGATGCAGTGGAGAGAGTGCCATCCCTGAAGCTAAGAGGACCTGAGTTCAAATCTCACCTCACATACTTAACACTTCCTGGCTGTGTGACCCTGGGAAAGTTACTTAACCCCAATTTGCCTCAGGAAAAAAAAATTACTTCTTAAACTTTGATGTCCAAAGATGAACTTAATACTCTAAATGTGGTATGACTGAGACAGAATATAGTGACATTACCTTTTTTCCTGATTGCTATATTTCTCTTAATGCATTTCAAGGCCCACTTAGCATGTTTTGTTGTTCTTTATTTTTTGTATTTCTTTTGAAATTCTGCTTTGTGTATAAAACAAACGCCTTCTTTGATAAGGGCACACCATGCTGGATGGTCTTGTGCCAGTGTTACCCATGTCTCAATCTATTCCAGAGTTCTTCAGAGAGACTTTGAATGTCCTTGTATCCTTTTAGCTTCCACGTGAGCATTTGCCTCGTGTGACTTTTCCATAAAATAGTCTTTTAGACAAACATACATTTGGCATTTGAACAACTTGGCCATCCATCAGAGAGGTGCTTTCTGCAGCAGAGTTTGGATGCTTGATAGATTCGTTCAAGAATCTTCCTAAGACAATTCAAATGGAAGCAATCAGTTTCCTGGCATGGCACTTGTAAGTTGTTCAAGTTTCATAGGTATACAACAACGAGATCAGTACAACAGCTCTCTCCTAGTCCTTCAGTGAGCAGCCTAGTATTTCTACTCTCACCACATTTGCTCAGTGGCTTCCAACTCTTGAGTTTTGCATTCTGTCCTACTCTCCCAGAGACAATACTACTACATTATTCCTTGGGGTTCTAGCACCGACTGAAGGATTTTTGGTGTATCTTTTTACCACCATGATCTGTAGTGTCTATTGGCTATTCCTTTCTGTGTTGTTGGGGGGCCAACAGACCTGGCCCTGATTTCCTGAAGGCCAGATAGGTTATAGCACTTCCCTGGCATTCTCTGATATCCTTTAGGGGGATTGGGATGGGTATCAAATATTTCCAGCTCCAATTGATGAAGTTCCCCCAACTTTAGGGTCTTGTCCCATTGAACTTAAACTGCACTTAGCCATTAAAAGTTAGATTAGCCTTTACACAGAAATATCTACTTCTGGAGGTATAGCCACAAACATACACTCCTATTATAGTCTTAGTTATAAATCCAAAAGCCTTCTTGAGTTTGAATCTGAGGCACCCTGGCTTCTCAGGGTTTCCATGCTAGACTTTCTGACTGTTCCACCCTGATTCAATCCTGACTCCAAGGTTGGCTCAAACTTTGTGTAGGTCCTATGAGGATCACATCCAGCACCTGAAACTTGGGAGGAAGTTTCCTCCCAAAATTGCAGAATAGAAACAAACTCCTCTAGGGCTATTTCTTAGAGAGGGGTAAAAGAAGGGACAGGGGAAAGAAGTCCTTTCTCCTTAACTGTATAAAACAAATGAACCCAAATAGCATCAACTAGTTTTGACAAAAAAACTATTTAATTCAAAAGTATAGCAATAAAGAACACTGGGAAATGAATATAAACTGCTTGCATTTTTGTTTTTCTTCCCGGGTTATTTATACTTTCTGAATCCAATTCTCCCTATGCAACAAGAGAACTGTTCGATTCTGCACACATATATTGTATCTGGGATATACTGTAACCTATTTAACATGTAAAGGACTGCTTGCCATCTGGGGGAGGGGGTGGAAGGAGGGAGGGGAAAAATCGGAACAGAAGTAAGTGCAAGGGATAATGTTGTAAAAAATCACCCTGGCATGGATTCTGTCAATAAAAAGTTATTTAAAAAAAAAGTATAGCAATAACATACAAATATTCTACCCCTCCCCCAACATACTAGTGGGCATTCTTTATACTTCCTCTGTGGGAAGATAAGCTAAAAGCTTAATTCAGTTCCTGTACAGTATCAGTCCCATGAAGCCTGCATCTCTGCTGGGATCCTGAAATTATTTCTAAAGGAATAAGGATTCCTTGGCTGCAAAATCTTTCCTTGACCTGTCACTGGGTTTCCTTTGACTTTCGTAAGTTTCAAAACTCCCAGGGTTGAAGACCCCAATTTCCTTTGCTTAAAAAGGAAAAGACAAAACAAAACAAAAAATAAAAACAAAAGCAAAGACTAAGAACTGATGACTCCACTATACTTTCTCTGCTCTTTCGTCCACTTTGGAAACTTGGGTCATATCATGAAAATATATCAATTAATATGAAGAAAGAAGGCCTTTCTCCTGACAGCCCTGGTCTCTTATCAAATGCTTATCAAATGGATTTACCAACTGAAACCAAGAGTGAATAAGGCTACAGGAAAGTTAGGCAAATCTGAGAGGCCTTTTTGAGTACTTCCAAAACCAAAGTCTATTCTTCACTATGTGGTTGGCTAACCAGAAACAGTTACATAATGTCCACTTCTTCTCTGTTGTCTCTCCAAGGCATTTCCTGTATATGCTATCATGATTCTCCCAGAAACTATTTTTTAGCCTTTCTATATGGAAAGATACTGTCCCAGGTGCTCTGCACATGTCAACCCCTCAACCCCTTTAAATTAGTTAATACCCCTTAACCTGTATTCTTAGAACTTTTGCTCTTTTTGTTCTTGATTCTTTTTACATTTTTTTAAGTGAAAAAATTTAGGAAAGACTTTAGAGAAATTTTTGTTAGAGTTAAATATTCTTACAAAATAGCCAAGTGTCATTCATATCAATGAATCTTTCTTGAATGAATTCTTGAATTAATTAAATTGTGGAAGTATAATACACAAATTTATATGATAAAAGCATTGGAGATAAAAAAAAATACTACATCAGCTCTAATTAAAAAAAAAGGTAATTACCAAGTAGATAATTCAAGAATGGCTTCATGGAAGAGGTGGCTTTGTGCTATGACTTAAAGAATTGGTAGGATTTTAATAGATTAAATAAAGATTTAATTAATCTTTAATTTAATTTAATTTAATTAATTTAATTAAATTAAGATTTAATCTTAATAGATTAAGATGGGGAAAGAGGGCATATGAGGTACAGTAAAATGGCTTGGCAAAAGATACAAAAGTGAGAAACCTTGGAACATAAGTAGAGAAAGGCTAGCAGTTTGGCTGGAGGTAAACATATATAGCAGGAGATCTAATCTGGGGTTCATGGACTCCTTCCATGAATAGATTTCAGGGGTTAGTATGACATGAAAAATTGCATCTTTATTTTCTCTAACTTTTAGTTTCCTTTGTGAGCCCATGAATTTTATTTTATTTTATACATTTACAAACATTATTTTGAAAATAAGTTTCACCTGACTCCCAGAGATCCACAATGCAAAAATCTAGAAAATGAGGTCGATTCCAGATTGTGGAAGGCCTTTAAGATCAGGCTAAAAAGTCTGAGCTTTAGTCCATAGCTCAGGGATTGTTAAGTTTTCATGGATCCATTTATCAATCTAGTGAAAACTATAGATCTTTTTTCCCTCAGAATAATATTTTTAAATGCACCAAATAAAATACATTGGATTGCAAAGAAAGCCAAAGCTTAGTCAGAAGATGTATTTTTTGTCTTCATCCAAGTTATAACTGCCTGAAATCTATGCATATTTGCTGACTCCAGGTTAAGAGTTCTTGCTAAAGACAATAGGAAGCTCCTAGAGACATTGGATAAACACAAAAAAGTATTTTAGGAAAATTAACCTAATAGTATGCAAGATAGTGTGGCTTAATGGATGGAGAACTGGACTCTGAGTTAGGAAGACCTGGATTTGAATCTCACCTTTGACTCAAACTGGTTGAGCAACATTGAACAAGTCACTCAACCTTTTGATATTCCAGAACATTAACTCTCAGAGACTTTAAACCTTATAGCATATGGAGAGCTACAATGATAGAGGAAGTTTCCTCACTATGATCCCCCTATCCCAATGTAATCTCAATACAATTCCTCCCCCCCCAAAAAAAAAAAATCTAGTAGCATTGTAAGGATAGGCTGGAGTAAGCAGTAACTAGTTATGGGAAAAATAAACTATTGTACTCCTACAGACAAGAGGTGATCCAATTTGTCTATACCTGTGTCTGTGTGCATTTGTCTAATGTATCTACAATTATACCAATTGGTTACTGCTAAATTACCATTCATCTCTCATTTTAAATTGACTACTTTCTCAAATACAATGACACACTGAAGTCTGAGAATTCACTTATCTCTAAAGCATGTATTTTTACAGTTAGTGTCTGAGTTTGTGAGACACTAACAATATTTATGTATGATTTTGTGCACTCTAAAAGTTTGTCATTAAAGAGAACTCCAAGACAGATGTGAATTAACCGTTACTTTTAAAAACGTGAAACTTTTCATTTTTTCCTGCAAACTCATAACATTCTAGAAGCTAGGGGTCTGATGTTTATTCTTCTAACCTTCTTCTGACTCATTCAGGTAGAGGGTGTGTACACCAATAGAAACTAGACAGCAGAGGAAGATAGGTTTCTTCACATCTACTGAAGAGCCAGTACACAGAATCACAGAATCACAGAATCTTAAGGGAAGTAAATATGACTAGTGGCTGGTTTAAAATGGACTATTTATCAGCTGAATAGAGGTATAATGTTTTTGCTAATTACATATGTTTTATCTGGACTCTGCCCAGATTTTTAGATGATGAAGTAAAAAAAAAAAAGTAAGGAGGGGTGGGTCTAAAGGCTAAAAGCATGGTGTTCTTTGGCTTTGACTTTGTTACCAGGTAGAGTGAAGGAAGAAGGGAAACCTGCTGTTTGTGGGGGATTGAGAGGACCTCTGGCAGGAGTGTAAGCCTGGGATTTCCTTTCCTCCCAGTTTCGAGGCATTGACTCCACCCCCCAGACCCCTGCAATTCTTTTCTTCTTTTAAAAACATTTGACTGGATGTGGATTACACTCACTGTAAAGAAACAGTCCGATTCAAAAGGGAAGAGGGGGGAGAGAGAGAAGAGGGAGAGATAGACCAACAGACAAAGGGAGGGACTGGTAGAAAGGGCGAGGGAGAGACAGAAAAAGAAAACAGGCAGAGATGGAGAGGGAAAGACAAGAAATCAGAGAAACAGATGGAGAAGGAGAATGACAAGGAGAAAGAGGGGGAAAAAAGCCATAATAACAGAATGAGAGACCTGAGAGGGATCTGAGTCCAAATTTAGCCCAATCCTCTCATTTTATAGATAAGAACACTGAGGATCAGAGAGGTAAGTGACTTGTTGACCAGTCCAAGAGTTTTACCTCTACACTCCACTTTTTCTGATTAACTTTTAGCCCACTTTAGACATAGAAGTATCTCTTTCCATCCCCCTCCGTTCTTCCCACCATCCCAGGCTATCTCTCTCTCTTCTCATTTCCCATTTCTCTCGTGATGCAATGCTGTGGCATTCCACTCGACAAGAGCCAATTTTTTTTCCCTCTGCCCACAATCTCTGCCCCTCCTCCCCTCCCCAAGATGCTCACCCTAACCAACCTCAAAAGAGAACTGGTGGTAAGTGTGAAGGGAAGAAAAATGGAGAAATAAAGGGAAAGGGAAATTCTTCGAGGCCTGTCCATCCAGCTTGCCTTAATCAAAGACCACTTTGCCATCCCCCTCTCTCCCAGTTTCCCCCGCCCCTTTTCTCCCAAGCGCGGCCCCTGGCTTCTTGGAAGCGTCTCTCTGGTTCCCAGAGCCTCCCTTCCTATACTCTGTGGTTACTCCCAGTGGCCCAGGGTTGGGTCCTCCGTTAATAGATCCTGAGGTATGGGGAGGAAAGGAGAAGAGGTTGCATGGAAGTGACTTTGTAGAGCAAGTGGGAATGTGGAGAGGGCTGGGAGGAGACTATAAGAAGGCAGTCTAGGGGTTTGCTTAGGACAACCCAGTATTAGGCATCCATATACATAGAAAAAAAGAGAAGTTTTCCAAAGCGCTCAGCCTCCTCCCTCCCCCATTCTCTTTTCAAAAGAATAGCTCCACCACCCGGGAGTAGCACCGTGGCATCTAAAGGACTGTGATTTATACTTTATAGCTATAAGGGGGCCCCCAGGCTCCTCCTCCTAAGCTAGGTCTGGTTGGTGGTTTGCGTCCCCCTCCTCTCACTTTCCCCTCCCATCAACCCAGCTCCTTTCCTGGAGAGTTCGGAGTGACTATTCAGATCCAGAGGAGCCCCAGCTGCCAGAGGAGGGGGTGAAAGATTAGATACGTTAACCCCTCCCAGTCCCTCCCTAAACCAGCAGCAGAAAAAAAAAAACACACACACACCTACACGCCTGTGTGACCACCAGTACAATTAGTTTAAGGTCGCTGGATTTGGGCTCTGTCTCCTGCTTGCAACTCCTGGATAGCCCGGAAAGCGTTTAGCTGGCTGTTGGAGAGCGAGGCGAAGGAGGGTGGAGACCCCTTGGTAAAGGAAGTTTGGTAGCGAGGGTTGAATTCATTCTGGGGCAGCAAGATGCCAAGCACGAACTCCTGCAGACCAGAAGCATTTAAAAACGAACTTTGTCCTGCCTGAGCGAGGTAAGAGCGCTGGGGAGCAGCATGAACTGGGGAAAGACGGGAAGGAACCCAGGATCTGAATGGGCTTTGGTCGCAAACTGTTGAAAACAAACTTTGACTTTGCATGGAAAGTTTAAAAATGTGCATGCATGCATTATTGTTGGTATTAGTAATGAAAACTACCTATCTGGGAGATCCTCTCATCTAGGAAGGGCATTAGCTTTAGTGAGACTGATTGACCCCGCTGATTCCCTTACCTGCCACAAGTTTTGTGATTATACTTGTGATTTACAAGAGTTTAAGGGATACCAAATCGAAATTGGACGAAAGGCTGGGAAAAGCCGCGGGTGGTCAGCCGAGAGGAAGGAAAAGGGGGAGAGGGTCATTGTCGAAAACTGAAGGCAACGCTTGCAGAAAAAGTGCTAAAAAGAATACAAACTTGCTCAGTACTGGGTCCCATTGCAGAATTCGTTAGGGAGGAGAGTGGAATGTCAATGAAATGAGTGCGATAGAAATCGCTGCTTATCCAAGATAGTTTCTTACACGGTCCATTTATTACCTAGTTATTATCGGAGTTACGTCTCCTTTAGCGTATTAAGCAATTTCACTTTCTAGTTTTGTGATAACCGCTTTGGCCCTTTCCCTCACTTTCTGGTTCTTGAAAGAGGGACACCCCCTCTCATTTTTCTAAAAAGAGATGGTGGGAGATTATCCATTGGTTTACTTTGTAATCTGTTGAAGTGTTCAGCTGCTTGAATTTCTTAAAAATAGTTTTGAAGTGAACTCAGAACTTGTTGTCCTGCATTGTCATTCTCCTGATAACACTTTTTTTTTTTTTTAAACTGGGGGGAAAAAAGACAAAAAAAGCTTGTGCAATCTATTTATTTGGGATTTCAAATGTTCAAGTCTGCTGAATTCCATGTTATGAATGGATTTCACCAAGTTCCTTTAAGTGTACTGCCCCATTACTGCTTTCAAAGGTTGCGCAAAAAGGGGGGTGGGGGGGGGAGTGGAGAGCTTCATTTTAAGTCCTCTAAGCTTTCCTGTTTACAGCTTAGACTGCTGTTGGCCTCCCTTCGCACACCTCACTGGAGCCTCACACTAGTGATCTTCACTGCACACCTGCTTCTAGAGGATGCTATTAATAGGGTGAAAAGAATGATTTAGTTTATGAGCTGATTTTCTTGAGAAATTCATAACAATTAGGTAGTCATTTCTCCTTTTTAGGAAGGGGAGGGGAAGAAGTGGCAGTAGTCCCCTCCATCCTCACCCCCCCACCCCAACCCTCGATTTCTGAACATAAAAGTTGAATCGCCTAGATTGGAGTTGAATGAGATGGCGTATGAAGGCATTGGAAGTGTGCGGTGGCGAGGTGGTGGTGGTGGTGGGGTTTATCCAGGGAGGGACGGAGGAGAGGTCTGGAGTAATTGGAAAGATGCAGTGATCCATCATGAGCATTTCGAAATTTAGTTTAAAATTTTTCCTTGGGTAAAAAAAAAAAAAAAAAAAAAAAAAAAGTTCCTTGATTCTTTTGTTCAGTTTTTTTTTTTTGGGGGGGGGAGGATAAGAGGGAGGAAAATGTGGGATGTATTTTCGGTTTAGGGATAATTTTGGATTTTTCTTCTTGCAAAAGTTGGATGTTCGGTTCCTTCTAGGCTCCTGTCCTCCCTTTCTCCTCCGCGAACATGGACAGAGCCTTAACTTAACAGAGTGAATTATGCCACCGTGACGTGCCCCCCTTTTTTCTGACTCTCTCCTCTTTGTGCCTGTTTAGGGCCGCGGTCTTCGAGGCCCCCTCAGCAGGGGAAGAAGGGCTGTGCAGAAAGGACTGGCCAGCGCGCACTGTACCCGCTGGGCATCTCAGCCTCGCTCGACTTTGCCCTCTAGCGTCCAGCGGGGGAGGTGACGCATTGCTCTGCTGCTGCAGGCTTTTCTCCCCGCACTATGGGCTCCACCAGTGTGCCGTCGGTCAAGGCCTTTCCCAGCTCGGTCTCCGACTATGTCAACTATGACATCATCGTCAAGCATTACAACTACACGGGCAAGCTGAACCCCAGCGCGGAGGGAGGCCTCAAAGTGACCTCGGCGTTATTCATCCTTATCTGCTGCTTCATTATCCTGGAGAACATTTTCGTCCTCCTAACTATCTGGAAAACCAAGAAGTTTCACCGGCCCATGTACTATTTCATTGGCAATTTGGCCCTGTCGGACCTGTTGGCCGGGGTGGCGTACACAGCCAACCTCCTTCTCTCCGGGGCCACCACTTACAAACTCACCCCAGCGCAATGGTTCCTGCGGGAGGGCAGCATGTTCGTGGCCCTGTCGGCCTCGGTGTTCAGCTTGCTGGCCATTGCCATCGAGCGCTACATCACCATGCTAAAGATGAAGCTGCACAACGGGAGCAACAGTTTCCGTTCCTTCCTGCTCATCAGCGCTTGCTGGGTCATCTCTCTGATTCTGGGGGGCCTGCCCATCATGGGCTGGAACTGCATTGGCTCCTTGCACAGCTGCTCCACCGTGCTGCCCCTCTATCACAAGCACTATATTCTCTTCTGCACCACCGTTTTCACCCTACTCCTGCTCTCCATCGTCATCCTCTACTGCCGGATCTATTCTCTGGTCAGGACTCGGAGCCGCCGGCTGACCTTCCGCAAGAACATTTCTAAGGCGAGCAGGAGCTCCGAGAAGTCCCTGGCGCTCCTTAAGACGGTCATCATTGTCCTGAGTGCTTTCATTGCCTGTTGGGCTCCGCTTTTCATCTTGCTTCTTCTGGACGTAGGCTGCAAGGTGAACACGTGTAAAATCCTCTACAAGGCGGAGTATTTCTTGGTGTTGGCGGTGCTGAACTCGGCCACCAACCCCATCATTTACACGCTCACCAATAAGGAGATGCGGAGGGCCTTCGTCCGCATCATGTCTTGCTGCAAGTGCCCAAGCGGAGACTCGGGGACCAAGTTCAAGCGGCCCATCATTGGCGGCATGGAGTTCAGCCGGAGCAAATCCGACAATTCTTCCCATCCGCAGAAGGACGACGGTGACAACCCGGAGACTATCATGTCCTCTGGGAACGTGAATTCCTCCTCCTAAAACTGAACTCTGCCGCAGGCCTACGGGGGGTGCTGTGCTGACACCTCCCCCTCCCAACCCCATACTTTGTTGGAAAAGTTCTAGGGGGGCTCCAGGGCGCGATCCAACCCCACCCCGACGGGTGGTGCCGCAGGGCCCTAGGAGGCAAGGGAGGGAGGGAAGGAAGGAAGAGCCAAAAGAGCCAGCGTCGTGGTGCTGGTGGGCGGTGGCGAGTTTTGGTCCACGCGAACAATGCACCGGGAAGGGTGGAGCTCTGTCCCAGAGAGACAGACTGTCCTGGCTCGGGATACATTTCCTCCCTGGAACTTGTTTTGACTTTGCACTGAGTCTGACTAAGATCTAACATTGTCAGGCTCCTGAAAATTTCGGTTGGCTACTCCATGAAGTCTTGATCCATGTTCTTATGTGAAAGCGTCTGTCTGGGTCTTAGGGCTTTCCTTGGTTGGGAGTGGGAAACAAATAGAAGTTGGTTCCTTCTGCCCTAGTTTCTGTCAAGAAGGTTTGTATCCCCATCACTCCTTTCCCCTTTCCTTCCACTTCTAACCCGGTTGTATCTCTACTCCTCCACTCTTCTTCCACTGTTCCCCCACTACCATTTTTTTTCCATTCCCTGTATTAACTCCTTGGCTTCCACAGGAGGAGGAGGGGATGGGAACACACTTCACTTCTGGGCCAGCTGCGTAGTCCCCCCCTACATTCACCTGTGAGGAAGCTGAGATGGCTTTTAGATGTCATGTAATTTCAGTGGCTGAGTCCAAAGTTCCCGCTTTAGCCTAAGCTAAAGGAAAGTTTGATTGGAGCCAGGTTTTGTGTTTGGATGCCATTTCTTGATGTCGCTTAATGACATGAATTGCCTTATTCTAGCCCCTGTGGTTGAAAGCTGGAGGAAGGAGTTCTAGTTTATCTAAATATGTTTATTTTAGGATGGTTATTTTGAGGATCCAACCTTTGACCTCAGTGTCTTGGAAAGGTTAAAAAAACTGACAGAAATGGAAATGTTCTTTTGAATGCTATAACCCACCAGATATCTCTCTGACTTCTAAATGCCCCTGCTTAACACTTGGCATAGCTGTTCTTTGGCACTTATGTTGATGCTATGATGTGTGTCAGAGGGTTCCTCAGCTTTTGGATGGAAAAGTGTTGGTGTTTGATCGATTTGTGTTCAGATTTCCTTTTCATGTTCTTTGAATGTATTTGTTTCTGCATCTTTTGTTTTACTGGATTTTTTTTTTCTAACCTGTGTTAACAGAATTGAATGTGTACATGTGTTAACAAAGATGCAGGTCCTCTGTGCCCTAGAGCATTACTGTAACAGACAAGGACACTTCAGGTAGCTCCCTCAGAATACCCTATTACCATACAGTTTCTGGGGAGGTATAGAAATACGGTTTTGTAAAAAGAGTAAAATAAAGATATATCTCTGCCTTTGTAGTGTGGTTTTCAGTGCAATTAAAATGAGGATTTTCTTGTTTTGTTTTGAGATAGTATTTAAAAGACGTCTGACTTTTATGATTCAATTTGCACATAGCTTTATCTACTTTTAAACATTAATAAACTGATTTTTAAAAAAAAAGATTCCACTGTCAGTATTTTTTTTCTTATGGATACATTACTCTTTTGGGGGGTAATATTTATAATTTTTTATATGAAAATTAGAGTAAAGATATAGTCATTGCTTTTTTTTAAAAGCCTTTGTATCAATAACTTGGGGTATGAAAAAAATTGTGGTTCTTTTAGAAACCACGAGATCTTCTGCAGGAAGGGAAACTTCAATATGTTAACAATGAGGAGTAAAACAAATGAGATAATTACCGACCTTGAAAATACCACAGTGGCAAAAGCCATGCATTTTAATGAATTGTTAGGGATCTGAAATATGAAATATGCTTAAAAAAATAAACTTGTCAGCACCTGTGATTTGATTGGTGTACTATGGAAGTGCCTCCCAAACTGCAGATCCTCAACTTTTCTGTAATTTACAATCTTAGAGTTAAAAAGATACTGGGACCCTTTATCGCATAATAGACGTTAGAATTGAACCTGGGTCTTCTTGACCTGAGGCCAATTTTTTATCTACTAGACCAGGGATCCTTAATCTCTTTTTGTCTCATGGACCCCTTTGGCAATCTAGTTAAATTTATGAATCTCTTTTTAGAATAACATTTTAAAATACATAAAACTAAATACATAGGATTACAAAAGTACCTAATTACATTGAAATACAATGAAACACATTAAAATATTAAAAAGAAAAGTTTATGCACTCCAGACTAAGAATTCATGTTCTAGGTTATTCTGCCTCTGAAAAGAAAAATGTCATGAATTATAAATGTATGATGACATTTAAGACTACCCAAGTTAAACATAGCAATGCTACAATAAAATCTATTTTTTAAAGGAATGGCATGTAACTAAATAACATTAAATAAATAGTAGGAAGTGCTTGAAAATACAGGGATGGGAGACCTAGAAGAAATACAAGGTTAAATTGTGAATCCCTAGTAGAAGCCTACAATCTAAATGTGATATGCTTGAATTTATTAGTAATAGATTGGATGTATCAGATAATCACATAATCACCATTGTGTCTGTAGGATTTATTTAGTGTCTACCTCAACCCACAAAGTAGATGAATGTTTAAAGATATGAGATGTGAACTGCCTTTTGTCTGAATATGTGTCTTTGCATCTTAAACTAACTTGGGAGGAGTTTGGCAAAAATCATATCCTAATAGTTAATTTTTTTTCATTCTTTTTTGTCTATGCCTTTGATTTCATAATAGGAAAACTACTTGGTCAACCTCCCTATAACCATACTGTTTAGAAATCCTTGGCTACTATGTGTCAGAATCAAGACTTGTAACCCAGGTCTTCTTAATTCTATGTTCAACTCTACTGACTATACCACACAGCTCTCTAATCATTAACCTTGTTTCATGTTTTGGTTCTGGAACATACTTTCATTAAAACCAGCCACAACAGTGCTTAAACCAGAGAATTTAAGTTAGCTTGTTTGGCTCTCCCATCCTTTCTATTGTTATGACTCTGAAAGGTAGTGCTTTCAAGTGCCATTGAGTGTGGACAGGACACAGTTGGGACATAAAGATAAACCTTACCTTATAGAGTGTATGTCATTTCTATGTAAGGTTAACTGTGGGAAACAGGAGCCTGTTCACTGAGGAAGGCCTTAGGTCACAACCTTCAGCTTCCTGAAGGAAATGCCAAAAATGCCCTGAAGACAAAAGACTGGAAACAGACTGGAATGTCTCTCCATCTGTCTGCTCTGACGGAAGGAATGATTTCATGTACACTCACTTCCTAGGGTTTTAATTACAGTGTTGAGCATAATGGAAAAGTATGTCTAATCTGTAGCTGTGGGGAAGATAAAATTCTGCACATTTGGACTTACCTTCAGGAGAGCAGAAACTTGCTAGGGTTAGGTTGGATGGGAAAAGTTGGGCAGTGGTAATGGGAATGGAGCAGATTGGTCATAGGAAAGATAACCTTAGTAGCTAGCCCATCTGTGAGTAGCACATCATCTGGTGGGTTGGGCGTGCTCTCAGAAATCTCATTTCCTGGAAACTCTAGACAATGTATCTCATTCCATAAAAGTTATGTAGTTACTAAACTGAGGCATTCCTGGGCAGATCTGTGGCAAAACACCAATTCCTGCCAAAAACTAGAGAAAAGACAGGATAGAAGATGACTTGATTTCTTCTTAATATAAATATCTGTTTTGACTTCACCTTGCTCTGGAGTTTAAATTGGAAAAAGAAGAGCTCACTACTCTTGCATTTGTACTAAATCGCATACGTGCAGTTTGCTTTTAAAAAGCTACCATGTCATACTTTAAAAGAAAGCAAGAGAAACTAACCACAAATTTGGGAACCATTATTCTTACTCATTTCTTTGACATTGATTTTAGGCTAGGGATGATTATAGCCTTGGTTACTCCAATAGCCCGCGCATTGGTCTCTCTGCTTCTAGTTTTTTTCCCCCTCTTCAATCCATCTTGCATCCAGCTGTCAAATTGATATTCCTAAACCTCAGACCTGACTGTAACATTCCTGTTCTCAGAAATCTTCAGTGGCTCCCCATTGTGTCTAGGAAGGGATACAAAATTCTTAACTTGCATTTAAAGCTCTCCAAAATCTGATACCCACATTCCTTAAAACAACAATGACATTATTGATGCCTTTTGTGTTTACATTGTCATTTCCAGATATAACTTTTTCCCCCCTTCTCCCTGCCCTCTCTCCCTCGCCAGTATCGACTCCTTCCTTGTAACTAAGAAAAACAGCTAAGCAAATCAAGAGATACAGTGATTGCACCTGATAGTTTATAGCCATGGTCCCTATCTTGGGCATGCTATTTCAGATTTCTGGGCCTCAATATAATCATCTAGAAAACAGGGTTTCTTAAACTTTTTTCCATTTGTGATCCCTTTTCACCTGAAAAATTTTTATGTGACCCTAGTTATGTAGGTATATAAAGTAGGTATGAAATCAAAAATTTACTGGTAAGAAACCATAATTTTGCAATCCTCACATTCAGTTATCAGACCCCACATGGGGTAATGACCCACAGTTTGAGAAGCTTTCCACTAGATCAGGAGAAGGGAGTCCTTTTTTCTGCCAAGGGCTATTTGGGTATTTATAACATCATTCATGGGCTATACAAAATTATCAACTTATAGAACTCAAGCTTTGAGAGGGTGTTCTATCTAGATTTCACCTCATCATCTTCAGTTGGTCAGAACAAAGGATTTCATGGGCTAAAGCCCATGGGCTGAACATTCCATATGCTTGTACTACATGGTCACTTCTAAATTTTTGATTCTCTGATTCTCTTTACTAAAAGAAGGGAGATATGCTTTATTATTTATTCTCTCAGATCAAAATTGAATATTACCTTCCCCTTCCTTTAGGAACAATTTTCATTTACTTTATCATAGTCATTTAAAAAAATAGCTTTTTTTTGTCCTTCTTACCTTTCTAGTCTTACCTCATATAAAGAAAGGGGGAAAGGAACATTTATTAAATACCTACTATGTGACAGGAATTATGCTAAGAGCTTTCTAGCAGCATTTCATTTGATCTTCACAACAAACCTGGGAAGTTAAGTACTCTTGTTACTCTCATTTTTCAGTTGAGGAAAATGATGCAGAATGGTGTTGAGTGACTTGCTTGGGAGAAAAACAAACAACTCATGTCTGAGGCTTAGATTTGAACTTGGTTTTAACCTGCCTCCTATTCTAGTGCTCTACTCTGCTACCTAGCTGTCTCTAGGCTGCTATTAATCTACTTCATGTATTTTGTTATTATCAAACTGACTTGCTAGCTGTGAAGTGAGATACATATTTCTGGGCCTTTGAACAGGCTATCTCTCTTGTCTGAAATGTATTTAACTCATTTCCTTCTTATTGATTCCCTACCTTCCTTTAAAGCACAGCTCAGAGTTAGCTCCAACATGAAACCTTTTCTGATTCCTTCAACTATTAAAACTTTCTTCCCTCTCTCCCCTCTCTTCTCCTCCCCTTTCCTCCTCCTCCTCTTTCTCCTCCCTCTTTTCCTCTTCTTCTTTTTCTTGTTCTTCTTGTTCTTGTTCTTGGTTGCTGTCTCTCTCTTTTTCTCCCTTCCATCCAGCCCCATCACTGCCTATAGTAGATCATAAGCTCTTGAAGGCAGAGGCTGTTTTGTTTTTGTCTTTCCATTACCAAATTCTACTACAATTCCTAACACATAGTGGGCACTTAATAAATGTTTGCTTAATTGAGTCAATAAAGTTCAATTAATTTAGAAATATTCAAGGAAGCTATACTATCTTTTCTAACTACTCTGGTGATGTACTTTTTGAACATAATCATATGGTAAATGTAACTTGATTATGATATTTATGTCTCTACAAAGATCATCTGATGTTTATCATGATGGGGACATGATTCTGGATTCTACCAATCAATCAACAAACATTTATTAAAGATCTACTTACTATGTGTGCCTGTACTGTATGAACTACCTTAGATAAATTTGTAGAGATGCACCATCAATTTGGCCAAAAGGTGAAGACTTTTTCAGTCAGTGACTCACATAGAGTGGCAAGGAGGAAAGGTATTGACAGAGAAGAGAGCTATGTTGAATACAACAAATATTCTAACAGTATTGTGGTATGACATTGAGAGTCCATTTAAGTTACATAAAAACATTATAAACAACTACTGAGACTTATTTTCTTGCTGAAGAGTGAACTTCTTTATTTAAAATAGTATTTTATTTTTCCAAATACATGCAAAAATAATTTTCAGCATTCACCATTGCAAAACTTTGTGTTCTACATTTTTCTCCGTTTCCCTTCTCCCCTTCCTAAGACAGCAAGAAATTTAATATATGTTAAATGTACAATTCTTCTAAACATAGTTCCATATTAGTCATGCTGAACAAGAAAAATCAGATCAAAAGGGAAAAAGACACAAAAAAGAAAAAAAACCAAGTAAGCAAACATCAACAACAACAAAGATGAAAATATTATGCTTTGATCCACATTCAATCTTCATAGTTCTTTCTGGATGGGGATGGTACTTTCCATCACAAGGCTATTAGAATTGTCTTGGATCACCTCATTATTGAAAAGAGCTAAGTCCATCACAGTTGATCATCATATAAATCTTGTGACTGTGTATAATGTTCTCTTAGTTCTGCTTACTAAGAGTGAACTTCTTGATGTGACTGTTCAAAATTCATGGTAACAGGTATTTTAGATCTTTGATGCTGTATAATTTAGTTAATTACAAATCAATTTCAAATGAGTAACTTCACTTTATTCTCCTTTCACATCTCCAGCTTCTTCAATTTCTTTCTTTCCTTCCCTTTTACCCTCTTTCTCTCTCTTTCCCCCCTTCCTCTCATTTTTTCTTTTCTTCCCCAATAAATTTCATTTATATTATAATTTTTTAAAGTATTTGCTATTTTCTAGTTGGATCACATCCTTTTAATCTTCATCTAGAAATTTTGGAATTTTTTTCAATAATTTATAGAATCCTATATATTATTCTCTTATATTTCAAAAGAAAACAAGAATAGAATGCCAATTCTCACTTTATAAAACTCTTAGTCAAAGGTATACCTAGGACAATGGTACTGTGGCATGATCAGCTGATACAACAATGTGAAGGTGATATATCATTTTGTATTGTGTTTTATGATCCATCCAGTCAACTGTCAGGATTACAGTTATTTATTTATCTCCAAAGAGGACTTTTAAAGAAGGGAAATAAATAGTGAAGAGAATGAAGAGGGAATAGGAAGTAGGTGAACAATTTAAGTACTGAAGCTGAAAAGTGCTAGATCCTAGGACAAATTGATTCAAGATACAGTTATCTATGCCTCCTATCATTCTTTATGAGACATTTGCCAGTTGTTTATACCTCCCCTACACACACAAGTATTACCCTTTTTATCTATCTATCTATCTACCTATCATCTCTCTTTTTATCTTTGAGCCTATTTCTCCATTTATTCATGTATGTATCTATTTATATATCTCTCTGTCTATCTTAGCACAAAACAGAGACTAAAGAAGTAGCCTCGACCCAGAAAGAGTGGGATCCAAGTTTTACCTTTGGCTCACAGTGACTGTGTGACCTTGGTCAAGTTATGTAACTGCTCAATTCTCTTTTTTTAAAAATTTTATTTAATAATTTACCTTTGGCTCACAGTGACTGTGTGACCTTGGTCAAGTTATGTAACTGCTCAATTCTCTTTTTTTTAAAATTTTATTTAATAATAACTTTATATTGACAGAATCCATGCCAGGGTAATTTTTTTTTACAACATTATCCCTTGCACTCGCTTCTGTTTCGATTTTTCCCCTCCCTCCCTCCATCCCCTCCCCTAGATGGCAAGCAGTTCTATATATATTAAATATGTTGCAGTATATCCTAGATACAATATATGTTTACAGAACCGAACAGTTCTCTTGTTGCACAGGGAGAATTGGATTCAGAAGGTACAAATAAACCAGGAAGAAAAACAAAATTGCAAATAGTTCATATTCGTTTCCTAGTGTTCTTTCTTTGGGTGTAACTGCTTCTGTCCATCATTTAAAAATTGAAACTCAGTTAGGTCTCTTTGGAATATATCCTCATACAATATCATTGTTGAAGTATATAATGATCTCCTGGTTCTGCTCATTTCACTTAGCATCAGTTCATGTAAGTCTCTCCAAGCCTCTCTGTATTCATCCTGCTGGTCATTCCTTACAGAGCAATAATATTCCATAACATTCATATACCACAATTTACCCAGCCATTCTCCAATTGACGGGCATCCTTTCATTTTCCAGTTTCTGGCCACTACAAACAGGGCTTCCACAAACATTTTGGCACATACAGGTCCCTTTCCCTTTTTTAGTATCTCTTTGGGGTATAAGCCCAGTAGTAGCACTGCTGGATCAAAGGGTATGCACAATTTGATAACTTTTTGGGCATAATTCCGGATTGCTCTCCAGAATGGTTGGATTCATTCACAACTCCACCAACAATGCATCAGTGTCCCAGTTTTCCCGCATCCCCTCCAACATTCATCATTATTTTTTTCCTGTCATCTTAGCCAATCTGACAGGTGTGTAGTGGTATCTCAGAGTTGTCTTAATTTGCATTTCTCTGATCAATAGTGATTTGGAACACTCTTTCATATGAATGGTAATAGTTTCAATTTCATCATCTGAAAATTGTCTGTTCATATCCTTTGACCATTTATCAATTGGAGAATGGCTTAATTTTTTATAAATTAGGGTCAGTTCCCTATATATTTTGGAAATGAGGCCTTTATCAGAACCTTTAACTGTAAAGATGTTTTCCCAGTTTGTTGCTTCACTTCCAATCTTGTTTGCATTAGTTTTGTTTGTACAGAGGCTTTTTAATTTGATATAATCAAAATTTTCTATTTTGTGATCAGTAATGACCTCTAGTTCATCTTTGGTCACAAATTTCTTTCTCCTCCACAAGTCTGAGAGATAAACTATCCTATGTTCCTCTAACTTATTTACAATCTCGTTCTTTATGCTTAGGTCATGGATCCATTTTGATCTTATCTTGGTATATGTAACTGCTCAATTCTCAAGGCAACTTTAAGGTTATAAATTGTTAAGATGCTGATCTGAATAGCTTACTATTGGGAATTTCTTTATCCAGGAATTCTCTATATCAAGGAAATTATAAGTTTAGTCTGTATTTATTGACTTTTGGATTCAGTTTATTATTTCATTGGTGAGAGAGCTTCCATTGAGGAAAATCCTTCTGCCAATGCAAGTTGCCATATACTCTACAACTCAACAGCCTTTGAGAGTTGCTTAAAGTAATGGTGTCCAATTAAAATAGAAATGGTGGCCACTTAGCCATTCATAAGGATCCTTGTGGGCTGCATATTGACTTAGTTTTAAAATGTAATATTACCTATGTTTTTGTTGTATTTTTATTTATTTTATTTAATATTTCCCAATGACATTTTAATCTGGTTCAGATAGCACTGGAAGTTGTGGACTTCATGAGGTCTTTAGGCTGCATGTTGGTGCATACAAAGTATAATAACTGCTGATTGATTGATTGTTTGACATTTCTGGCAGTAAGTGGTTAAGTGGTTTTATATAGAGTCACAAAACCTATGTGTGTCAGAGGTGGTGTTGAGGTGTGAGAAATGAAGGTTGAGAGATCCCCTGACAGTTATGGGGTCCCGTGGCTGGTTGCAGGCTTTGCAAAAGAATTCACAAACCCGAATGAATACAGGCAAGAGGTGTGTGGCAAAAATGGGTTTATTACACTAAGAAAACAACTTTCTTAGTGGGCAAAATCCTGTTAGGACTTTTGCAAAGGTCTGGGCATTTGATTATTTTGGGGACCTTTCAATAGAGAGTGGTGATTATGTCCCTGTCCAAGATCTTCAATTGAATTTTAAGAGGAGATTACTTATCTGGGATTTTCTCCTATAAACAAGAGCATTGGTAGGGCCCCTCCCAAAGGCCGGGAGGGATTTCTGTTCAGGGCTTTTCCAACCCATTCTCCCCAAAGATCGTGTATTAATGGGGACCCTGTGTATTAATATTGTATATACTTTATACATATTATTTGTGATTACATATGTGTTTATATATGTAAATATATAAATATATTTTATTTGTGTAAATGTAAATATATGTAAGTACATATATAGAAGGTATAAATGTGTGTACTTAAATGACTACGTGTTCAATTTGTCTTCCCCAATGGAATGTTAAGTTCCTTGAGGTCAGGGATTACTTCATTCTTGTTCTTGTATTCTTGTTCTTGTATTCTCATCTCATGTTATCCCCATGTATGTCACAAATATGCTTGTTAATTAATTCATGCTTCTTTTCAGCTTCAATTACAATTTCATTCCTATAATCTTCATGCCTTTCTTTTTTTTCCCTTAGATTGAATGATGAAACCTAAGGCTTAGAGCTAGGCATATCTATTTGTGATAGTTAATTTTGGGTGCAACTCTGAGAGCATATTCTTTCATTACATTTTTTAATTTATTTTTTTATTTACTAAAGCTTTTTAATTGCAAAACATATGCATGGGTACTTTTTCAACATTGATCTTTTCAAAACGTTCTGTTCCAAATTGTTCCTTCCCTCCCTCCATCCCCTCCCCTAGATGGCAGGTAGTCCAATACATGTTAAATATGTTAAATCCAATATATGTATACATATTTATACAATTATCTTGTTGCACAAGAAAAAACTGCATCTAAAAAGAAAACAAAAACTTGAGAAGGAAAACAAAATACAAGTAAACAAACAGAAAGCATGAAAATGCTATGTTGTGGTCCACACACAGTTCCCACAGTCCTGTCTCTGGGTGTATATGGCTCTCTTCATCATTGAGCAATTGGAACTGGTTTGAATCATCTCATTGCTGAAAAAAGTCACGTCCATCAGAATTGATCATCGTATAGTCTTGTTGTTGCCATGTATAATGATCTTCTGATTCTGCTCCTTTCACTCAGCATCAGTTCACGTAAGTCTCTCCAGGCCTTTCTGAAATTATCCTGTTGATCATTTCTTACAGAACAATAATATTCCATAACATTCATATACCACAATTTATTCAGCTATTCTCCAATTGATGGGCATTCATTCAGTTTCCAGTTTCTACTCACTATAAAAACAGCTGCCACGAACATTTTTTCATATATGGGTCCCTTTCTCTTCTTTAAGATCTATTTGGGATATAAGCCCAGTAGAAATACTGTTCTCCCATTACATTTTATTATTATTATTATTATTTTTTTAATTTGCTGAGGCAATTGGGGTTAAGTGACCTGCCCAGGGTCACACAGCTAGGAAGTATTAAGTGTCTGAGACTAGATTTGAACTCAGGTCCTCCTGACTTCAAGGCTGGTGCTCTATCCACTGTACTATCTAGCTACCCCCTCTCCCATTACATTTTAATGAAATAAATATTTGAACCAGACTAAAGATCTGAGTTCTGAACTAGATAGGCTGTGTCTGTTAAGAAACACAGCCCAGGTCACCAATATTTAGCTATCATTTGCTGATCTTTTGTTTTGGCTTTATACCAATGTGGATGATGAGATCTTCCCCAAATCACGACAGGAAAGGTCCCAAGGGATTCCATAAAATATGGCTGAGATCCTAAAGAGTTCCAAAGAAAGAATTTTGTTCCAATGTTAGAACTAGATTTAGATTAGATTAGATTGGATTGAATCTTAGAACTGGATTTCTCTAGTATCACATAATTGTGATATTATCATGCTTTCTTTGCTTCCATAGGATGAGAATTTGGCTCAGTGTCATCTGTAATCCCTTTTGAATTTCATTATCTGGGGCCAGATATTTGGAAGAAGTTGGGCTATGGTTGAATTGTCATAATAAAAGGCATGATAACACTAAGATTAACATCTTAAGAAGATTGGTGCTGTTATCAATTCACTCAGTATCAAAAATGAAGCTTTTATGTCTGAGCAGGGATGTCAAGGTGAACTAATATTTTAGTATTATGCACCTCCTGGCACATAGACCAATGTGAATCAGATATGTTTCTTATTGTGTCAGGCTTCCTGAACCCGACATTTGTTTGAAAAATAAATGTTTAGTCTTATACCTCTGTCAATTGGTCTTTCATTGTGCACAATATTGCCTAGTACCAATACCTTTAATTGGCTGTGAGGTGCTTAAAGGTAAAGATAGTTTTGGCAGATAGTAGGTGCTTAATACAAGCTTGTTTTAAATTGAGTTGAACCAAGGGCTAGGCAGAGAGAGAAATAAAGAAAATTGCAATCATTGGAAGCAGGGTATTACAATGGAAAAAATATTGTCTCTGGGATCAGAAGACCTAGATTCAAATCTTGTCTTGCACTTTCTCCCTTTGTAACCTTAGGCCAATAATTTAATCTCCATTAGTCTTAATATCCTCGTTTGTAAAATGAGATGGCTGGAAATAACTTCTGAGGTCTTTTCTAAGCCATGAATCGATCTACTATACTCAAGGAGATCATAAACTCATAAGAGGCTTCGTTGCTTAAGAACTGGAAATTCTCCCCAACATTTGTAACACAGGGTTATTGTGAGCATTAAAATGAGATGATATATAAACATATAAAAATATGTAAATAATATATAAACATATAAAAATATGCAAAGCCCTTTGCAAATCTTAAAATGCTATGTAACTATTTTCTACTGTTATTTTCACAGAGATATTTAAATAACTAGCATTTTACATTTCAGGTACTGGCTACCTAACCTTATTAAATATTATTTTCTTTTCAGGAACATCACTGTGATATTTTCTTTTTGTTTTATATGTTTCTGTAAAGGCTTCATTTGAATAAGATAAGTTGTGTTACAACTTTATCCCATAGAAAGGGAAAGTAGGAAAAAAATGTGCATCTCAGGAGGAAATATAACATGTTCTTAATAATCACAGTCATTACTCAAATCAACTTCACAGGACCGGTGAAGAAAATGGGAATACATCCAGAGAAAGAATTGATAAATAGAAGTATGTATAGATAATATGCTTTGACACTCCCCCACACATTTTCACACACACATGCATATATTATATACATATATTTGTGTCTAATACTAGCCTTCTCTAAGACAGGGAAGGGAGGGAAGAAGGAAGAAAAAAACAAAATGTGTATAGAAGAGAATAAAAGAAAACTCAAAGGAAGCACAGAAAAGCAAGGTAGCTTTGAAAATGATGTGTAGTATTTATTACATAGTTTTTTTTTAAGAGAATGAAATGGAAATTCATGGTTTTATATTGAATTCTCTTTTTTGATTGTATTGTATACATGGAATTTTTTTTTTAAGTTCAAAGTGAATTTTTAAAAACCAGCAAATGAAATTTAGGTTGTGCTTGTGCTTTAGACTTCTTTCTCAAAATAAAGAATCCTACTTATGAACAATCTTGCATTGATAGGATCTGGGTTACATTGTATAAGAGTTCTTTCCTGTAGTTGAGTTGCTTATAGCATGGTGTTAGTGACTTCAAGTCATCATTCTCTAAGCAGTCTATTATATGCTTTGGGGAGAAGGGGGTTTAAAACCTGATCGTTTTATCCATTTTATATATAAGAGAAATGAGTCTTAGAGAGGTACACTCTGTCATTCAATCTCAAATAACTATTAAATGGAAGAGCTAGGACTTGAATCCAGGACTTTCAAATGCAAGCCCCTGGTCTATGTCCTGCTCTACATTTCCTCTAACCTAATTGCATGCATTTCAACAAGATAGTACATCCTGAAATATAGACATAATAATAGTTATTTGATGTCATTTTTACAAAAGGGTAAAATTAAACCAAACTCCAAGTACATCGGTTTTGTTTGTGCAAAACTTTTTTAAAATTTGATATAATAAAAATTATCCATTTTATATCTTATAATATTCTCTATGTCTTTTTTGGTCTTAATTCTTCCCTTATTCATAAACCTGACAGGTATAATATCTCATGCTCCCCTAATTTACTTATGATATCACTCTTTTTGTCTAAATCATGTATCCATTTTAACTTTATCTCAGTATATGGTGTGAGATGCTGGTCTCCAACTAGTTTCTGCCAGTATCAGATACTACCAAAATGTTTCCAGCCCTTTTTAAATTCCAATTCATCTCAAATCAGAATAATTTTCTTTCCATCAACATTTTAAGTCCCAGATCTATAAAATGAAAGAGACTTGTTTCCATCTGATACCAGAGGACAGAAGTAGGAGCAATAATTCCAAGGCCTAGAAGAACAGATTTAGGTTTGATTCCAAATTTCATAGCAATTAGGCATGTCCCAAAGAGAAATGAGCTGCCTTTGGAAGAAAAGGATGGTCCTTTTACAAGTAAAGACCAGATACTCACTTCTACGTGATGTTTTAAAGAGGATTCTTTTTCAGATATGAGTTGGACGAGGTCAATAGTTCTTAAACTGGTCTATGGGGTCTATGGATAGATTTCAGGTAGTCTATGATCTTGGCTGGAGAAAAAAATTCCATTTTCATTTTGACTAAACTCCAATTAAAATTTAGCATTTCCTTCAATTCTTTAAAACAACAACAACAACAACCCAATAATCAAACACAAATGAATGTTATTTTAAGAAGGGTGCATAGGCTTCACTAAATTGCCCCCCCCCCAAAAGGTTAAAAACTCCTAACATTAGGTGGACTTTGAGGTCCCTTTCTATTTTGACATTCTATAATTCTTGGCTACTTCTACACAGCACTTACTCCATACCAATCCATCAGGGCCAACCATGTCATAAATAAGGAGAGAAAGGGCAATCAAGAATGTTGATCATTCATAGCAACCCTGGGAAGGCAAGACAGAGTTCACCATTCTTGTGCATAAAGAACAGTATATTTACTCCTAATTTCAGTGATTTCCCTTGGGGATGTCTAGACACTTTAGGAAAATAACCTTAAGGCACCAACAATCTTATGTTCTATAATAAGAGAAGACATGCTAAACCAATTGTAAAAACATCAAATTTTAACTGCCTGGATGTTTTCTACTAAATAATATTCTGCTGCTAGTTTAGGGCAGCCAGAAATAGTGATTAGCCCTCACATGCTGTTCTGCTCCAGCTAACTTCATGCAGAAGTAGCTCTTAGTTTCTCTTCCTTGTCTAAATGCCTGCTAGTACAGAGCTGACAACAACAGGGCTGTGAATCTCTTGCCTACCCGGACAAACCATGGCCAACACTCAGACAATTATCTAGATAATATAAACTTAAGATTCTTTGTCTTCAATTATCTAGACAACATAGGTGAAAGAGGGTTTTAGATTCTGAGCTAACTAGTTGATTCCCTTAGTCCCTGATGTAAGAATGATGATGTCATAAAAGAGCTTAATAAAATCTTAGAAAGCATTGTCAAATCTAATGATGGGCTTCTGTTGAGGGGCAAATAAGACTCTCATGAGGGGCAGTGCAGCAAAGCAGATAGAAGGCCAATTGTGAAGTCAAAGTGAGTTGCTTTCAAATCCTAATTCTGACACTTTATGGCCAGGTGACTCTGGGCAAGTCATTTAACTTTTTAGTGCCCCCTGCAATCAATCAATCAATCAACATATATTAAGTGTCTACTGCATGCCGGGTACTATGCTAAATACTAAGACTATACATTGCTATTTTATGAGACAGTGGAAAGATTATTTAGTGTTAGAGACTTGAATTCAAAATCTGACTTTACTGCCTGCCTACTTAATTTAGCTACACCTCAGTTTTCTTATCTAATAAATGTTTCTTTAGAATATCATTTTTAAGAGATGATTTCTCTCCTGGGCTGATTTCATCTATCCTTTTTTTTTTTTAACCCTTTAAAATTTGCTTTTCTAAAATCTAGGGTATATGTCGGAGAGTGCTTTGTTTTCATTATCTTTTCTCTCACAAACTCTAGAAGGAACTGTTATACCTCCCTCTTGCTCTATAGATTTCCACGATTTCTATTCCAACAATCAATTTCTTTATGCTAGTGAAAAATCATATCTAGAGTAGCATTCCTCTTGGTTGCTTTTGAAGGATGGAATTATCAGTAAGGCAAGTAAGGAAATTAAGTATTCTACTTTTGATAGAATCCCTACTTTCAGAAGAAGAGAGGGAAAACCATGTTAGTTATTCAGGCTGGTTAATAATGCCTGAAAGAAAAAAAAATCCCAAAGAAGGAATAATATGTAAAGGGTAGGAACTTTGGAGAAATATACTTAAGGCTCAGTATGATTGATTTTTTTTTGAAATAACTTTTTATTGACAGAACCCATGCCAGGGTAATTTTTTTACAACATTATCCCTTGCATTCACTTCTCTTCCGATTTTTCCCTTCCCTCCCTCCACCCCCTCCCCCAGATGGCAAGCAGTCCTTTACATGTTAAATAGGTTACAGTATATCCCAGATACAATATATGTGTGCAGAACCGAACAGTTCTCTTGTTGCACAGGGAGAATTGGATTCAGAAGGTATAAATAACCTGGGAAGAAAAACAAAAATGCAAGCAGTTTATATTCATTTTTCAGTGTTCTTTCTTTGGATGTAGCTGCTTCTGTCCATCCTTGATCAATTGAAACTGAGTTAGATCTCTTTATCAAAGAGATCCACTTCCATGAGAATATATCCTCAAACAGTATCGTTGTTGAGGTACATAATGATCTTCTGGTTCTGCTCATTTCACGTAGCATCAGTTCATGTAACTCTCGCCAGTCCTCTCTGTATTCATCCTGTTGGTCATTTCTTACAGAACAATAATATTCCATAATGTTCATAGTATGACTGATTTAAACAAGGTGTTAACTTAGTGGAATTGATAAGACAATGGTTATCTAGTTTAGCATGTGAGTTGTCTATTTCAGTATGATTGCCCTAGTGATATAATGATTGGTATCATTATACTGTAATGATGTAATTGTAACAGAGCATATAAACTGGGACAAACTCAGCCAGAGACAGACTCAGAGAAGACAGAGGACTTGAAGCTGGAGCTCAAGCTCTCTGAATGAGACAGACTTCAAGAGACATTCCATCTTCATCAGCCTCGTGGTGGCTCTCCTGCTTCCCCCACTGAGACCAAGGCCAGTCTGAAGGGCCCCAGAAAGCTAGCCTATGTCCCAGGCAAGGAGATAGACTGTGAAGGAGACAATAAAGACTTGCACTTTATCCCTGGCTGAAACGAAGGCTGGTCCCAAGACCTCCAGAAAGCTAACCAAAACATTACAAAAATCAAAGTCTTGATTAGAGAGAAAAGTGAGTTAAGCCACAATCAATGGAGATTGCCAAATGAAAGGGGCTAATCAGACAAGGAGCAAAGATCCAAAGCTGAGGAGTCTTCATGGATTCAGGAAGAACATATTACAATGAAGAACACTAGAAAATCAAGTTTGTCAATTAATAAGCATTTACTAAGCTTTTTCTATATGTCAGGCACTGTACTAAGCACTAGGGATAAAAAGGAAGGTAAAGATAGGGACAATAATATGGTTTTATGAAACTTCTTTGTCGGAGGAGGTCTTTTTTTTATGGTGGTGGGATATTGACTTGGCCCTTCTCTGTTCTGCTGGAACTTGTGTCTAGTCAAAATTGTATTTTCCTGTCAATGCCTAGGACAGTGCTCTGCACACAAAAGGTGAGTAATCACTGTTGGGTTCAATTGAATTGGTTCATAAAATATTTGACCTGGAAGGGGACCTTTGTAGATCTTTGAATGTAAACCAAATTTGAGAGTAAACCAAAATTCAAGTCAGGTGAAGTGATATCACTAGAGAATGGTACCTTGGGATCAAAAACCAGATCTCCCGATTCTCTTCACTAAACTTTTTTAGTTAAAAGGATTGTATACTTGGGACATACGTTGTGGCTCAGTGGCTTAAAACACACATCAAGTTACAGAAAAGGAAAGATAATGAACCAAACTTTTCTGTTTACTTTGCAAAAAAAAAAAAAGTAAAATAGAGAAAACTATTTGATTAGTGTCTGCCTGAGTAGTTTCAAAAGAAATATATATATTTTTAAAGACAACATTAAACATGGCATCTGAGGAACTTTTTTTTTTTTTTAACATGGAATGTAGGCATTTATTTCTGAGTATGGTTGTTTAAATACTTTGGTGACTTCTCATTGAGGCAGCATGTCATGGTTAGTGGCTTTAAGAAGAAACAGAGCCTTAGTCTATCATCTCTGCCTGATGTATAGAATTAAACTCAGAGTTCTTTCAGAGAGATTAAACAAATGTTGGAAGAAAATTCCCCAGGAAATGAGTTTGGTTGAAAAATCATAGGCTGACCAATTCTTCTAAAGCCCTTCTGCTGTTGATGCAGATTTCGGGACATCTCTGTTGTCTCAATACAGTGTCTCAGTCATGTTACCAATGAGTCCTGGCACTGAGAATATTGTAATTAAGTGGTTTGCAGAATTGCCATTCACACTGGATTCTGGGTGTGCGTTACCACTGTAACTCCAGGCTTTGGGTTTTGTTACCAAATAAGAATTCATTGGTTACTGGTATAAAAATCTGCCTTTGAGCAAAATAAAGGGAACATAATCTTTTGGGTGGAAAGTCTTTCATTCTCTTTAGAGTCATTACTTACTATACCCTCCAGTAAATCCAGCTGAGGGAAGAAGGAAAACAACAATTATATTTCCTGATGAAGATATCTTGGGCACATGAGAGATTTCAAAGTTTTCTTCATCTTATAAACTCTCCACATTCTTTCTAAGTCATTCCATGAACTCTTCAGTGTTTTTGGAGGAAATCCATAGCATCGACTCTTATGTCAGGGGCTATAAAGTCTTGCCTGAGTTAATTATGTGGCCCAATGCTGTTTCTACTTCTCTGAGCGCATTTTCTATATCATCGAAGGAAGAACACAGCAAGAGGAAGGGTGTTATTTGGTGATTTGTATTTTGGAGAAAACCAGAATAGAATGGAGTTCTTGGAATCTGGAGTTATAAATTTGAGTAATCTCTCTGTTAGGGGAACCATTTGTGTTTCATGGCTCTCATTTGGAATCATTAACAACCAGGGCAAAGGCCTGCCTTTCAATTCACTTACTGAAAAATGCAGAGGCCCCGCAGAGGGTACAGAAGCGGGCAACAAAGACGGGTGCTTTCTTAGGCTGAAAGAACATAAAGGACTAGTGAGAAGAATCTTTTCCCAGTAAGTGGAAACGAAGTCTTATGGACAATTACCAAGATCCCTGAGGTCTCCTCTACCTCAAAATCCTAGGAAATGCAGGAAACAGATAAGGGTTAGAACAACATGAAGAGATGAAAATTATTCCAAATTAAATTACACAGGTTTTTGTGCCCCAGGTTTTGCACAAACAAAGATCTTGCCAACTATTGAACTATTTTTTTACAATATGGGCTCGGGTAGGATTTTGTCTGTTTTGAGTGACTGGGGACTAGGTTAGTGAAGAAATAAAGAGGTTTAATTTCTGCTGAGTAATTAAAGTGAGAGGATTTAGGAAGTATTTGTTTTAGTCTAAGCATGATTTGATTTCCATTTGAGGGATATTGTAAAGCTTGCCTATGGCTTGTGCTTTATAGTATAGGCACTTTATGGTAGTCTTTTTCACTTGTTCATATGATTCAGAGAGTCAGGATTATGTAGATAGAACACTTAACCTGAAATGAGAAAGACTTGCTTTCAAATATCACCTAAAATATTTATTAGAGTCAGGTAGGTACCTTGGAGTCAAGAAAAACTGAGTTTGAATTCTTTCCCAAACACTATCTGTGTGATCCTATGCAAGTTATTTAATTTCTGTATTATCTTTAAAATGGATAAAATAATAATATCTAACTTCCAGGGTTTTGTTAGGATTAAATGAGAATTTAATACTTGTAAAGTGCTTTGTAAACCTTAAAAGTGTTATAGAAATGCTAAATATTACTATAGATTATTATTATTATCTATGTGTATTTATCACTTAACCTCATTGAGTTTCAATTTCCTTATCTGTAGTGGCTTCTTCAAAGAACTGATAATATATGTCTAATATGGATATGCTTCCGGGCCCATAGGATCTGTGGGCACTGTTTCACCCCCCTTTATCACATAGAGAACCCTCTGTTCTGACTCAATGTATATGGTACTGACCAGATTCAATTCTGGGAACAGTCTGTTCTCTAAAAGAGGAGTTAATCCTTCTTTTTTTTCATACACTTCATTTTTTAAAGTCCAACCTCAGTGTTCCCACAGAGAAATTATTTAAAATTTAGGCTTAGGATCATCTCTCAAGTTTACCTATGTAGGGAGAGTTTAAAAGATATTAAATATATAATATGAATCAGATTTAGGATAGATAACTACTTCCTACACACACAGATAATGTTATACATAGGATATTCACAAGTTCATGTTTGACCAAAAAACCCAACTTAAAACAGAATTCAATAACTTAATTTGCAATTATAATTAAAATTTGCTGAGAAGAGTTTACTTAATATTCATAAGAACATCTTCATTTGTGTGATGTATGACTAGATATTTTATATTTTATCTCAGTCTTTGCAATGTTCAAACAACTTTAGTATACATATGACTCTTGATAAAATACCCAAGCTTGGGTCTGTGTACTTGTTGATGGCTATTTTCTTGGATACACAAGCTCTCCCTTTCACAAATAAGTTCCTATGTTGGATTCAGGATATCTGACCCTCTCAAACTCATGAAGTAACATTCTCCAACCCTCAACATAGCTATATCAGAACTGATACTTTTTTTGCCTAAGGAAATAAAAGGATAGAAATGGAAGGACAACCAGTAGAAGAAAAATGAAAAAGATCTGAAAAAAATTTTTTTAGTGAACTGTTTTATTCATCAAAGATCATGGGACTATTAAACTTGGTAGTGATTCATTATGGTAGAAAGTGTGCTGAATCTGTATGAAGAAGGCTTGGGTTCAAATCTCAGTTCTGCCATATAAAACTTGTGTGATCTTGGATAATCGTTTTAACTCTTTGGGTCTCGTTTCCTCATATTAAAAAAAAATGACTAAATGTCCTCTGAGATGCCTACTAACTCTCTCTATATGATCCTGTAATTGTTTTCCCTAGGGCCTATCACAATTATATTTATACAACATGTATGTATACACGTACCCTTTTATATATGTAGACAACACATATACATGCATGTTATATACTACATGTATGTTTATGTAACGTGTGTGATTTTATTTGTTTTTATATATGTGGTTTTGTTGGTGTGGGAAATTCCCTGTGAGGAATCTCTTTGACCCAATCTATTTAATACCTATTGAACTATATATGAATGCATTCATGTATGTATCTCTCTATGTACATATACATGTATTTATTCATTCTTTTAAAATTTATTCTATATATACTTATAAATGTCATTGCCTTCATTAGAATGTAAACTCTTTGAAAGTAAGACTTGTTCAAAGCTATCAAGTCACATAAAAAATGCTCTAAATCACTATTGATTAGAGAAACACAAATTAAAAAAACTCTGAAGTATTCCCTCTAACCTAACAGATTGACTATCATGACAGAAAAGGAAAAATACTTGAGAGAATGTGGAAAAATAGGGACACTAATCTATTCCTGGTGGAGTTGTGAGCTGATCCAATCATTCTGGAGAACAATTTGACACTATACCCAAAGACTATAAATATGCAGACCTTTTGACCTAACAAATTGGGTCTTTTTCCCTAAGAGATCAAAGAAAAGGGGAAATCTCTCTCTCTCTCTCTCTCTCTCTCTCTCTCTCTCTCTCTCTCTCTCTCTCTCTCTCACAATAGCAGCTCTTTTTTGTGGTGGCAAAAAATTGGAAATTGAGGGAATTTCCTTGAGGGAAATGACTGAACAAGTTGTGGTATATAATTATAATGGAATATTATTGTGCTATAAGAAATGATGAACAGCATTTCTAAAATATATAGAGAATTGACTCAAAGTTATAAGAGTACAAGGCATTCTCCAACTGATAAATGATCAAAGAATATGAATAGACAATTTTCATATGAAGAAATTAAAGCCATTTGAATAGTCATTTGAAAAAATGCTCTAAATCACTACTGATTAGAGAAATGAAAATTAAGACAACTCTGAGGTACCACTATACACCTCTCAAATTGGCTAAGATGACAGAAAAAGATAATGATAAATATTGGAGGGGATATGGGAAAATTGGGACATTAATATATTGCTGGTGGAATTGTGAACTGCTCCAATCAATCTGGAGAACAGTTTGGAACTATGTCCAAAGACTTAACAAACTGTGCATAAACTTTGAACCAGGAATGTCTCTACTAAGTCTGTATCCCAAAGAAGTCATAAAAAATCGAAAAAGATCCCCATGTGCAAAAATGGTTGTAACAGCCCTTTTTGTAGTGGCAAGGAACTGGAAACTGAGGATGCTCATCAGTTGGGGAATTGGGGAATCATTTATGGTATATGAATGTAATGAAATATTATTGTTCTATAAGAAACAATCAGCAGGCTGATTTCAGAAAGGCCTGGAAAGACTTACATGAAAGGATGCTAAGTGAAGTGAGTAGAACCAAGAAAACATTATACACAGCAACAATATGATTATATGATGATCAGCTATGATGAACTTGGCTCTTTTCAAAAATGAGGTGATTCAGGCCAATTCCTGTAGACTCTTGATAGAAAGAGGTCTCTCCATCCAGAGAGATGGATTCAGAAAGAGGACTATGGGGACTGAATGTAGATCACAACATAGTATTTTCACATTTTTGTTGTTATTGTTTGCTTCTTTTTTCTTTCTTTTTTCCTCTGTGATGTGATTTTTCTTGTGCAACATGATAAATATGGAAATGTGTTTAGAAGAATCACATATCTTTAACCTATATTGGATTAACTGCTTTCTAGGAGAGGGGGTTGGAGAAAGGAAGAGAGAAAAATTTGGGACACAAGTTTTTTCAAGAGTTAATATTGAAAATTATCTTTATGTGTATTTTGAAAATAAAAAGCTTTTATCAAAATTAAAAAATGTAAAAAATATCTTATGCAAAAAAAGAAATGATAAGCAGGATAGTTTCAGAAAAATTATGAACTGCTGAAAAGTGAAGTAAGCAGAACCAAGAGAATATGGTACACAGTAACATCAATATTGCTAGGATGATCAACTGAGAAAGGCTTAGGTACTCTGATCAAGACATTGATCCAAAAAATTCTAAATGACCCATGATGAAAGATATTAACTACCTTCAGAAAAAGAACTGATAACCTCAGAGTATAGATTGGAGCACATTTTCCTCCAATTTATTTATTTTCCTTGCCTTCCCCCTCTTCTTTTACAATATAACTAATATGGAAAATGTGTTTTGCGTGACTTCATATGTATACTTAATATATTATTGCTTACTTTCTCAATGAATAGAGGAGAGGAAGAAGGGAAGAAGAGGATTTGGAATTTAAAAATTTTTTAAATGAATGTTAAAAAAATAAATTGAAATTGAGAATTGTCACATTCTTTGAATTTGTATTTATAGCACTTAACACCATACTGGTATTTGGAAGGTCTTTAATAAGTATTTGCTGATTAATCTATTAATTGACTCTCAACTTTCAGATCCCCAGGGTAAAATGAGGACAAACTTCAGCATCCTCTAGGAAGTATCATGTTGAATAGCCTGTTATACCAAAGAGAAAATTTAGCCTTATTCATAAAAGTCTGGACTACTGGCACAAAGTCCTTTCTATATTTAGAATCAGTCATCAAAACATAGGGTATTTCCCATGGTTCTGTCCTCAGCTTTCTCTTCCTCCCCTTTCTTTTTCCTCCTCAGAACCACTTGGGAAAGAGAATGAGAAATGAGTGGGTCACTCTTTGTGTGAACATTCAATTCCAACATACAATTCTTGAATCATCAGTTTTGCCAGCTCCACAGCCAATTAAAAGATTTCATCATCATATACCAATACCTGAGTCATTATGTCTAAAAGCGAATTCCCCCTAAACTTCCATATAGTTGTTCAGATTGAAAGCAGGCGAGGGAATGATTGAATATACTTTAAGGATTGGCCCTCCATTAGTTACTCTGCTCCATTTCATTATCATTACAGAACTGGAGAATCTGCTAGCGGCTTAAAGAATAGTTCTTGTAGATTTTATTTCCATTTTTAAAAAAAGCAAAACAAAACTAATAGTCTTATGTAAAACCTGACTTCTTTAAGGCCTGACAAATTTGTAACATATCTGAGAAATGGGCATTTCTTTTTATTTTTATAATTGGTATTAATTAAATGTGATCATTTAAAATTACAATGATCTCAGTTTGCAATTCTAATATCATGGAATTTAATAAATTTTAAAAAATTAATTAAAAAGAATAGGATTTGAGTGGGACAATGCCTTAGAGATCATCTGGTCTGATCCTTTCATTTTGTGGCTGAAATTGAGATACAGAGAAGTTAAATGATTGTTAATATTACATATTACAATAATTACAATAGTTATAATAATGTAAAACATATGCAATATTTGATAAAGTCAGGATTTGAATCCATGTCCTTTATATTTAATTCTAGCTTTTTTTTTCATTATATTGCATCCTTTGATATAAATATAATGTTTTAAAGTTGGCATTTAAAAAAATCCCAGGGCATGAGAGTGATGTGGCTTAATCATGAATTTATATGGAAAAAACCTAGGATATTTGTGGGCATCAAATTCAGTCATGAGTCAATAATGGCGTGGAAAACACAAAAACAAATTAATTTGATCTTAGTTGCTAGTGCCTCTTTCTGAAATTTCCTTGAGTTTATTTTATATATCTATACATATGCTTATATATATAGTTATGGTATCCCCCATAGACAATACATTTTTTGAGAGCAGGGATTGCTTTTTTCTTTTCTTTGTATTCTGGTGCCTACCACAGTACTTGGTATATAGAAGGTACTAAATAAGTCATTAAAATGATTGATTAGCAGAAGTGAAGTATGAAGAAGAAGGAAGTCATAGCCTTTTGTACTGGCTTTAGTTAGACAATATTTGGAGTGTTATATTCATCTCTAGTCATAACATTTTAGGAAGGTCATGGCCAAACTAGAAAGAGTTTAGAGGAAGGCAGCCAGGTTGATGAGAGAACTTGAAACAAAGAGACAGACTGTGGTTTGATATAAAGATTACATTTTTAACAGTAACATCCTCTAAAAGTGGATGATATTCCCTGAAAGGTAATGAGCTCTATATCATTTGAAAGTATTCAAGCGAAGGATGGATGATCACTTACTGTGAATACTGTAGAAGAATTCCTGCTTCCATATGGATTGGACTAAATGGCCTGAGGCTTCCTCTTTCAATTCTATGGTTCTTTCATTCTTAGGCTTTGTTAGTTAAACCAAACCACCGACAGGTTAAATAACATAATTTTTAAATAGGTAGCAGTGTCTTTTTGGTGGTCTGGAAATGAGATATTAATAGAATTTCACTTTTTTCTTTTGACTACATAAAATTCAAATACTGTTTAATGTTTAGAAAAATTATTTTAGTTAAGATAAACACCAAGTTAATAAATATTGATTAATTTTATTTGTTTTCCTCCTTTATTTTTGGAGGGATTCTTCTCTTGTCTTCTCCATAATTCAAAATCCACCCTTTTGTTCCTTTTCTCTTAGGTTATATCTGTTCCCATTTTTATACAGTTACTCCAGATTGTTGTTCATTCTTCATTCTCAAAGAGGACCAATGACATCATGAGGGTAATGACTTGGGAGTGAATTGAATTTGTGAGGTAGACATGTACAAAGCCATTAGCCATACTCTCTCCCCAGAATCATTCAAGTCCAATGGTAAAACAACAGTCAAGATAAATATCAATGATCTGGAATGCAGTGAGTGACTTTGACCTTTCTAAATTAAGTTCTTTCCCAGATCAGTGACTAAAAGCTGGGTAAGAATTGAAACAAAAGATACTTTAATTTATCATCACAAAAATATCAGACTCTGAAAGAGAAGCTCCCAGATACTAGCAGTAAGGTTGGAGTTCAGGAAGCTACAGTGGTTACTCTAAGTTTCAGTGTTCTGGATTGATTTAGCAGTGGGAATAGGCAGATTGTAGAATTGTCCAAATGGCTATTGATTTCAATTTTTAGCTAGAATAAGGGAGGTAGGATATTATGAATTCCATCTCTGGGTTCAAAAGATGGGATTTCTGGAGAAATGCTCAGTCAGACAAGATGATTTCTAGGCAGAAATCATTAATTTGTCATTAATTTGTCCATTTGTTCTTGCTCCAGGTCATCTCCTCTGAGGCTCAATGGATTTAGATTTGATGGACATTTGAATGTCACAGGATCATAGGTCTAGACAGCTTATTTAGTCCTCTCATTTTACAAAAGAGGAAACTGAGTTCCAAGGAGTTAAGCAGTACCTAAGGGAACACAGGGAGACAGAATTTGAATCCCGGTCTATTAGAATCAGAGCTAGAGTTGTTTTTATAGAGTACCATGACCCTAACAACCTCCTTGTGAAGAAAGAGCACTGGTTTTGAAGTCAGAAGATTTCTATTCCAACTTTTTAGTTTACTGCTTCTATTAACTTGGACCAATCACTTCCCTCTCTGGGCCTCATGAACTTCATCTACAAAAAAAAGAGTCTAGACCAGATGGTCTCTCCCATCCCTTTCATCTCTAAGTTGCTTCTAGGATGTAATAACCAATCTAGAAGCAATTGTGTTGACTAGTAAAATGGGGAACTCCTTCTTTCAGAGCCTGTTGAGTCTTTTAGGACTCTCTTGAAAGTTGCTGACTAATGGTCTGGTGACTGCTAATTTTGACCTTGCTGGTGGTGAAGAGGGTAAGGAAATGGCTAGAAATCAACAACTTACAGAGCCAGGTCAGAAAAAACTGCTAACGATGGGGGATTCCATATTCTTTATGTTCCAACTTGTCTTTGGATCAACCTAACCACTTCCTCTTCCCTGACTTTTGCAGATGGAATTATTTCTCCTCTTTATGTTTGGGGTTTTAAAAACTTCAGATTTGATGAACTCTGTTTTTGTTAATTTTGGTTCATTTTTCACTCTCCCTATTCATAATATACACACACATATATATTTTTTTCTCTCTCCATTCCCATTTCCTTATTTGCATTACTCTTATATTCTCTCAGCAGAAGTAATATTTAGCAGGATTCTAAATCTCTGAAGTGCCAGCTTTAGAGAGTAGGACCCTTTGAAGTTTTACTTCCAGCTTCTGATCACTGCAAACCAACTCATTCACTGATCACAATCGTGCCCTTGTAATACTGGGAGGTGGGAGTACTGTTGATTTGTCCTTTATGCTGCCAGGCTTTCAGGAAGATAACGGGTGAGTAATTTTAAAACCTGGGAAAAAACTTTCATTGGGGAAAAAAAAAAACCCAATAGACAAGTGAATATGTGTTTGAAAATGGAGCAAGGAGTGAAAGCCTCAGTTCTACTTGAATCATTTAAAGATATGTGTCCAAACTATTTCTCTTTATTTACTTTGAGCCATCAGAGTAAGAGTGACAGATCTGAAAAAAGGTGCTGATTCACTGTTGTGAAATGAATAATGCCTTAAAGATCAGAGGTAAAAGGTAAAATTATGGTGAGTTGGGTGATTTTCAAAAAGTTTTCCTTATTTCATCTCTACTGACTCCTATTTAATTTCCTGGTTAATTAGTCTCTGAGTATGTCAGGTTAATACTAACGTCTTCTGCCTCCCCTTCCCACAATAACTCAATAATCAAGTGTAGGTGGTATGTTCCGTGGAGCAAAGAGGAAGATGGGTGTGTGTTCTGATTCTGTTCAATGGGCCAAATGTGTTCTGGTCCCTTGTTAGAACATGCTTGACCAGTAGTCAAGCTTATTTGCCTCCATATATTGTATTCCTCTTTTTGGTAGTTGTATTGAAAATAATTGCCTAGGTGAGCCTAAGAAGGGATCTCACTTCCCTGGTGGTCTCTATTTCTTGGTGTTTCCTTTCTTTATTGGTTCTTGTTTTAGACAAAAAAGAATAGATGAATAGATCCTTTGTGATTTGGAATTCCTTAGGTTAAATCTTTTTTTTTTAAATAGCTTTTCAAAATATGTGCAAAGATTATTTTCAATATTTATGCCTGCAAAACCTGTATTTCCATTTTTTCTCCTTCCTCCCCCCTTCCCCAGACAAGAAATCCAACATAGATTAAACATGTGCAATTCTTCTAAATATATTTCCACATTTATCATGCTCCACAAGAAAAATCAGTTCAAAAAAGAAAAAAATGTATTAATGTTGTGGATCACAACCACAATGTATTAATGTCTTGGTTTTCCCACATTCCCTCCAACATTTACCATTATCATTTCCTGATCTGAGAGGTGTATAGTGGTACCTCAGAGTTGTCTTAATTTGCATTTCTCTTATCAATTGTGATTTAGAGCATTTTTTTCATAGGATTAGAAATGACTTTAATTTCTTTGTCTGAAAATTGTTCGTATCCTTTGACCATCTAGGTTGTTTCTTAAGGGAGAAAGAAATAGAAAGACAAAGGGAGAGAGAGAAAGACAGAGACAGAGAAACAGAGACACACACACACAGAAAGAGAGAAAGAGAAAGAGAGAGAGACAGAGACAGAGACAGAGAGACAGAGAGAGAGAGAGAGAGAGAGAGAGAGAGAGAGAGACAGAGAGAGAGAGAGAGAGAGAGAGAGAGAGAGAGAGAGAGAGAGAAGAGAGAGAGAGAGAGAAACACAGAGAGAGAGAGAAACACAGAGAGAGAGACAGAGAGAGACAGAGACAGAGAGAGAGAGAGAGAGAGAGAGAGAGAAAGCAAGAGGGGGAGAGAGCATTTATTGAACACTTATGTGCCAGAGGGAACCCTGGCAAAAAGTCCAGTATGTTGAGTCATGAGTAAAGTGAATCATGACTGAGATCCTCCTGAAATAATGATCTGGGCAGACCTCAGGGTAGAGATAACTCTAGCATGGAAAAACAAGGCAGGAACAGCTGAGTTCAAGTCCTACCTCAGACACTAGATGGGGTCCATGAGCAAATCACTTAATCTCTGTTATCTCTAGTTTCCTCATCTAAAAAATGTAGCCCCTACCTCCCAGAGTTATAATAAGAAACACATGATATAATATATGAAAAGTACTTTGTAAAACTTCAAGTGCTTGAAAGATATTAGCTGTTATCATTATCTTTCTGATTGCCATAACAACCTTGTAAACGTAGGTACAGTTATTCCTGTCACACATAGAAAGAAACTGAGGCTGAGAAAAGAGACTTGCTCATTGCTATACACCTAGTATTTGAGGCAGAAGTTGAACTCAGCACTTCCTAATGCTAATTCTGCCAGTTTAGCCACCACTCTCTCTAAAGTAAGAAATTAATGCTCTGAAATTTGTCTGACAGGGCTCAGGAGGAACTTAATACTCTCTTCCCTGAGAGATAATTCAGTGCTGGAGTGCTGATTTTATTTATCACTGCCAAAGTGACAGAGAGCTTTGTGTAGATTTTTCAACTCCAGAAGCTGCAGAATGAATGAGAAAGCATTTATTAAGAGCTTTCTATGTGCCAGGTACTAAACTAAATTCTGGGGATATTAGTAGTGTAATGGGATCTGAAACAAGTGTGGAGTGCCTTGGATGGCATATTGATGGAGAAGCTAAAGAGCCACTTCTGGAATTCAGGAATATGATGACATGTGTAGAGTGCCTTGGACAGGGACTGCAGGACGTGTGTGGACATTCCGTAATTGATTTCAGCTGGCTTATCACATGACTGAGAGGAACTTTTTTCTATTGATTGCATAGCTAGAAACATTGGCATCTTTTTAAAAAGGATTGAATTAGCTTTAGCTATTTCTTCTCCTGGCTGTATTCATATCCTCCTTCATTCAGTGCTTCCAATGAGAGACTGTATTGTAAGAGGAAACTTTGGACCTTCTTCCCCTCTGAGACCATATGGCTCTCCCCAAATAGGTCTTTTTGTTTGTTTGTTTTTCATTCTGGGTGCAGATAGTAGAGAGAGAACAGAGAGAGAGACAGAGAGAGACAGACAGGGAGACAAAGACACACAGAGACAAGAGAGACAGAGATGAGACAGAGACAGAAAGACAGAGACAAAAAAACAAAGACAGAGAGAGAAACACAGAGACAGAGATAAACCGAGACAGAAACAGAGAGAAAAAGAGGCAGAGAGACACAGAAATAAAAAGCCTTGTAATGACTCTTAACTGAGTAAAATAAGGTGAAAGTGCATCAATCAGAACTCAGGGTCACAAGGATGGAACCTTCAGGTCTTCCAGGGGATGAGGCTGGAGCACAAAAGACCCGAAGATGTCCATGAATTGGAAGGTAAGTGGAAGAAAGAAAAATAATTTCTTTTTTAAAGTAAAAAGGAAAATTAGGGTTATGTTAAGTAGTTTGCTGAACATTATTAAAGCATAATTTGAGAGGGTATATATTAAGGCCTGGAATATAAAACTTCTACAGAGTTAATATTTCATATCACAAATTGAAAATCACAAACAGCATAAGGAGAAACACTGGCTTAACATCTCTTCTCTCCACTCCCCTGGTTTCATAGACTCTCAGAATTAGTGGGACCAGGGAGTAAAATCAGAAGCCTCCCAGTAAAGGGTAGCAAAGACCTTATATTTGGCGTACTCTACTGAATGTGCATGTGTGTGACACTGTGAGAAAGATTAAAACCCCCTGTAAGCAGGAAGTCAAACATTTAAAAAAAAGTCTCTTAAGAAAAGTTGAACCTTGGCTTGAATTCAATGTGTGCCTTTTGAATTAAAGATACAGCTGTGATACAATAGTCAGCAGTGGCGTCAGAGGATGTGGGTTTAAATCCCAGCTCTATCACTTACTACCCAGCATCTCTTTCAACCTTATTTTCTTAATTTCTGAAATGAGGTTAGTCCAGGCCTCTTGTTCTTGTATCCCACAGATACCCAAAGGAGCTGTGAATAGATTTCAGGGAATCCCTGGGACTTGAATGGGGAAAAATACATCCTTATTTTCACTAACTACACTCTGAAATTCAGCATTTCCTTCAATTACTTAAAATCATTATTGTAGGAAAGGGTCTGGAGACTTTTCCACACTGCCCAAAGGGTCCATGGCATAAAAGAGATTAAGACCCTCTGAGGTCTATCAGTGAATCACAGTTCTCTAGCATGAGGAAACCTTAGAGTCCAATGTCCTCATTTAATCAATAAGGAAACTAAAGCACAGCCAGATAATTGACTTGCCCAATATGGCACCTCTCTCTCTCTTTTTTTCTTTATTAAAGCTTTTTATTTTTCAAAACATATGCATGGATAATTCGGTGACATTAACCCTTGCAAAACCTTATGTTCCAATCCCCCCCCTTCCCTTACTCTCTCCCCTAGTTAGCAAGTAGTCCAATACAGTCTAACATCTCTTAATTTTACGATCCTACAAATTGGAAAAAACATTTCAAGGCTGTGCCTTTGAGTACTGCTGCTCTCTGTGCAGATGTGCCCTTGCTCAGCTACTCCAGGATTTCCTGATCATAATGAGGAAGCCTTGCCAATCAGCTAGTAAACTCAGATTGAGATCACATCACCTTTTGACCTCAAGCCCCTCCCTTTGTTTACTAGTCTGAAAGCTGGCACGGATGACTATAAAAGGATGAAAAAAGAAAGAAGTTTCAGAAACTAGAGATATATAAAGATCTGTTCACTTTTGCACTCTGACAACCTGCAATGGGTAGAACCCTTCCTGTGTATTGTTGAGAGCAAGAATTCCGGGCCCTCCCATTTTAGAGTATCCTGTGCAGGCAGACAGAGTCTGTCCCGGGCAACCCCTGTGGCCAACCCAGAACTGGGGGCCTCTTCAAGACCTTACTCAAAATACCTGTCTGTGTTGGGAGAAAAACCTACAGACAGGTGAGGTTGGCAGCTGCCGGTGTAGGGCGTTAAAGAAGAGTGATTTGGAAAATGGGAAGTTTGCTTTGCTCTCCCAAATACCTTCCCTGTTTACTAAATAATGTTAATATTTCTTGAACAAGAAGAGTTTCTTATTTCATAGTTAGAGATAGCACTCTAAACATCCATCCCTCCCTCCATCCTTTTTCTTCCTTTCCTCCTTTCTTTGTTTCTTCCTATCTATCTATCTATTTACCTAACTACCTTTTTATGTATCTATTCCCTTGAAGACATATAGTACATTTAAAAAAAAAAGACAATGAGACTTAATGATAGAGCCAAAGCACCTGGGTTTAAATCCCATCTTTGATGCTTACTATCTATATGAAAGTCAGCCTGGTAGATAAAATGCTATACTTCCTGAAGTACCAGACATTTTTTAGCTGTGATTTCAGGCAAGCCTTTTAACAGTCCCATGCCTCAGGTTCCTCACCTACAAAATGAGAGTTGGGTTTGATAGCTTCTAACTTAAATTCCTTTCCAGCTTTAAATCTATGTTTATTTCATGCAACCTCTGGGGGCCTTCAGTTCTTCATCTGGAAAATAAGGTGTTGGACCAGATGAAACCCCTTCAGACTCTAGTTCTATGATTCTGAGAGAAGTAAAACATTTACTTAATTGACATTAGTGTGTAACTGATTGATATCAGATCCCTTTGCTGACAGAAGCTTATTATTGAGGAGATTACACTGGGTCTAAGAGTCAAGGGCCAATAGGACTGGAAGATTGTAGGGAATATATCAATAAAAAGATTGAATGTCACTGGAAAGGAGAGTTATATATTATAATTTTCCTTAATGGTATATCAGGAATACTGAATTTGAAGTTAAAAAACAAAAAACAAAAAATCTGGTTTTAAATCCTGGCTCTGAAACATATATGAACTTAGGCAAACCACACAAACTCATGGAGTCTTACAGTTTTTCATCTGTTAAATAAGCATGTTGAGTCCCTTCCAACTCCAAATATCCCAATGTGGGATTGTGGATGAGATCTAAGAGCCAGCAATGAAACATGCTCCAAATTGGCGACATTGCCCATAGTCCTGTTCTACTTTTCATCTGATCTCTTCCCTGACATTCTCTTTCTCCCTTCTTTCTTTGCTGAGTGTCAACCTTGTATAAAACTGAAACTCTAGACTGATTCAAAAAAGCCTGGAAAGACTAACATGAAATTGATGCTGAGTGAATTGAGCAGGAGAATATTATACACAATAATAGCAAGATTATATGATGATCAGTTGTGATAGACTTAGCTCTTCTCAGCAGTGTGGTGATCCAGGACAATTCCACTAGACTTGGGATGGAAAATGCCATCTGTATCCAGAGAGAAAACTATGAAGACCAAATGTGGATTGAAGCATAGAATTTTCATCTTTTTTTTTTTTTTTTGGTTTGTTTGTTTGCTTTTCCTTTCTCATGGTTTTTTCCCTTTTGTTCTGATTTTTCTTGCACAACATGACAAATATATAAATATGTTTAGCAAGATTATATATGTTTAACTTTTATGATATTGCTTGCTGTCTTGGGAAGGGGAAAGATGGGGAGGCAGGGAAAAATCTAGAACACAAAATCTTGCAAAATGAATATTGAAAACTATATTTACATGTATTTTGAAGAATAAAAGAAAAAAAAACCTGAAGCTTTACCCTACTTCCCTTTATGCCATTGGAAATCATATATGTGCATATGTATGGAGTTCTGTCACCTACATTAGGAAGAACATGCTTAGAAATGAAGCCCATATCTGATGTGACAGGTCAACTGCAGCAAAAGAGGATTGGTTTAGGATTACACATTCTTCATGATGATGAGCCTGCTTATTTGTTTCTTCTCTTCCTGGATTGCAGGAAACTTAGACTACTCCACCCTTTCCAGCTGTTGCCAAACAGATAACACTGATACTGATGAACCTATAGAGGACGTGAGAAATGCTTGAGTAAAAATGTTGAACAAATATGTAAGAAGATAATAGAAATGCTTTCATTATTATGCATTACAAAGATAAGGGTTTGGGGCATAAGCGAACAACTTAAGAAAACTCAGGAGATTCATGTTGCTTCTCTGATCTGGGAGGACTTCATAGGGTGAAAAAGATTTTTCAGGAGCTCTTTGATGTGTATGGATAACAGAAATTCAAATTTATATGCATTTTTTTAAAAACAACTGAAATAGGTTATGTTATTTCCCCCATTTTAGAATGTCCAAAATCAGTATTGAAATTAAGTAACTTGAATAAGGTCAAAAAGCTAATAAGAATCCAAGCTGGGCTTTGAAGTTGAGTTTCCCGACTCCAAGTCCAATGCTCTGCTTACTATACCCCGCTGCTTCTAGATAGAGGGGAAAAGATTGACTCATCAAAGCTTAGAATATTAGAATTAGGAGGCACACTTTGAAGGCTGAAGGAAGCAAATGTAGGGCAAATAAAAGGATTTAGTAAAATGGATAAATTTATGCACTTGTAACAAGGACCATCCCATGGAACATGCTCAAAGTTGCCTTTCCTGGTACACTGTATGGAAGCTTTGGGAGAATGAGACCTAATGCTAGATAAAGTCAGAGTACTGAGTTTAAATTCTACTTTTGATACTTGTTACTTGTATGTAAGTCAGCATGATGGGTAAAATGTTGTACTTGGTGGGTATAGGAGGGTCTATTTATGGCCAAAAGAACTTAGCATAGGAGAAAGCCTGAGTGGTTCCTTATTCCTCTATTGCTCCATGACAATAGTAGTAGGGTAGGATACTCTGTCAGTTAAAAGAAGAGATAGTTTCTGGCTCTGGGCTCTTCCTTGAATTCTCTAGGTAGCTCCACATAACTCCAAGAGTCCCAGGTAAAGGTGGGAAAGTGCTTTTCTACCCCAGCATCATGGTAGCTGTGCCTTGTGTGACAGTTGGTCCGCTGGCTTCTTGTTAACTTTTCTGCTATTGTGTTTGTTTTTCCCTTATCTTAGGTGAATCAATATGTATCCCAAGACTGAAGCTGCTACAATGTTCTTGGAGAGGATGGCCATTCACACAAGATGATTATCCCAAACTTGGCTAGTTTACTAGTGGATGTGCTTTGTTAGGCTCATTCAAAAGCCTTACTCTTATTATTTCTCTGGGAAAAAATGATTCTCAGATATGAGTAATTTATAAATGAACTTTTGGAATACCACAGGATAGTTTAGTACTGCAGTGGATAGAGCATTGGATTTGGAACCAAGAAGACATGAATTTAAATCCTGCTTCAGACATTTCCTAGCACTTCAACCATGGACAAGTTACTTAACTTTTCTCAACTATAAAATCAGGAGAATAATACTTATTTTTCAAGATTTCTGTGAGCTTCAAATGAGATAACTTGACAAATTTTAAAGTACTATAATGATGCTAAACACTAATTAATGTATAAATTAGGGATAACTGTATTTCTTTTCTTCCAGTGATTCATGATCTCCATTGGTGCAGATCGCAATATATTTATCTCATTTTATCCTCAGTAATTCTTGCCCAGTCCTTCCATAAATTCTCTAAAGGATATATCTAAAACTCTGGAGGCCTACTTTCAGTTTTTCATGAATACTAGTGCAATATTCATGTACAATTACCTATCTCCTATATGATCGGCCCCCTCCCTTTTTCCATTATACCTTTTCTAAATGATGTTATTTACATTAAAAGTTTAAATTTTTTTAAATTTTTATTTAAAGTTTTGACTTTCAAATTCTATCTCTCTATCCCTGTCTTTTTCCTTCTCCCTCCAAACACTAAGCAATCTGACATAGCTTATACATATGCGGTTATGTAAAATATATAAATATTAGTCATTTTGTACGAGAATATTTGAATAAAGGGAAAACAAAATGAAAGAAAGTAAAAAATAGCATGCTTCAATTGTGTTGAATATGTTCAATCAATATCAGTTCTTTCTCTGAAGGTGGGTAAATATGCTTCATTCTTAATCCTTTGGGATTGGCTTGAATCATTATATTGCTAAAAATAGCAGTCATTCTTCATTGAACAGTATTGCCGTTATCAAATACAATGTTCTGGTTATCTTAACTTCAGAATGCATCAGTTCATACAAGTCTTTCCATCTTTTTCTAAACTCCTTCTACTCATCATTTCTTATTACACAATAATATTCCTTTGCAATCATATATGGCAACTTATTTAGCCATTCCCCAGTTGATGGACTTTCCTTTGATTTCCAATTTCTAGCCTCACAAAAAGAGATGCTATAAATTTTTTGTACAAATAAATCCTCTTCCCTTTTCTTGTCTGTCTTTGGGATGTAGACTTTGTGGTGCTATTGTTGGATCAAAGGGCATGCACAACTTTATAACCCTCTGAGCATAGTTTTATATTACTCTCCAGAGTGGTTGGATCAGTTCACATGATGTTAAATTATATTGAGAGATAATGTAGCATTAAAAAAAAACAGAGAACAGCTCCTGAGTTGAGGAGCTCACTGGGAGTTCTCTATGCCAATGGAATTACATGTCCTGTCCCAAACCATCCTTTATAGCATGGTTTCTTAAATTTTTACCATCCATGATCCCTTTTTGCCTGAGAAATTTTTATGTGACTCAGGTATATGGACATATAAAATAGGAATACAAATCAAATATTTACTTTCCTGATAATAAATCACAATTTCACTGCCCCAACATTCAGTTACAAGACCCCATATATGGTCAAGACCCACAGTTTAAGAAACTGTTTGATGTCACTTCTGGTGAGCTAGACATCAATGGGTTATGACCTACTCATTCCTGCCTTACCTCTCTCCATTGTTTTTTGAGTCACCACAATTTTTTAATCTGGTGTTGCATGATATGAAGCTGTGTAATATCACTAGAAGAATATTGTTGTTAAAAAGATGCTTTGGGGTCAGGAAGCAGCTTGGGAATTGCTTCAAGTCCTGCGCAGTTCTCCAGTGCAATACAGATGTAGCTTATTGTTTGTTACCATTTCCTATCCAAGATAGAAGTAATGATTAACAAACTCGATGGCCTCTCCATCCAACTTCATGTCATCATCTGGACAATAGTTCTTCTCTAGTACTTTGTTTTTTCCTCTGTGGACTAGTATAGACAGATCTTTTCTGGATTGTTATAGATCTCATTGAGATGGTCCTGTAATGTTCTGAGACTTGGATGCAATCTGTGGATTTTGTCATTGACAAACATTAGAATCTCCAGGAACTGAACTTTTCTATTCATCATGGAGAACACTTTTGATGAGGACATGATTCCCTGCTTTATATATTATTTTATAATCAAAAGAGTGTTGTTATGTTATGTCTGATAATTGTAATATTTTACTTTTTATAGCTGTCCTCCTAGCACTTAACATAGTGCCTAGTACACAGTAAGGGCTTAATGAATGCTTTTTTGTTTATTTGTTGTACTTGCCAAAGCATCTAGTATGGGTTTGGCATATATTGGAGAGATATCTTGTTGGAGGAGAGCCTTTAGCAATATTTTGTTCTAGCAAGTCAAATATTTTTTAAAAAATCAACAATCCACAAATATCAGGCTCCTATATTTTCACTTGTGTGATTGTAAAATATGGTTGTTGCAGAAAATCATTTGAACAAGCCTCCTTGTTTTCTTATGGTATTTTCATTGATACCATTGAGATGCATGTAGGCAATTCTATAAAGAATATTTTAAAGAAATGAGAAAATGGACATATTCTTGATCACTAGTCAATTATTGATCACTTAAAACCATCTAGGATTTTTCCAATTCTATTGTCAGATCATTTAAAATCTTATCTTTCAATGGTTTCGATATCTTGTCATCTCCATAATAACTTTCTTCTATGTGTAGTTGGTTTGATCCAGCTGTTTTTCCTGATTTCATTTTCTTAAGTGTTATTCCCATTACTTCATAGCACATATTGGGGACAAAAGTATTAAGAACTATTAAAAGTATGAACAAATTGCTGTAGAAATATTGACAAATCGGTTTCATTTTATGTCTATTTGTTTTCCTAGTTTCACCTATAAATTCTCTTGTGATGATCAGTTAGATGTTCAAAACACATTACAAAATTAAATATAAATAATGCTTTGATTAGTTATTTGCTTCCTTCTCCTCAGCTTAGAAACATGCTTAAGTCTGTTTTAAAAATGCCTTTGACCTTGCTATAATTTGATCTCTTTTCCTTTTCTGTCAAACTTTTAGAAAGACTAGTTTGTCTCCATTGCTTCACCTTTATCATCATTTAGTCACGGATCTCTTGAAATTTGTTTTCTGTCCTACCATGCTACTGAAGCAACTTTCAAATGACTTCCTTATCTTCAAGTCCAATGTCTTTATTCTGTCATTTATCTCTGATCTCTTTACAAAATCTCATTATCTACAAAATGAGGTAGTGGTAGATAATTCTACAAGAGCTCTAAGCCTCTTCTAGCCTTAAGCTTATAATATTCTGCCTTCCCTTCAATTGTGTAGATAATCAACATTTATAATGATAATAGAATTCAGAGTTAAAGGGTAATCTAAGTTAAGTTAAATGACTACATATGGTGAGGTTTTTTTATACAATGTTTAAGGTAAAACATAATAAAACTTATTATAAGAGCAATAATATTTCTATTAAACATTTTAAGTAGAGATTTTTCCTCCTTAATTTTGTGAGTATTTATTGGCAATTAATCAAATAGCATTTATTAAGATCCTAAGGTCTCTCTTAAGAATTTTAGAATCCATTGCATGGCTTGGGAAACACTGGCACAGGACCAGGCCTGCCCTCATCAGAGAAGGTGCTGTGCTCTATCAGCAAAGCAGAACTGAATTAGCTCAGAACTGCAAGATGTGCAAAGTCAGACAATCCACCCCAAATATTCATAGGCATTATTTGTGTCTGACTTGTGGCAGAGCATTCCAAGCTCATATTGCTTTGACCCACCACAGTGGGACACACTATAACTCAACTCTAACTTAGTGATATCACTTTGGTTCTCTTCAAGAATAAGAGACAACTGGGTTTATACTCCAAAGAGATACTAAAGAAGGGAAAGGGACCTGTATGTGCCAAAATGTTTGTGGCAGCCCTGTTTGTAGTGACCAGAAATTGGAAACTGAGTAAATGTCCATCAATTGGAGAATGTTTGAATAAATTGTGGTATATGAATATTATGGAATATTATTGTTCTGTAAGAAATGACCAACAGGATGATTTCAGAAAGGCCTGGAGAGACTTACATGAACTGATGCTGAGTGAAATGGGCAGGAGATCATTATATATTTCAACAACAGTACTATATGATGATCAATTCTGATGGACCTGGCCATCTTCAGCAATGAGATGAACCAAATCAGGTCCAATGGAGCAGTAATGAACTGAACCAGCTACATCCAGCAAAAGAACTCTGGGAGATGACTAAGAACCATTACATTGAATTCCCAATCCCTATATTTTTGCCCATCTGCATTTTTGATTTCCTTCACATGCTAATTGTACAATATTTCAGAGTCTGATTCTTTTTGTACAGCAAAATAACGGTTTGGTCATGTATACTTATTGTGTATCTAATTTATACTTTAACATATTTAACATGTATTGATCATCCTGTCATCTAGGGGAGGGGATGGGGGGAAGGAGGGGAAAAATTGGAACAAAAGGTTTGGCAATTGTCAATGTTGTAAAATTACCCATGCATATAACTTGTAAATAAAAAGCTATTAAAAAAAAAAAAAAGAATAAGAGACAACAACCATTATGTCCCAGGTACTATGCTAGGTACTAGAATACAAAGACAAAAATGAAATAATCTTTGTTCTCAAACTGCTTACATTCTAGCCAGGAACATAAACATGCACATCTCTAAGTAGATATATGAAATGAGATTTTCTTGAGGATGCACAGTGTTTTCTGCTGATGTATTTCCAATGGGGAATTGAATATATTCAAATATTGTTTCCATTCTGCTTTCCACAATGAAGGAGCCTTTTTAAAAATTAGCCACTGGGCTGAAATTGAGAACACATTTTGAGACACCAATCAGCCACTCTGCTTTCTTTCTCCTCCCTGACTGTAATCAAAGGAAAACACATTGCTGTAAGCCTCTGGGTTGGTAGAAAGGTTTTTAGCTTTAATTTCTCCACTCAGAATCACTTAGTAGTGAATACCAGGTCTCTATTCTCTGCCTCTTTACGTTTGTTCATTTTTGTTTTTAAATGAAGGAAGATTGGAAATAGTTATAATTCTGCAAGTTTCAAAAGGTAGGGAGAACAAGCCACCACAAGTCCAGTAGTAATGGAAGTCTAAGCTAAAGTTTGTTTTAGATTTTAGCTTATTCTCCCTGGGGACCAAGTTGTTTAAAAGGATAATATGTTTCCAGATGTTGGGATAAATGTTTGTATTTCTGTTTTTGCTGTATCTTCTCAGGAAATAGTCTTTTGTAAAAGCTAATTTATGTTAATTGGCTAGCTAATTAAAAAGAGTGGTGCCAATTAGGTAACTGCATCTAGAGCCATCCCCAGTCATCCTGCTCTATATCTTGCCACTGGACCTACATGGCTTGGGAGGAGAAAGTGAGACTGGTGACTTTATACAACCCACCTTCACTTAAATCCAATTCACTTGCATGTCATGCCATCATTTCCCTGGTGTCATGATTCTCTTCAAGGACAAAATACACACAGATAGAGCACCAGACCTGGACTAAGTTCAAATCCAGCCTCAGACACTTATTAGCTATGTGATCTTGGGCTAATCACTTTACCTCTAGTTATCTCATATTTCCTCATCTGTAAAATGGGGATAATAATAGTACCTGCTTCTCAAGGTTATTGAGAGGATCAAATGAGTTAATTGTAAAACACTTAGCATGGAACCTGGTACATCATAAGAACTGTATAAATATTAATTATGATCATTATTGTTATCATTATTGCTATTATTACATAATACTGGGGTAACACTAAGTGGTGATCAGTATTGGGGAGCAGACACTGGAATGGGGGCTCAAGATGACAGCATTATAGAGAGATGTCTTTAATCGCTCAGATACTACTGCTATCATCTTGAAGGGTAGACATAGCTAACTTTGTTCTGAGAGACTAGAGTCAATGAGAGTGGGGGTTGAGATAAGAACTTATAAAAATCAGAAGCATGCAATCAAGCCCTTCCTCAATGCCAAGTAGAAAAATGGATTTTCCCAAAGATGACATAAATTCCTAGAAAATTGTAATCTTTATGTCTAGATATTCGAAAGAGTGTAGATTCTGAAACTGCTTGCTCTTACTGGTATTTTTAGATTCCCAGTAAAAGCTTAATATCTAAGGTCATGTCAACATGACATTGAAAATGCTTTCCTCCCCCCCTTTTCCCTCTCCCTTCAGAAAAATAAAATTTTGATTGTAATAACTTACAGTGAAAAAGTAACATTCAATCCTGAAAGTCTTTACTGAGTGCCTACTGTGTGCTAGAAAGAACTAGATTGTAATTAAGAGCCAAAGTCATGCCTTTTCCTAAGCCTGTGACATTGCTCAGTGGAATGAACACTGAACTAGGAGTCAGGAAATAATGGGTGTGCATTATTGTTCTGTCACTATCTAGTTTTGTGACTTTAGGTCATTCATTTAACTCCTTTTAGTTTCTTTACATGTAAATGAGGTGTTTAATGTCTCCCTCCTTTAGGCAGAGAGACAGTTTCCATGAGAGGAATCTGAGACTCAAAGGAAACACAGTGATGTGACCAAGGTCACAATTTGTTAAGTATCTGAGCCAAAAGCTGAACTCAGGTTCTTCAGTTCCAAAAACAGCCCCCTTTGCATCACTCCACAGAAGTTCAGAATTTGTCCTGAAGACAGCATGTGAAGCTAATTTAGCAGTGAAGTGATGCTGGGGGGAGGGATAGACTTCTAAACAGTGGGTAAAGATTGTAGAGAGGCAGATTTGATCTTGTCATCAGGAAAAAAAAAATAACCCAAGAATTTCTCAACAATTAGAGTCATCATAGAATGGAATGGGTTGCCCCATGAGATGAGGGGCTGCCCCTGAGCAGATGTCTTCAAGCAAACACTGATGAACATTTATCAGCCTTGTTGTCGAGAAGATTCTTGCTTGGGGGCAAGTTGGAGTGGATGGCCTCCAAGTGCCTTCCAACTTGAGACAGTATTTGTTTTGGAAGTTGATTCTGTTGAGGCTCTATTGTGGTCTGTACTGGGGAAACACTGAAAGCAATGAAAATTCTTTCTTGATGCTGCAAAGCTAAATAAAAGCTGCCATCAGCTTCTGCTACCTCCCCAGTGGAATGACAAATGATATATATCACCCAGAAGGCCATATGCTCCCAGGAGAGGCAGATCAGTATCACAATGCCATTGTTTCATCTCAGATCAGCCTATTATATTTCTGGCTCCAATGGATCATAGGGTTTTTAGGTATGGACAGTTACAGAAGACTTACTTGCTCCTAAGGTAGCATCTTTACCACATCTATATATCCTGCTTATTATCTAAGACCAAGACCAAATCATCATAGGAAAAACCAACTACAAAAGGACAAACCAGATCCATCTCAGGAAGATAACCAGGATCATATGGTCATGATAGGGGTATAAGGGACTTTGGCGTCATCTGCTCCAATATCTTCATTTTACAGATGAATAAACTGAAATTTAGAGAGGTTTAGGACCATGCCGTCCTAGGGAGAGGTAAAAAGTATTTTAGAAATCATCCAATTCAACCCCTTCATTTTTTAATGTTAGGAAACAGGGATTTAGGAAATTAAATACTTGTCAAAGGTCTCAGAGGAAAAATTTAAATATAAGTCCTCTGATCTCTGAGACAGGATTTGTTGTAGTATAGCCCATTGACTCTAATAATGCCAATTTCAAAAGGGTAGCCAAGTACACAAGAAATCAGTTTATTTGGATGTTTAAGTGCTAGGTTATGTTTAGGACATAGAAGGCAAATACTAGAAAGATGAGTCAGAATACTTCCTACTGCTTTCAATTATTGTCTCACAGTCACTGATTTAAAGCTGGAAGAGGGATCTTAGAGATCATTTAGACCAACTAATAGATGAGGAAATAGTCCTGAGAGATAAAGCCACTTTCTTAAACACAGGTAGTAAGTGTCAGAGTTTGAATTTGTAGCAATCTCTCCGTCTTTCTGCCTTATCTTTGTATGAGTTTGCTAAACCACTTATTTGAACCTCCATTTCCTCATCTACAAATTAGGCATGTTATCATATACTACCTGCTTTACTCACATAAAATCTCTCTCCTCATGTGGATACTAGGAGAATGATGCAAAATAATACATATGAATAAGATCTTTGAAAACTATCAAGCATTATATAGATGTGATCTATTATTATTATCATTATTAAATATAAAACATTGTCCATCTGCTTGTGGAAATTGTGAAGAGACAGGAGACTAACACCTGAAATAACAGGAAACATAACAAAATATTTTTACTTTGTGTTGAAATGAGGTTTTGGCAGGGGGGCCCTGCCTTGACTACTCTGCTCTGACCAGCCTACATTCGGAGTATTGTATTCGGGTTTGGACACCATATTATTGGAAGGACATTGAAAAACCTGGATAGTGCCCAGAAAAGGACAACTAGGGTAAAGATAAACTTTAAATTCCGTATATTAGAAATGGCTTATTTCCATTGGCTTCAAGGCTGGAACAGGCTACAAACAATCAGATTGGAATGCTCTTGATCTCTTTTAGCTGCATCCAGAAAGGCCTAAGGTCTAAATTCTCTCACAATATGGCACTATGAACTGATAATAGTGATGCTGGTGGGGTGTATGTATGTGTGTGTATAGGGAGAGCTACTTTCCCTTCTCCTTTCCTATAGGCTTGGGATTTTATCCTGGTATGTTTCATTTCTCCTTAATTCTAGGTGCAAGCAATTGAATTCTCACTGTAGTCTGAGAAGTTGAGCCTTGGCAACCTTGGAGGCCAGATTTTAGACTGCTTGTATAGTGAGCCAGCCCAGCAGGGAAGCCTGAAGAAACCAGGGTGTCTGGGACTAAAGCCCAAGGTGGGTTTTGGAATTGAAACTTGGAATTGTGTTATATAGGAACTAAACTAATCTGTGGATCTAATACCCCTCTCATCCCAGAAGTGATTGGGGGATGGTGGTGATGGCAATTAGGTATTTATGCCCCTAGGTATTAGAGAGAATATTTGTATAATATTCTTGGGTGCAGAGCCCCTACAATTGGGGGAACACCATCAATGGGGGCTGAAGTCAATAGCAGACAGCCTAGACTCCCTCCATAATCCTTTAGAAACATGAGAGAAAACTGAGGGAAGGGAAATGTAACACTGGCTTTTAGGCAGTGAGGGCCAGAGTAATCAGTGTTAGAAATATAAGGATCAATTGAAAAAAAAAAAAAAAACAACAACAGAATATTTTGCCAGGAGAAAGAAAAAAAAATGACTAAGACAGAGGTTGAGCCAGGAACATCATATCTTTTTTCAAATTGATCTACATCGAGAATAAATTTATGTCCTTCTAATCCTAAGAGGGTAAGACTCAGAGCAATGGGTGGAAGTTGTAAAGAAGTTGTAAAGTTTAGCTTTGACACCAGGAAAACTTTCCTTACAATTAGAGTCATCCAGTAATGAAACAAACGTGTTGGGAAGATATAATGAAATAGCATATATAAAGTGCTTTCAAAGCATAAACTATTTGGGAGTAGGGATTGTTTTGTTTGCTAAACCAGTGCTTAGGACAATGTATAGCTCATAGTAAATACTTAATAATGTTCTACTTAATTAAAAACACTGTGCATAAACAAAACCAATGAAACCAACATTAGAAGGAAAGCAGAAAAATGGGAAAATATTTTTTATGACAAGTTTTTCTGTTGTTTCTCAAATATATGCAAAATTGAGTCAAATTTAAAGAATGAACGTCATTACCCAATTGTTGCTTTATTTTGTCCTTCTTTCCTGAAGAAGACTAAAATATCAGGAATTGATAAATAGTCAAAAGATACAAACAGGCAGTTTTCAGAAAAATAATCAAAACTATCTTTAGTCATATAAAATTATAAATTATGATTAATTAGAGAAATGTAAATTAAAACAGCTCTAAGTATCATTGCACACCTATCAGATTGGATGATACCACAAAAAATAAAAATGATAAATGTTGGAGAGGATGTGAAAAAAATTGGGACCAGATGCATTGTTGGTTGAATTATGAACTGATTCAACTCTTCTAGAAAGCAATTTAGAACTATGCCTAAAGGGCTATAAAATTATATATGTCTTTAATATAGTAATACAACTGCTAGAACTGTATTCCAAAGAGACCAAAGAAAAAGGAAAAGGTTCTATATGTGCAAAATATTCATAGCAGCTCATTTTATAGTGGCAAAACATTGGAAATAGAAAGAATACACATTAATGGGGAATGGCTGAATAAGGTATGGCATATAAATGCAATGGTATATTATTGTTCTATAAGAAATGATGAGCAGGTTCATTTTAGAAAAGCCTGGAAAGACTTATATGAACTAATGCTGAGTGAAGTGAGCAGAACCAGCAGGGCATTGTACAGTAACAGCAAGATATATGATAGACTTAACCTTCTCAGCAATATAGAAATCTAAGACAATTCTGATAGAGTTGGGATAGAAAATAACAACCATGGAGACTGAATGCAGATTAAAGCATACTATTTTCACCTTTGTTTTTTCTTGTGGACTTTCCCATTTTGTTCTGACTTTTCTTTTACAACAAGACTAATATGGAAATGTTTAAAATGTACATGTATAACCTATATCTGATTGTTTGCTCTCTTGGGGAGGAAGAGGGAAGAGAGAGAGAAGGAGAAAAAAATTGGAATCCAAAATCTTTCAAAAATGAATGTTGAAAACTATCTTTTTGTGTTGTTGGAAAAATAAAATACTATTGAAATGGAAGCTTTCAACTTTGAGATATTGTAACTGGATAAATCCTTGCTCCTTCCTCTATTCCCCCTGGAATGTTATCAGCAAGGAAAGCTCTTCCACTTTCAAAGATTTAAATTAGACTTTTTTTTTCTTCCTTCTTGATAGATATAACATCCAGTCATAAACTAATTTAGCCACTTTGGTGCATCTGCCATAATCTGATAAATAGATGCTCCAAAGGCAAGAGAATATGGCATCTCAGTTACTCAGACATGGGGGAAGTCTGAACCATTTAGTTTGTTTCCACCAGGTTAAAGTGAATTTTTAAGGCAGGACACAATCTCTGTCAAGAGAAACAATGTCCAAATATCCTGGTTTTATAAGCAGATGTTCAGTCTGCACCTTTATTTCAGAGAAAGATGAATAAGAATGTGTCCTTTTATGTCATATAAATGTTTTATAGATATTAACTCACAATCTTTCTGGTCCCCGGTGAGAAGTTATTATCCTTTATTTTCAGATGTGGAAATGAGACAGAGGATGTAAGAGACTTGCCCAAAGCCACACAGCTGGCCAATGGTCAATGGGAGACATGAGATAAGGAATTCCCTGGCTTCCAGCCCCATATGCAGCCCAGAATTCTGAGAGAAGTCAATCCCTAGGGCCTCATCATAGGATGGAGAAGAGAAGGGGGGGAGACTCTGAGCTAGTTTGCTTGAAGAATTGAATTATGGGATGAATTAAGCTATTTGTCATAAAATTCATTGACTTGGATGTCGCCATTTTGTAATTTGTGATAAATCACAAGGGTTGAAGTTTGCCTTTGTATATAAGGGACAAAAAGTTTACTAGACAAACTAAACAAGATTGGATGGATGATGGATGTGTGTTGTAAGATAGTGGGGAAGAGGCTTACAGTTTTCATATATGCAATGTTAATGTTATTCATGGCAATGGCAAAAATACTCCTTTATACTTGCACTTTTCAAAGCAGTATTCATACTGCACTTTCAGGACAACCCTTTGAGGTGTACAGATCCTGACTGCTTTCTAAACATCCTTAAGAACTTTGGAAACACCTCCTATCCATGCAATTAATATGTTAATCACCAATCATTCTTATCTACTTCATTAAAGCAGATCCCCCTAGGACCCTCAAGTAGGCCTTGGAGCATAAGCTTAGTGCTAATTGTTGACAGAACTTGAAAGCATATGAATTGCATTTCTTTGGAAATATCCAATGATTTAAGACATCATTAATTTATACCGGTTCCTATGGAATAGAGGTTTGTTTTTTTTTCCTTTTTTTTTTTTTTTTAAACTGTGGTCAGTAAATCTTAAGACTCAACAAAAATTTATTGAACACGTAAAATATGAAAAATGTTGTGTTAAGCACTGTGAGCAATCCAAAAAAGAAAAAATCCATGAAAAGAGAATCTTGCCCTTCAGGGCAGCATTTTTAATGGGGTAAAGAGATAAGCTTGGGGAATAAGAGCTAGAAATTTCCACAGTAAGCGATAAGGGTCCTAGGCAATCAGGGAAAGTTTCACTGAAGAGATGGGGTTTGAGTTGAGTAAAATTGAAGGGATTTTAATAAGTGGAAATGCATGGGGGAGGGTATTCCAGGGAGTGGTTCTAAGCAAAGACTTTGAGGGGAGAAAGCAGTTTATCTGGTGGAAGTGATGGAAGATGGAAATGGAGATTTTCTAGGGTAGACCTAGTTTACTAAGAAAATGGGGTAGAAGGAATGGAAAGTTATCTGAAGCTTGATAATGTTAATTCCTCCCAAGCCTCCCAATTTCCCAGCCTGGGTGCTCTCATTGCATCAATTGTTGCTTGGACGTCACTGCCACCTAGTGGAGATTGGGGTTATTACTGTTCTGAGAAATTAGGATTACTCGCACTTTCTCTATAATGTACTTTTACTATTGAGACTAAATGTTTGTCTTGTGACTCACAGGATAAATTACCAGGCCGGCTCCCTGACGACTTCATAGACTAGAGCTGTCAAACTCATAAACTCAAAGAAAAACCAAAAGATAGTATTTAAAATGCAATTTGTGGTTCTGGAGAAAAAGTCATTATTATACCTTCTCATTCACCTAATGATGATGATAATAATAGCAATAATATTAACTATAGTCATTATTTATATTGTATTTTTAAAATATTCGAGCACTTTACAAATAGCTAATTTTTATTTTCAAAAAAACAAGCTTGGGAAGTAGATGCTGTTATTATCCCCATTTCACAGAAGGGAAAATTGAGATCTAGGAAGTTTAAGTGACTTGCCCAATAATACACAACTATTGGAATATTGAAATCTAGATTTGATGTCTTTTAAAAAACAAACAAACCAACTTCAAAAGTATCTCTCTATGTTGTTTCTTCTGTTATTTCCCCATGACTGTCTTACATCATAAATACATATGGAAGTGGTTAAGAGGTTTGGGGACATGACACTAGATTTCTCTAGGACTCAATTTCCTTTTCTGTAAAATGAAGACCTTGGTCTAGTTGACCTTTAAGATCTCTTCTAGGTCTATCTTCTATGATTTTGTGGCTCTAGACTTTCTATCTGGGTGACTTTGGTTGAGAGATGTGTTATCAATTTGTAAAATGTAAGGGTTAGAGTAGAGCAGGGACAATTTCAAGAGAGTTCTTGAGTTTGAATGGGAAAAAAATTATACCAACCTTTGGGCTTTTTTTGTAATCTTATACATTTTATTTTATGCATTTAAAAACATTATTCTGAGAAAGAATTCATAGACTCCACCAGGCTTTCATGGGCTTCAACTAGCAGAGGAGCCTATGGCACAAAAAAGATTAAGAACTTCTGAAACAGACAAACTTGAAAGTCCCTTTTCACTATAAATCTATAGTTTAAATCTATTTGCCCATGTTTCACCTTGAAATTCAACAGTGGGTATATGTATAGTTCAGGTTGGAAATTACCTTAGAGCTAACTTGAATCAGCTTAGGAAGCTGATTATTATATTTTCAGTGTGAGCATTTACAATTCTGAAATAGGCAATTGCAAGAAATCAGGGCTTGATTAATGGTCTTCTTGATTATCTGAGGCAAAGGGGGTTAAAAGACTTACTTAGAGTCACACAGTAAGTGTCTGAGGCCATATTTGAACTCAAGAAAAGGGGGTCTTCCTGACTGTAAGGCTTGGCACTCTAAACACTGTACCCCTTCCCCTCTTTTTTTGGATAGGAAAAGAGGTCATTTTGGGGTCTTATTTCTTATTACTCTTAATTATTGATTGTCTTTTGCTTTTGAAAAACAGATCTAAAGAATATCTTAACTTAAACACGCCAAGGACTCTCATTGCATTCAGAGCCATCTCCAGATATCCTTATCTATATTTTGCTATTGGACTGGTTCTGGAAAAGAAAGAGAGGCTGATGACTTGACTTTGCTCAGCTCTGCCTTGCTTAAATCCAAATCACTAGCAAGTCAAAACATCACCTACAAGATTTCCTTTGTGCTCTTTATTACCTAGATATGATGAATGAAGGAGAAAATTTGAATAATGTAAGTTAAGCTTAAAAGTGAGTCCTACATATATTTATGGGCAATTAGGTAGTTCACTGGATAATCAAGAAAATCTGAATTCAAATCTAGCCTCAGAAACTTACTAACTCTGTGACCTTGGGAAAGCCACTTAACCCTGTTTGACTCAGTTTCCCCATCTGTAAAATGAGCTGGAGAAGGAAATGTAAGTCATTCCGGCATCTTTGCCAAGCAAACCCCAAAAGGAGTCATAAAAAGTAGGATATGACTGAACAACAATAAAAAAAAAAACCATACATCTACTCTACTGCCCTTCTTTCCTCTCCCACTCCACCTCTTCCCCCATAGAAGGAAACCTACTGGTAAACATTTACCAGCACACTCCTGCTTAGAGGTCTTCAAGTCTGATATACTTCCTTTTTCAGAGAAGGAAACTCAAAACCAGAGAAATTCCCCATTGACCAAGAGAGCAAATGGGCACAAATGAGACTTGAATCTAGGTCCCTCAACCTATAGTTTACTGCTTTTTTAGGTTTAACACAGAACTGTTCCCCAGTATCAGGATCCTTTCAAAGGAATCTTTTGAACTTACTCTTGATGTAATGTCTCAGTCACACAGTGGAAGTTGAACTTCAGAATAACCCAAGCAACATGACTTTCATCGGTAACATCTGTTTAGACTGGGCTTCCCCATATAATTAGTGATCCAGGGAGAGTAAACTACTGGGTGAACTCTGAAAACAAAGTGTTCCCCACCATTCAATTCTTTGTAAGCATCTGGCTCAGTTGTGCAGGCTTTTTTATTCCTGGAACTTCTGAATTTTTTTCTCTTGAGTTTTTTCATCTGTTCAACAGTAAAATAGGAGACAGAGAAGAGGGAGTTTGAATAGGATAAAAACTACGAAGATTTAATTGAATCAGAGATGGGGGACAGTCACACCATAAATCTCCCATCAATTGACAACTAAGTTGGGATCAGATTTCTTTTTTATTTCCTTTGAATAGGCTCAGATTTCCTTTAGATGCTAAGGCCTGCTGGCTCTTACGTACTTGCCTAATCAGCAGTTCCTTCCTTTTCCTACAGATGTCTATCTTGTAGGCGGAGAGCCAGGTTCTTTTCCAGACTGCTGCTTTTAACATGATTTTTACCTCCTCTCATTTTCTTTTGCTTTACTTCGCCTCCTTCCCTTTCTCCTCTCTCTCCATCTTCCTCTCCCAACTTGGTTTAATTGCTCAGCATTATATAGAATGTACAAAGTTCCAGGACTATCAGAACCTTTTATATCCAGAACTTGAGTTTTCTATAAGATCAAAGGTTTAGAGCAATCTGGGGCTGTAGATAGCCTCTTTTATTTCCTCAGTTTTTAAGATGAGGAAACTGAGACCCAGAAAAGTTAAAGTTATCTGTCTGGGGTCACACAGGTAGCAAATGACTGATCTGAGATTTTAATTCAGATCTTCTGATCTCTCATTTGATGAGTGAATCAGTAATTGAAAAAGCATTTATTAAGTACTTAATTTATCTCAAGCATTGTACAAAACATAGGGGATACACATGCGAAAGTGAAGATAGTTCCTGTCCTCAAGAATCTTACATCTGAATAGGAGGAAAATATTCATAAGGGAGTGGTGATCTGGACAAAGTATATATATACATATATATATATAATTTTTTTTTGCAAAGTTATAAATGTGAATGGAGAGTTTATGGAAAAATGGAGTACCTTCATTTGATTATGATTCTAGGTCTGAATTTGCATATGTTGCTGTTCAGTCATTTCAGTTGTTTTTTTTTTTTTTTGGGGGGGGGTGTAAGATTATTGGGATTAAATGACATTCCTTGCTTAGAAGTCTTCTAGTCTGATATACCTCCTTTTATGGAGGAGGAAACTCAAAATATAGTTGTCCAGTCACTTTAATTTTGTCTGATTCTTCTTAACCCTATTTTGGGGGTTTTCTTGGCAAAGATATTGGGATAGTTTGCTATTTCCTTTTCCAGCTCATTTTACAAATGAGGAAACTGTGGTAAATGGGTTTAAGTGATTTAAGTGTCTAATGCTGGATTTGAATTCAGGAAGATGAGTCTTCCTGGTTCCAAGCTCAATGATCTATCCACTGTGCCACTTAGCTGCCCTTTTGTATATTTCCATATATATATGTGTGTGTGTGTGTGTGTGAATGTACATGTATACACACATATATTTACACATATATACATGTGTATACATATATACCCATATACATATATGTCAGTAAAAGAGAATTTTACCTTGAATTTTAGGTCTCTATTATGTACAGTTTGATTTACAGTTTTCAAATCTGTCTTATTTGTCTGAACTTGTTTCTTGTTTTCCTCCATTAAAAAAATATATATCTCAATGTCCCTCTACTTCTTCTTCTTCTCCTCCTCCTTCTCCCTCATCTTCTTCCTTCTCCTCCTCTTCATCTTCCTTCTTCTCCTTTTCCTCCTCCTCTTCCTCCTCCTACTCCTCCTCTTCTTCCTCTTTCTCCTTCTCCTTCTCCTCTTTCTTCTCCTCCTCCTTCTCTTCCTCCTCCTTCTCCTTCTTCTTCTCTTCCTCCTTCTTCTTCTTTTTCTTCTTCTTCCTTCTTTTTTTGTTACACCTCCCATTCTCCTGTGGCTTTTCACAATTTCCACCGGAAAAGAAAAGAAAAACAAAGACCATGTAAGAAATTATTAATTATTACATATCATTATATACACTATCACTATCGTATTATATATCATTATCAAATAATTCCAAAATTAGTGGTGACTAAAGATGTATTTTGTAACTTAAGCCCATCACCTGTCTGTCAAGAGGTGAGTTGATGACAAGATGACAGGTGATGGTGGATCATAAGTCTTTTCAAATGATGTTTGCATTGAATAAAGTTTTGAAGTCTTTCAGTTATTTTTCTTGATGCTGTTGTTATTTTATAAGTTGTTCTGGTTCTGTTCACTTCACTTTTGCACTTGTTCATTCAAGTATTCCAGTTCTTTGCTAATGTAAAAGGAGTTACAATTAATATTTTGCATATATATAGACTTTTTTCCTCTTTCCATGATTTCTGATATGGACTTAGAAGTAGTATGGTTTGGTGAAAGAATATGCATGGGTTAGTGAATATTTGGACAGAGTTCCAAGTTGTTTTCCAGAATTGCTAGATTAGTTCATAGAGCTCCACTCATTGTTTTAGTATATGGAAAACAATTTGGAAGTATTCCCAGAAAATTACCCTTTGACCCAAATACATCACTACTAGCTTGTAATCCCAAAGAAATGAAACAAAGAGAAAAAGGATCTACATGTATAAAATTTCAATAACAACTTTTTTGTGGCAGTCTGCAATTGGAAATGAAAGGAATGTTCTATTGGAGAATGACTAAACAAACTGTAGTCTATGAAAGTAATGGAATACAATGGAATAGAATGTGGTCTAAGAAATGACAAAATGTTCATTTTGAGAGGAGACTGGGATATCAAGTGATGCAGATCAAAATGACCAGAAATAGAGAAATTTATGTAATAACAACATTTTAGAGAAAAACATCTTTGAAAGACTAGAACCAACACAATGATAAACTACAAGTACCAAAAAGTGATGATGAAACATTCCATGTCCTTTGTATAGAGGTGATTAACTTAAAATGAAGAAAGGAACAACATTCTAAAACATGGTTCATATGTGAATTTTTGTTTATTTGTTTCTGTTTTTCCTGGACTATGAAGTTATATGTTAAAAACTTTAATTTTAGGGTTTTTTTTTTTAATAATTGCTCAGTGAGGGAGGGGCTGTAGGAAGAAAGTTAGTTAAATCAATTAAGCTAATTGCAAATTTAGAATCAACTATTTTAAAAAGCACATTTGTATACCTATTTCTCTACAGACTCCTCCAATAATTGTTATTTTTCTTTTTTGTCATCTTTGCTAATCTGGTGGAGATAAAGTAGCACCTCAGAAATGTTTTAATTTATAATTCTCTAATTATTAGTGATTTGGAGAATTTTTTCATATTGTTATAGATATCTTAAACTTCTTTCTTTGAAAACTGATTTCATAATTTCTCATTTCTAGAGATGGAATTTTCAGAGATATTTTTAAATTTAATCTTATTCCAGAATGAAATTTCCTTTTACCATTTTCCATTTGGTGGAGACTAGATAGATATCAAACACGTCTTTATTTCATTAAGATTCCAGTGTGGTAAATACATCTCTTTCCAGAGAAACAAAACTAGAAGACATTTTTTTCTTGATCTAGTCAAAACATAGCTTTGTTAGTCAAATAAAAGAAAATCCTCCCCCCTTTAGTGCTTTGTTTCTATCCATGGTTGTTATATCCATTACCTCAAGGCCTGCACAAGAAAGTTTATGGAATTGTCCAAAATCATGTAGGTATTAAATATTTGAAGCCAGAATTTGACCCTGTTTCTAACTCTTAAGTCTTTTTCCATTGTACACACCATGAAGCTTCTGAAATCTACTGTTAGTAAATAAAAGATGCTATCATGGAGGATATTCAGAAAGATGTCTTAGGCTTTATAAGGCAATGAGGCTTAGTGAAAAGAGTAACTCAACTAGAAAAAGAAAATCTAGATATTTCTACTGTACTGCCTGTGTGAACTGGAAGAATTGATTATCACTGGGCTTCAAGTTTCTTCTGACATTTTGTGATATTGAATTGCAGAAAAAGAGAGAGAGACAGAGAGAAAAGTATTCTAAAATATTCTGTTAATTTGGTGAAGAAGTAGATATGGTGCTAGATCTGGAGCTATAAGACCCATAGTTTAAATCGGACCCCATGTACAAGTCACTTCTCTTTGCTTTGGTTTCCTCATTTGTAAAATGGTTATTGTGAGGATAAAATGAAATGATATTTGTAAAAAGTGCTTAACACAGTTTTTGACACCTAGGTGTTATATAAATGTTTATTCCCTTCTCCTTCCCCCTTTAAGTTGTAGTTAAAAAAATGAGACAGTCTATATGTATAGATGGCATCACACCTCCTATTATTTGCTTCACATTTTCTATATCTATAGATTGAGAAGAGGGGAGAACAGTTCAGGAAGGAAACAAAAGCAGCTGCCCCACCATTTGGCAAAAGGCTTTTCCCAATGTTCTTTCTTTCCCTCCCTTCTCTTAAAGCAAGTGCCTTCCCTCTGAGATTACCTTCCATTTGTGCTGAATACATCTAGAATGTATAATGATTTTCACTTTTCTCCCCTATTATTTTCCTTCCTTCTTCCCTCCCTCCTTCTCTATCTTTCTTTGTTTCTTTATTTCTCTCTCTCTCTTTTTCTCTCTCTCTCTTTCTCTTTCCTTCCTTCCTTGCTTGCTTCCTTCCTTCCTTCCTTCCTTCCTTCCTTCCTTCCTTCTTTCTTTCTTTTTCTTTCTCTTTCTTTCCCCCTAGCACACAGCATACACTTAATAAGTGCTTATTGACGAACATTAAAACCATATACAGGCTTAGAAAATTGAAATGAATGATTTTAGGCTTCTACATTTCATTGAACCTCAGAGACTTCAAGATTCTTAACCACAGAGAGGAAGGATCATATCTGATGAACTCAACAGTCTGAGCAGCTCTGGGAAACGGGATGTAGATTATGCTAGTTTGTTCCAGCATGTCATCTGACCCAGATTTTGGATGAGGTTCTGCACTGTGGTCCTTGGCCTTCTTTTCCTTCCTTGTGGATCCACACTTCAGTCATTTTTTGGTGGTAATACTACATAAAAGCATTTTCGTTTCCCTTTTCTTTTCCCAGAATCATAGCTCTCCCTTAGTCACCTTTGCCCCTTAAAGCCAGACTCCCACCATATGGTCCCAACCGCAGGCCCTTATGTCATCTTGGGGGCAATCCATCAACACCATCCTGGCTGCCTCTGACTGGTGCCCTCATTGTTGTCCCTTTAATTTTTCTCCTCATATGTGACTCATTTTTCTTTGCCTTTGTGAATATTCCCCTTGCCCCCTCAGAAATTGCCTGCCTTCCTCTCTGTATATTATCTTTTTTATAACTCATCTCTTAGTGTAATAGAATTTAGGGCCAGCAGGTAGCTCAGAAAGTATCTAATCAAACTTGTTTTTAAAAATATTTTGTTAATTATATTTCAAAATAATTGGTTTCCCTTTTCATCAAATGAATATTATTTTATGCATTTAAAAACATTATTTTGAGAAGAAATCTAAAAGCTTCACCAGATTGACAGAAAAGTCTATAACATAAAAAAGGTTAAAAACCTATTATTTTATTCCAATTTTCTTATTCTTTTTTGTTTTCAGTTGGGGGAATTGAGGAGTAGAAAATTAAAGTCATTTTATAATTGTAGCATTTCTACACACACACACACACACACACACACACACACACACACACACACTTTTTTAGTTTCATTTGAAGATTTCCAAAACACTTTATTTGCATTAGTTGCTTTACTTTACTATTTGCTTTAGTTAATTCAATTAATCCTCACAACAACCTTCTGAAATAGATACTATTATAATTCCATTTTACAGGTGAGGAAACTGAAGCACAAAGTGGTTGAGTGTCTTGCCTAGTTATCACACAAATAGTAAGTGTCAATGTGAGATCTGAACTCAGATCTTCCTGATTCCAAGTCCTGCTCTTTATCTTGTCATTTAACATATATAATTGATAATAATATTTTCCCTCTATATACTTATTTAAAGCACTTCACGTATAATATCTCATTTAATCCTCACAAGAACTATGAAATCAGCACAACAAATATGATTGTCCCATTTTGCAGATAATACTGAAAATCAGAAAGATAATATGATTTGCTCATGCATAGCTAGTTATTGTTAAAGGCAGTATTTGAACTCAGGTCTTTGTGGTCCAATGCTTTTTTTTTTTTTTTTTTTTTTTTTTTTTTTAAATCAATATCAAGCTTGGATTTAAAACTATGTCCTCTGATACAGAATCCAGTGCTCTTTCCACTAAACTGTACTTCTGCTTTTATTTTCTCCAGTAAATTTCTGCTGAGATCCAATTTAATGTGATTACCTATTAATTCAGCATCTCTTTAGAATTTTCACACAGTTTTTTTCTTGATCATATATGCTAATACTCTTTTAGTGCTTTGGCACAATTGTTTAGTACACAAATATGTATTAAGTGTTTTCAATGTGTTGGGCACTGTGCTAAGCATTAGGAACATAAAGAAAGGCAAAAACCTCTCCCTGACACAAATAACTCACATTTTAATGAGGAAAACAAATGCAAAAATTGTTCATACAAAAAATATACCATGTAAATGTAACTAGTCTTAGAGAGAAGGCACTAGCAGGGGAGAGAAATTAGTAGAAGCTTCCTACAGAATTGGGATTTGAAGTGAGTCTTGATGGAAGCCAAGAAGAGGTAAGGTATTTCAGCTAATGAGGGATGACCAGTATGCTCTCCATCTCTCCTTTTCTCTCTCTCTCTCTCTCTCTCTCCCCTCTTCTTCTTCTCTCTCTCCTCCCTCCCCCCTCTCTTCTTTTCTCTCTCTCTCACTCTCTCTCTGTGTGTCTCTGTCTCTCCCTCTCTTCCCCTTTCTGTCTCTCCCTCTTCCTCTCTCCCTTCCTCTTTCTCTTTTCTTCCAATTAAATATACATATATAAACACATATATCTTTATATATATATATATATATATTTTTTCCTATGTCTATTTTTAAATTTTCTTTTTCTTGTCTTATTGCTATACCTAGCATTTCTAATACAATGCTAAATAGAAGTGGTAATAATGGATATCTTTGTTTCACCCCTGATATTATTGGAAAGGAAATTAATTTATTCCCATTACATATAATGCTGGCTTTTGGTTTTAGATATATTGTTTAGATATTCCATTATGTTAAAGAAAAGATCAATTTATTTTCTAATTTTCTAGTCTATTTAGCAGAAATATTTAACATAAAATTTAATAGAAATTTGTCAAAAACGTTCTACTGATATAATTTTATTGGATATGGATATAATAATACTTTTTGCTGGTTTTGTTAATACTATGCTTAATTAATTTATATTTTTTCCTAATCTTAAATAAAACCTTAAATCTTATATAAATCCAATCTGAGCATAGCGTATAGTCTATGTTATATGGTTTAAAGGTTTTTGCTAAAATTATATGTAAAAATTTTGCATTAATGTTCATTGACTCTTTTTGTTTTATATCTCAAGATTATATTTGTATAATAGAAGGAATTTGGTGGGGCTCCAACTCTTGCTATTTATAGTTTATGAAATATTAAAATTAATTATTCTTTGAATATTTGATAGAATTTGTAAATTCATCTGGGGTTTATTTTTAGGGGATTTCATCTGTAGTCTGCTGAATTTTTTTCTGAGATTATGTTATTTGGTTAATATGGGCATCTGATTTTTTGTTAGTATTTATTTTATTTAAATTGTCAGTTTTATTAGCATATAGTTGGACACGAAGAGAGAAAGATTTTGGGAAGAAGTTGACATGTAGAACTTTGATCATGTCCTCATAACCATTTTGCTATAATAGAGACTGAGAGTTTCTTCTTAGGTGAGATTTAAGACTCTCTTTTTTGATTGAGTTGAGCTATTTCCTTACTAAGTTAGAACTTCAATCTGCATTGTCTAGCATAAACTCTCCCATCTACTTTCTCTGATTTTTATTTTATTTTTGATTTAGACAAAATGGAAAAAAAGTGGGGAAAGGAGATGCTAAAAATGTATTTATTCTTGTCTCCCTGTGAGTCACATACAACATCTCACTGCTACCCTATTTTAATGTTTAATAGGCACTTTGCAATTTGTCATTTTTCTAGGTCTTTTAAAAATTGCATACCTAATTTGTTTTCTCCCTCTCTTTCTGTCTCTCTGTTTCTGTTTCTGTCTTTATCTCTCTCTATCTTTGTCTCTCCATTTCACTGTCTGTCTATCTCTGCTAATAAAAATGTTTAGAGATATAATTTTCCCTTATACACTGCTTTGGTTTCATTTCCTCAAATTTGATGTTGCCTCATTATCTTTAATAAAATGATAATTTCTATGATCACCACCAATTCTTCAGGATTAATTTATTTAGTCTCCAGATAACTATTAATAATTTTATTAGTTGCCATTTATTTATATCATTTATACAAAATATAACACATATAAATATGTTAAATATACATAAATATACATATACATTAAATTAAATAAATTTTTTATTGTTTTATTGCATTGTGTTCAGTAAAGGATGTTTAATTTTTCTACTTTACTCATTTGTTTGTGAAGTTTTATGCTCTAGTACATGATCATTTGCTTGAAAAAGGAGTCATATACTGCTGAGATTATATATCTCCTTTATTCTCTCTCATTTAATAATTATCATGGGTCTATCATTATTAACTTTTCTAACATTTGATTTTTCTTAATTAACTTCTTTTAAATTTTTTTGGTTAGCTTTATTTAAAGCTGAAAGGATTGTATTGAAGTCTCCTATTACATTATGCTGCAGTTGGAGAGTATGTAGATAAGGACAACCAAGATTGAAATAGGTTTTGAGTTTATCAGTTGAAAATATAGAGGATATTTAATTTAGAGATAAGAAAACTAAAAAGAGGCATGATAACTATATTCAGGTACTTCAAAAGATGTCATACAAATGAAGGACTAGACTTATTTTATTGGACAGAGCTAGAGGGAATGAATAGATGTTTAAAAGAGGCAAATTTCAGTTTTATGTCAGCAAAACACTTTCTAAAAATTCGAGCAATTAAAAAATAATGGAATGATTTTTTAAAAAGAGGAAGTGGCTTCCTTTAAGAAGTGACTTTTTAAAAAAGACTATTGGAGGTCGTAAAACAGAATCTGGATGATTACTTGTCAGATATGATATAGTGGGAGTTCTTTTTGATATTAGATGGTTGTTTAGGTTTCTTCCACTGGCAGAGCCCATCTTTCTGCAACTCTGAGAAAGTCACAGCAAGTTTTTTGGTATGGAAGGCAGTGAAAAATCAATTGAAGAAATTTAATCATAGGCTGATACCAAGGGTACAAATGATTGTGTCTGTGTGTATATGAATATTTTGGATCAATCAACAACCATTTATTAAATGTGCCAATCATTATGCCAGGCATTGAGAATAAAAAGAGAAAAATAAAACATTTGCCTGCCATCAAGGAGTTTTTATAAGAAGAGAAGACTATGTAGGTTCACTGAAGTTTTAATTTTTTTCTTTTCTTACTGAACAGTGGTGAGTGGTGAGGAAACACTGCTCTCTTTGACCCTCTCCTTTCTCATTCCTCTATGAATCTCAAACTCTCAAGTGATTTCAGAACTTCTGAGGCTAAATGTTTAGAGACAGAGTAGGATAGACCAGTGAAATCTGCAGCTATGGGATACTTCAGGCTAAGGTCAATCCCCGTTAAGAGGGAAATGCTATTATGAGTGTGCCTTCAGATTTCTCACCTGTTTTTAAGGGAATTTCAAGGTAATTCAGTTTAATTTGCTTACAAGAATGATTCAACTTTATAAAGCCAGTTTCATGCATGCAAATACCTCTAGAGGTCAAATAATCAATACACATTTATTAAGGTACTATGCTAAGTTCTAGGTTATTGTTTTGTCCAAGCCTTAATCACTTACACCTGGGAAAGGTCTTAGCTTTAAAAAGCCGAAGTCTCTCACCGCATCCAGGTCAATCTCTAGCCATCCTGATCTATAACTGGCCACTGGGCCCAGATGGCTCTGGAGATAAAAGTGAGGTTAGTGACTTTGCTTAAATCACTTAATTCCAACTCACTTGCATTGTCATGGCATCATCTCCCTGATGTCATGGTCTTCTTGGAAAATGAAGGACAAACAGCAACAATATACTGTTTTGTAACTGCTTGGTAGAGACTCTACTAAGTCTCTGCCAGGAAGCCACCAAAAATCTTTCCTTTATATTTTCCATAGAAATTCTTCAGCACTCATGTCCCTTTAAATTATTCTATAGTTATTTCATACACTCATCCCGTGTCTCCCCAACAAGATTATAAAATGACTTTGTCATCAATACTTTTCTGTTTTCTCCCTCAGAACTGGGCAGCCCTTCAAAAATTTTATGAACTCAGGATCTTTTGACCTTGGCAATAGTACACTTTGGCAAATTGTACCCAATAAAACCATGTTTAAATATATTTTTTTCTCTCTTTGAACAGTGTATATATTTATTAAACAAGATTAAAGTATAGATTGATTACTTTGGGGGGACTTCTAACTCAAAATCAAATATGTGCAATGATGATTTTTTTTAACCTAGAGAATTTTTCCCTTTAAAAATTCTAACAATCAGTACACAAAATAAAGCATTCATATACAAAAGAAATTGCAGAAGTTAGTTTAAAAGGGACTTAGATGGTGAGAGGATAGAATGATGGAACTAGAGAGAGGAAGACTCTTCTTCTAGAGTTTAAATTAGCTGTGTGATCTTAGTCAAATCACTTAATCCTGTTTGTTTTAGGTTCCTTATTTATTAAAATGAGCTGGAGTAGAAAATGGAAAAACACTCCAGCATCTTTGCCAAAAAAAACCTCAAATAGAGTGATGGTGAGTTGCATATGACTGAAGAACAATAACAGTACAAAATATTCTTATGGATTATTGATAAAATTGTGGACACAAAGTTCATAATGCCTCAAGGAAGTGAAAAGAAAAGAAGTCGGTGGGGAAGAGGGAAAGGGAAAGGAAGAAAGAGATCCCATGCAAGTATCTGAATACCTTCACAGGTCCCAGGGGGAAAAAAGCTCTTAGGGAAGTAAGCCCAAGAAAAATTCCATTTCCGTGCTTGTTTTTGGTATTCCCATCACTTTTCATAGTGGCTTCTGGCCAACAAAGTCTGATACTAGATGAATGGGGAGAGGGAGAGAAAGAATGAGGGACCCATGATATAAACATAGGGGAGAGGAACAAAGCAGAGAAAATAATTAAGTCTAGAGGAGTTGGCTGGATAAGCCCTAATCTTTTTCTACTTCAATTCCTTTCACCAAATGCATTTCTGTTTGTTTTTTTTACCCCTTAGGGACCATCTTAGGTCTCCATGATTCTTTGATATTCTTTACCTTTTCCCCTAGGAGGTTGGGGAACAAGCTGAAGCCATGTGGTTTCCACTCTTTGCACATTTCCTATTTCTTCTCATTCTAATAAGTTTGGATCCCTCAATAGAGGAGGTTAGTGGGGTCTCAGAAAAAGTCTTCCTTTTATTCTCCTTTAATTCATTTTTTCTGTTCCTGAATACTGTCCTGGAACTCTATTCTAACCTTAGTCTACACTTTAGCAGTGCTCCATTAAGCAATGCAATGAGGTGGTAAGTAGTTCACTCGAGATCACAGGAGATCCCCAGCAAGTTGTCTGTCAATATCTCCAGGGCAGAACCCTCACCTGGCTCCTACCTTCTATTTCTGTACCATTGTAATACTTGCTACAGAACAGAGCATATAGTAGCTGTTAATAATGTCTATTGAGAGAATGAATTGGGCGAGGTGAAATGAACACTAGATTGGGCATCAGAGCATATTTGTAACCTTGGGGCAGCTATTTAATCTCCTGAGACTTAGCTGACTTATCTGTAACTCAACAAGTCAATAAGCATTTATGAAGTACTTATTACATGCCAGCCACTGTCCTAAGTGCTGGGAAAACAAAAAGAAGTAGAAAGACAGTTCCTTTCCTTGAGAAACTTATAGTCTAATGATCTGTAAAAAGGATCTGAGCCCAGAGATTAATGAAGATGTATCTGGCCTGGAAATTTTCCTTAAAATGGTAGTTAGAGAAAAAAAATGTTACATTATTATTACTATCTGGGTTATTTTGGATCAGTCAATTAATCTCCTTGGGTCTCAATTTCCTCATCTATAAAGATGGAGTTAGATTACATGTCTCCAAGGTCCTTCTCTGTTCTATATCTATGATCCTAGAGCATTTGGTAAACTTTAGGGAGGTAATAACTAATATACCTATGGTGTGTAAATGAGCTCATTTGAACCTCATAATAATCCAGTAAGACAGGAATTATAGCTGTTATTATTATCTCTGTATAATGGTAGAGGAAATTAAGGTTCATAAAAATTGAGTATTTATCAGACATGGTCACATAAATAAATGTCAGAATTGAGATCTGAACTCACATCTTGCACAGAGAAATAAAACTAAAGCACATCAAGAAGGAGTCACTTTCTCAACATTTGTGGACTTTCTAGGAAGTTAAAATTCTGAGATATACTTTTTGAATTAATTAAACAGTTTTAGGGAGAAGTCTTTCCTAGGCTAATTTGGAAACTAAGTCAATTGAAATGTTATTTTATTCTTCAGTACTTCAACCATGTCTGGTTTCATTGGTTTGGTGATCTTCTCTAAACCATTTGCAATCCCTTGTTTTAATTCTCAAGCATTTTTGTATCTGGGACCCCTTTGAGATTCTGATGAAACATATTAATCTTTTCTCATAATGATGATTTTAAATGAGTAAAATTAAGCATGTAGGATTATGAAGTAATAATAATATTAATAGCTAACATGTATTTAGTATTTAAAAGACTTTTCCCTGGGGAATGGGTAGATGAGAACAATTTGTTCCAATGGTTATGAAGGCAGCCGAGGCAGGCATTGTGGTGCATTTAGAGATCAGTTAGGCATCTAAGACACCAAGGTTATCCACTGAATCCCAAGTCATCACTGGTCATCTTGACTCTGTGCTGTCACTGCACTGTGCTGACTGTGGAAGAGAAAGTAAGGCAGACTACTTCATTCAATTCTCCTTCAATTAAATCCAATTTATGTATGAATTAAAAGACATCACCCATACCATTTTCTAACATAGTGATGTCATTTTGATCCTTTTTGAGACCAAATGACAAGAACTAACCAACCAATTTGATTCTTACAATTACCCTGGGACATAGATCCTACCATTATCCTCATTTTACATAGAAGGAAATGAGGCAAATTGTGGCTAATTGATTCGTCCAAGAACACACAACTAGGAGTATCTGAGATAGGTTTGAGGCTCAATTATTTTTGATTACAGATCCAGCACTCTAAACCAATTATATTAAAATATAGTTATCAAAAATTTTTTTTTAAAGTTCATAGACCCAGGTTAAGAATATCTTCCATGCCCCAAAAAATAATGATAAATGGTTACTTATCCAAAAAGAATTTATAGGAAAAACTCAAAAAAGATTTTAAAAAGCAAATGAGAGGGTTTGTGGAAAAAACTAAAAATAATTCAAGAAAAAGAAGACTTTGAAAAGAGAGTCAACCAACTAGAAAAGGAAATTCAGAATCTTAAAGAAGAAAATGATTCTTTGAAAATTAAAATTGGACAAGGGAAAGCCAGTGAAGTTATAAGGGATCAAAAAATAATAAAACAAACTATAAAGAAATAAAAATAGAACAGAATGTGAAACATCTTATAAGAAAAACAACAAATCTTGAGAATAAATCAAGAAGAGAAAACACAGGAATAATTAGACTGTTTGAAAACTATGACAAAAAAAAGAACCTGGACAAAAGAGTACAAGAAATTATTAAAGAAAATTGTCCTGACTGATAGAACAAGAAGGGAAAGTAGAAATTTAAAAAATCTGCCAATCACCACTTCAAAGAGATCCTACAAGGAAAACAGAGCAATAACATTGCTAAATTTTGAAACCCTGAGATCAGAGAGAAACTTTTACAAACAACAATAAGGATTTATCGGTGGCTAAAATAAAAGACTGCAGATCCTAGAATTGTATATAGTGACAATCAAAAGAATTAGGGTTGTGGCCAAAAATATTATACATAACAAAATTAAATATAATATTGAATGAAATATTGGGCATTCAATAAACCGTGAGATTTTCACAATTTTATCTCAAATAAAACTGAACTCAATAGAAAATTTAACATATAATTGCCAACATCAAAGGCTAATTTCATAAGACTAAATTAAAAATAAATTGCTTATGTTTTATACATGGAAATGTAAACCAAATGTCTAAGATTGACATTAATAACTGGAAATTCCAAAAAAAGTTACTGTGGTAGAGCTAAATGTAGTAATTATATTATATAAATGAGAATCAACAGAAGAATTAAATGGGAGAAGAGGGCTGGTAGTTCTGAAAATCTACTCACATCTAAATAGGAAACACTACATATATACATATACATGCAATACATATTCACACTATCTATATGTATATATATATGTGTGTGTGTGTATGTATGTATGAATATGTATATGTATGTATTCCAAGAAAGTTTCAAAATCTACAAAGAAATAAAGGAGGGAATAAGATAAGGTGGGGTATAGAGGGGTATATATATAATTGGAAATGGAATAAGGTATATAGATTAATAGGAATGAGCTTGAGGAAGAGAAAGGGTGGGAGGAGAATATAAGGAAGGGATCCAATGAGTGGTAGAGTCAACAAGTAGGGAATAGCAAGTTAAGTCAACAGGTAGGACTAAAATAGAAGAGTTAGCAGGCATAGGAAATAAGAAATACATACAAACATAATAACAATACTTAGGAGTAGAATTTATTAGAAAAAAAAGAGTAAGGATAGTAATTACTGATCTCAAAGTCAAACTTTAAAAATATTCAATCAAGAAAGAAATCTGATATTATACATCAGCCACATTAATATTGTTTTAGATGTATGTATATGTATGTGTATATGCATATGTAAATATAACTTTCTATGTACGTGTATGTGTGTGTATGTAGTTGTCCGTATGTGTGTAAATTCTAGTTTTTTTCCTTAATGAAGTATTAGGTAGCTGAGGAAGCCATGACTAAGTTTTTAAGAAGCATCAAAGGAAGACAAAATATAATTTGATTTCACAAATCCGGATGGGTCGAACTTTTATGTGAAATTACAGATGTCAAGACAAAGCCTGACTTATTGATTCCTCTTCAGAGTTAAGTCCTTCTGTCTTCTATTCTAGAGTTTTCTTTCTGATGATTGCACTATCTCATGTTCTCCTGGATCTTAGTGTATTAGAATCATTCCTTCAAGGAATATTGGGGTCCAGTGCAAGAAATAAGGACTTCCCAAAGCTTTTGAATGTGATTCAAAAAGAGGTCTGGATTATTTAGGATATATTTTTTGTTTTCTCCAATTGTTATTTCAAATGACTAAGAAATTAATGTGATGAGAATAACAATAGAACATTAAAAAACAAACAACAATCCAAGGCTATCAAATATCCACTCCAATACCTGTCCACCAGCCCCCAACCAAAAGATTAGATTTATTTTATCATGAATATCTCACAGGTTACTCATCATGTTCCTTCTATTTCTTTTGTTACACATGATAGCAAACTTCAATTTCGAGTGATCTTGCTAGGGTCTGAGAATAGGAAACAAAACCCTCAGGAAGTTTTTATAGATCTTTCTGGAAGAAGATGATAATGGATAAAGTTGTAGAATTCTAGAGCCCATTACATAACTGGGAAATTCTTTTCCTTAATAAGAATAGCTAACTTTTATATAGCACTTTAAAATCTGCAAAAATACTTTTACAAATAGAATCTCCATTTTAACACTCCCAACAACTCTGTAAAATATATAGTATTATCCTCATTTTACAGATAAGAAAACTGAGGCTGATAGGTTAGGTGACTTTTCCAGGATCACATAACTAGTAAGTGTCTGAGGTAGAATTTGAATGCATATCTTCCTGATTCTCAGCCCAACACTCTATACACTAAACTACTCTAGGTTGCTCTTTTTTCCCTATGGACCAACTCAACAACAGGGACTTTGAACTAGGTTATTTCATAATTTTCTTTCTTTTCTAATGAAAAGAATATAGGCTTATTATGATAGTTCTGAATAAAAAATGTAAATAAGAAAAATTTGTTTTTGGAGCTCCTATTTTCCCCTTCTTTCTTCCCTACAAAACTGCCAGAGGTATCCTGTTCCATGTGCAAGGACTTCCATCTGTCACAGAGGATGTGATAAACTAATTCACACTAAGGTATTAACGACTGAGAACAATCTACTGTTTTACTCTTTTCAGAGACATTTATGTCTTGAAAGAGGATGCTTAAAATAGGATAATGCTCAACACAAAATATATTTAAATCATTATATCTAGATTCCTTATTTTTCTCATGGAACCACTATATTTCATATTCTCTATTTCAAAACCTTAGAATAATTTTGGACTCTTCACATTCCCATTTTTCTCATGTGACTAGTTGTTAGTTCCTATTGAATTTATTTCTGAAATATCTCACATGTCCATCCCTTTTTTCTATTCTTACTGCTATCATTCTAGTACATATCCTCACCAACTTTTCTATTTCCTAACAGTTTCAGTGTCTCTATCCATCAGTCTATCACAGAACTGTAAAACAACTTTTCCTAATGCAAAATTCTGATTAAATCATATCCCTAATCAAAAATGTTCAAATATTTCTTAGTGCCTATCAAACATAATCTAAACTTTTTTTTGGTTTTATTTTATTTTTAATTTGTGGAATTAAAATAAAAACATTTCTATAGCATAGTATAATTGACAAAAAGATGGTTGCACATGAAACTGCAAATTTATTATATACAATTTTCCTTCTAAATATATAATAAAGTTATCATTTATTTTTTCCTCCCTTTTCCTGTCACATTCATGTATATGTAAAATTATTGTATATATCCTGTTTATCAGTTCTTTTTATGTATGCTTATAGTGCCTTCCTTCATATGTCCTATGTAGTTAATTTGGGCATTTATAATAGTTAAAATGATTTATTTGCTCAAAATTAATCTAAAACAATATAGCTCTTACTATATACAGATTCCCTTGGTTTTGCTCATTTCACTTTTCATTATTTCATGCAAGTCTCTCCATGTTTTTCTAAGCTGTCTTAGTGCCTACCAAATATAACTGAAACTTCTTGTCCTGATGTTTAAGGCCTTCCATGCTCTACTTGAAAAAATAGTGAATTTTAACCCAGGAGACTTAGATTTGAAATTTGACTTTGATGCTTATTAAGTATAAAACCTTGAGCAAGTTAATGAACTTTCCTAAGTTTTTGCTTCCTCATCTGTAAAATGGAGAAAATACCATTTATATCATTCTTTAAGGTTTGCAAAGCACTTTACAAAATCTCATTTATATTCACAACAATCCTGGGGAAATAGATATGCCATTATCTCTGTTTTACACATGAGGAAATTGAGACTGAGTAAGGTTAAGTCATTTGCCTTGACTCAAATAGTTAGGCAGTGTCTGAAGCCACATTTGAACTCAGGGTTTCCTGACTCCAGGTCCAGTGTTTTATTCACTACACTTAATAAGGTAATAAAATCTATAGTACCTATACTTTCAGAGGAGGTAGTTTTGAGTATCAAATGGGATAATGTATGCTCAATTCAATTCAGTTCAACAAGCATTATTAAGCAGCTATTATGTTTCAGACATATAACAGGTGCTTAGTAATATGTTAGAAAAATGAAATAATTCTGTGAAGACATCTCAGAATAAGATTGTGAAAGCCTTAAAAGTCAAATGGAGCAGAGAAGTGATTGGATTAGATATGTGCTGTAGGACAATTAACGTAGGTTTCTGTGTGGCAGATAGTTTGTAGTGGGAGTGACTGAAAGTTGTTATCTAGCTATGTACAACTCTTTGTGGTGCCATTTGTGAAGTACTGGAATGGTTTGCCATTTCCATCTCCAGCTCATTTTACAGATGAGGAAACTGAGGCAAGCAGGGTTAAGTGACTTGCCCAAGGTCATACAGCTAGTAAGTGTCTGAAGACAGATTTGAACTTAAGATGAGTCTTTCTTACTCCAGGAGTGGAACTCTATCCACTGTACCATCTAGCTTCCTAGTTGAAAGTAGGGAGGCTGATTAAGAATCTCTTGTACTAAACCAGGAAAGAGGTGAAAAAGGATCCTAACCAGCTAAAGCTGCTTTGTAAGTTTTAAAGTTCTAGAAAAATGTCAACGATTACTAATTTTGTCCTACGTGTACTATGTGACTTACTTAATTTTCCATGAACATATTTTGAATTTTTTTGGTCTCTATTCTTTGGTTCATATTATTTTATACAGGGAATTCCCTTCCTTTTGTAACACTCATCAGGCTTCCTTCCCCCATATATTCTTCAATCCCTAACTGTAAGCTATTACAAAAATCTCTATGTTTCCTGAACATATTGCTCTAGAGATATGTGGGAGACTAGCTCTGATTCATATCCTAGCTCCACATCCTGCTTTTAAAGAAATGATATTTGGAGAATGGATTAATAAAAACCACAAAATGAAACCAACACAAACAATCATGAATGGGCAGTTGTGAATGTGACCCTAGAGTTCTGAAAAATTAGTCAACTAAAATTATGGGGATAATGGGGATGATAGAAGGCCAATCCTCTGGAGAGAATGAATTGGAATGGGAATTTTGGTCCAGTAGAGAGATTTATCTTGGCAACAAGAGCTACAGTGAAACAGGAATGAAGCAAGAAGTAGTGGAGGAAAGCATTTGAGTGATGTGAGATGAGAAATAGGGGAAATGAGGGAACTGTCAAGGAATGATCCCATTTTTTAGTGGAATATGAGGCAGCTGAAAGTCAGGAGAGAAGATGCCATGAAAGATTTGATGAGGGATGAAAAGCTTTGGAAAAATCTTTGTGGTGTATGGGATAGTGAGTAAATTGGGAAGATATAAAATGATTGTCTTGCAGTATTGAGAGCCCAGTGGAAATTATTTAACATGAATTTGTAGTAGATTCAGGCAGTCTGATTTCATTATTTTCTCTAGCTTCATTAATAGCCCTTGAGTAGGAAGGAAGGTATTGGCTTGTTGGAGCTGCCAGAACATTGGCTGAGGACCGGCAAGACAAGATTGTCACTATAATAAGAGGGGACAGGACTAGAGAGAAGAGGACAATAGAGTAGAACTGAACAATTTCACCAAAGGGTCAAGATTAGAAAGGGAGAAGAGCTAATAAAGAAATGATAAAACTGGGAAAGATTTGAGGTATAGAAGGTTTTATTGGTCATGCTGAGGGTGAATAATAGGATTTAGGATTGCAAGACAGAGGGAGAGATGGAATGATAATAGATTGTAATCAGAAAAGGGAATTTCAGAGTTCATGAACATGAAAGTGGAATATTTTTGGATGATGGTCAGATCAAGGCTGATCTGGACAAGGCCCACATGTAGCAGAAGTGGGGTAGGCTAAAGGAAATGAGTAGGTTGAGGAACTATGAGGTTAGGGTGAAGAAATACCAATATATATGGTGAAGTTCTCTAATATGAAGTAGGATTTGGGGAGGAAAGAATTATTATGAGTCAGGCATTAAATTCATTGAGGAAAGGAAGGGAATATTTTGGAGGTCAGTAGATAAGTTACTGGAATTTTGATAGGGTGCTTAATATGATTTGAACTCAAAAAATCAAACTTTCCTAAAAGGAGGAGAGGTTCCTTAGTGATGATATTAGGGAGAGCCTTTAAGTAGCAATGAAGAGCAAGTAGTATTTCAGTGATAGATGAGGATTCACTATCACTAAGATAAAATGCCTATGATTGGATGGGAGTTTGTTAATCATTGAGGAATAAATTCAATTAAGTTAACAGTATCTCTAGGATTTTGGTGTTAGGGTGAAGTCCTCTCAGGGAGTTAGGTAGATTAGGGAAGGGCATCAGTGAGGGAATTGATGAAAGGACATATCTCTCTTTTTTCTATAATCAGGAAGAAATCAGACCAGGAAATCATCCTATGATAGAATGGTGATTCTTTCCTTCTCAGGCAGCTAGAAACAAGCCAAGTCAGGAGGAATGGAAAACCTTAAAGTCATAAATAAATGCTGACTTTTATTTTAACTAAATTTTAAATTTTCAATACATTAAAATCTTATTTTTACCTTTTTAAATTATTCTTTTTTCCCTTTCATGGTTAATTAAAACAATTTTTTTTTAAAAAAAGTCTTATTTTACACTCTGAGTTTATCATTTCTCTGTCAGAAGTTGATAGCAATTTCATTTCATGCCCTTTGAAACTCTGGTGGTTCATTGTGTTGATCAGAATTTTTAAGACTTTCCAAATTGTCTATCTTTATAGTATTGTTATTATAGAATTGTTCTCCTGATCCTGCTCAATTCACTCTGTATCAATTCATATAAATTATGTAAATTTATCTGAAACCCTTTCATCATGAGGATCAAATAAAATAATATTTGTAAAATAATTAGCACAATACCTGGCACATACTAGATGTTTAATACATACTTGTTACCTTCCAACTTCTTTGCAAGGCAGGTTCACCATCCAGCTAATTGTCATGAATCTCAGTTTCTTTAGCTATAAAATTGAGCAAATTATAGTCTCTCTAATATTTCTTCTGGTCCTAGAATTTTTGATTCTCTGGTTATAATAAAAGAGCTCTTAGATTGCCCTTATCATGACATGGAGAGGCTTTCTAGTCACTGCATTCTAGCAGATGGGAAGTAAGTTAGACAGTAGGATTCCAATTTAAACCCAGAAATTGGTAGGACTCCATTACAAGGTGCCTAGTGCAGTAATGCCTAGCAATAGTTCCCAAGACTTACTAGTAGAAATATACCTCAAGGGAATAGGACTAGAGGAAGCAGCACAATGAAGTTACCAGAAGACCCCAGAAGATCTACAAAACTAGACCCATGAGCTGACATTTCACATGTATGAGTTGGCTATATGTATTTCCTTCTACCTACATACTTTGGACATACTTGTTCCCCACCTGTACATTTTTCCAAATATGTTCTGTTGGGATATCTATCAAAGAGCTATGTATTAATGAGAGAATATGCTTCAGGTTTATAGAAGTAATGTTTAAAAAACTATTTTATTTTAATGCCTTTTATTGAATTGTGTCTTATTGAATTGGGTGTTTTTCAGAGTAGTAAAAATAAACATATAAGTGAGATTTGTAAGCTATGTTTTTTTGAGTGAGAACCCACAGATCTGGCATAGCTTTATGGGAACTCAATTGTATAAGGAAGAGGGAGGTGACCTGAACACTGCTTAAAAAAACCCACATACCAAACATCAAGACTTTTAGTTTACTTAATGCTTTTGCTTCAAATGAGGTCTGGAAGCTACAGTTGTTAAAGATCAGCATGATCTGTAAGCTAATAGCGCTTCCCAGCAGATAAGCCTTTCTTCACTTGTATTGCTTGGTGGAATCTCTTAGTATCTTAAATTGTTGTTCACTTCTGTTTGAAATTGCTTTTCTTCAGCTTATTCTATACTAAAACATTAATTTTAAATTTGTTTTTTAATTTTAGAAATTGTATATTTTCTATCTTTTATCAATTTCTACCAAACAAACAAAAACAAAAACAAACCCCTTATAACAAATATATTTAGCCAAGGAAAACAAATTCCATCATTGATCATATAAACACACACACACACACGCACACACACACACACACACACACACACCATCTTGCCTCGAGTCTATTACCACTCTGTCAGAAACTAGAGAACATGCTTTGTAATTAGTCCTCTGAAATCATGGTTGATCATTGTGTTGATTTGTATTCTTGAGTCTATCAAAGTTGTTTGTCTTTATATAATTGTTATTATTAAATTGGTCTTCTAAATCAGAATCTTCAGAATCTTTTTCTCTAATTTTCTTTCCTCCCCCCACTCCTCCCCCAGGTCTCCCTTGCCAGGTTGTCTTGCCGTGAGCCATGTTTTTGGATTGTAGTCTTGTATTGCTGTTTAATATTGAGATGATGAGTTGATATTTAAACTTTGCAAATGCCATATGTAAATGTAGTTGGTCCATGTAATTTAGTGATGTCATATTTCATCTTTTCATATAAGTATCTTTTATCTTTGTGCTGCTATATAAGTTTTCTTCCCTTATTGAAAACTTCTCCTTCACTACTACTTAAAATTTCTAGTTTCCTTCAAGGCTCAGTTCACATGCTGTCTTCTCTTGGAACTTTTCCCTAATCTCCCAAATTAATAGTGCTTTGTCTTTCCTCCAATTATGTACATATCCATCTTTTATAAGTTGAATCTAGCAATAGAATAAACTTTTTAAGGGCAAAAAACTATTTTTTTTCAATGTATCTCAGTGCCTAACATTGTGTTTTGCAGGGATTTTGAAAATGCTTGTTGAATTGGATTGTATTTATAATAGAATTATGTTTGCTTCAAATGAGCTATGAAAGTTATGATTTCTAAGGGTCACTATGACTTGTAAGCTATTACTCCTTCTGTGAAGATATTTCTACCTTTAAAATATTACATAGGAAATTATGTATTACAGTTGTCAGTTTTTATTGTGAAGATTGCTTTAATTTCTCTTATTTTGCTCCAAGATTTCCTCAACTCTTCTGTCCATACCCTCTCTAATGTTTATCCCTTCCATTCATACATTGCAAACCTCAGAATATTAATTAAAACACTGGGATAGATTTAGTCTCATCACTATTCTTAATTTATTGATTGTGTTGGTAAAAGTAATTTCCAAATGAAGAAACTCCTTCTAACAATGCAGATTGTCACCAATACTTCCATTTTTAGCTTTAGAGTGCTGTTTCCTACCCAAATACTTGTTCAGCATAAGGGATTGGGGTTGGAAAGGAGTGAATAAGCAATTCATACCCCTATACATACCAGGCACTCTATTAAATACTTTTACAAGTGTTATCTCATTTGATCTTTATTCCAATCCTTCAATATAGATGCTATTATTATCCCCACTTTACAGTTGAGGAAACTGAAGCAAATTTGCCTAAGTCACTTAGCTAGCAAGAGGCTGAGTTATTTGAACTCAGGTCTTTCTGACTCTTGGTCCCAGAATCTAATCATTGAACCACTAGTTACTATATGTGTTAGAAGTGAGACTTGAAACCAAATTTTCATGACATAAAGTTAGATAAAACATCAAGTTTCTATCCCATTTTCATCTCAGTAAGTACTGGATCTAAAGCTTGATGTACACAAATCCAAGATCTCAAGATCTTTCTTGGCTTCTGATTTTACCCCTGTGAAAAGAGCTACATGTGTGGTCTATAATGGTCTCCGAGATCCCGTTCAGCGCTGAAATTCTCAGCTTGAGTATAAAGATTTAAGTTCCTTTGCGGTTTTCCCCAGTACGGAGAAGAGATACGCTCCTTGTCTGTTTCAGTTTATGCCAACAGAGGGCGCAGGTTCACTTGTCTTTGATTTCCCGCTGCCGTGTCCTATGCTTGCACACCTAAGGCAGTAAGTTTTTTATGCGTTACCCAAGTAATTTCTAAACGCATCGAAGAGGTCACCCAAAGCTGCTTTATTAAGCTGGCCGAAAGGCAGAGCAGCGGTCGTGCAGGTCCCCGCGGCAGCGCAAGCTGGTGACGGCGCCTCTGGGCTTCTTTCGTTCCCAGCAGCTCGGATTTGATTTACGAGCTGCTGTTTTTCTCCTTTCAATTGTTCTTTATTTGTTCGAGTAGATTCTCGTTGACAGGCGCTGCGTTGGGGGCGGCGAGATATAGGGGTTGCTTGGCGGGCTGAAGCGTTCTCCTTTGTTCTCTTGGAGTGTTTTGGTGTGTCCATAGCCAATGAGTGAGCTCCAGATGTCTCCCCGGTGCCTTCTACGGCCTCGGGTCCCCACCCTACCCAGCCCCATCCCGCCTAGGATGCCTTCCTTTCTCCTACCCTATTTCTTATTGATATTCCAGTCACCTTACGGGTGACTTTTCTTCCACGTCCTTTTTCTCTAGTCCTCCTTCTCTCTAATGCTCACTAAAACTATTTCAGAGGCTGTTTCCATTGTTAGCAATTCCCCTACTCCCCGAAACAACAACAACAATAACAACAACAACAACAACAACAACAACAACAACAACAACAACAACAACAACAACAAAAACCCAAACAAATAACCAAAAACTATCAACATCCCCTCCCTCAAACTAAAGTATTGATAGCCAATGCCAAAAACCACCTGGCTCTGGAATGGAGGGTCCTACCCCTCTATTCAAAAGAAGGGGAAAGTTTCAAAGCATTCAAAGCACAAAATATGTAGCCCTCTGCCTGCTTCCCTGCCTCTATTTGCCTTTCAAGAACTTTGATTGAAGCAATGCCAGAAATTTTGCCCGGTATAGTAAGTAGATAGCTAGATGGTTCAGTGCATGGAGGGCTGGATCTGAAGTCAGGGAGACATCTTCATGAGTTCGAATCTAGCCTCAGATACTAACTAGCTGTATAACATTGGGCAAGTCCCTTAACTTTTCTCATCTGTCAAATGAGGAAGGAAACGGCAAAATTTTCCAGTAGCTTTGCCAAGAAAACTTCAAATGGAAACATAAATGACTGAAACAAATGAATAACAATTAAGTTTAAAAGTGGAAAGAGCCCTGGAGATAGAGGAATGGATTCAAATACTGTGCTCCCTACTTATTTCCTTTATAATGAATCCTTTAACATGCAAAAAAAAATTAATTTTTCCTGAGCTTCAGTTTCCTCATCAATGTGCAAATATTACTTCAACTTCTCTGAGACTCAGATTTTTCATCTGTTAAAAAAGGGGAATGATTTGTAAAGAATCTCCCAACTCTAAATTTATGATCTTATGATCTGGGAATTCAAAAGAAGGGTCAGAGTAGTGATGACTACAATTTTCTATATTGCTTTTTTGAACCTATAGACATAAGAATCAACCCTCATACTTGAAGTTCTGAAATTGTTAGTAAGATCAGATATACTGCAACAGTATTACATAATGCAATATGTAGGATGCATACAAAATGACAATTTCACTACTTTGCAGTTAGGAGACACAGTTCAAATCCTGGCTTGGATGCTTCCAATGATCTTCGAGTTGGAAGGGATTTCAATAATTTAGTTCAACCGGTGCTGGAGTGGGAAATCCCCGGTCTAGTAGTCTAACAAATGATCCTTCAACTTTTGCCTAAAGACCTTCTGGTAAGAAGTAACTACTGCTAGAGGCAGCCCATTGCATTTTTGGATGGCTCTATTTGTAAGGAATTTTTTCCTTCTTTCAAGCTTAAATCTGTCTCTCTCCAACTTCCTTTTAACATTCCTGGTTTCACCTGTGTCTAAGCAAAGCGTGTGTAATTCTTCATTTACATAGCAGTTATTAAGTCCCCACTAAGTCTTCTCTTCTTCAGGCTAAACAGTTCCATCTATCACCTATTATTCTTATATAAAATGGCTTCTAGTCCTCTCACAGCCCAGTGAACTCTCCTCTGGATATGTTCCAGTTTATCAGTGTCCTTCAAAAAATGGAACATTCAGTCCTGCACATCATACTTCAGATGTAGCATTATCAGAGTAGAGCACGCCTGAACCTGACACTGCCTCTCTTAGTGCAGCTTCAGATTTGCATCCACATCTTAAAATGCTGAGATATGATGTTGATTCATTGAGAACTTAAAATCCTTTAAAACAGTGACTCAAACTGCTTTATCTCAGTGGATCACATCTATTAATATCTACTATATTAGAAATTAAAATGTCTTAATGTGAAAATAGTTTTGACTAGTGGACCCCCTAAAAAGGTTTTGGGGATCCTTAAAGGTCCCTGAATCACACTTTAAGAATCATTGCTCTTTGAAGCCTCAATTTTTTTTTTTTCACATGAGTCATTGTTTAACCTTTCTCATCCTCTTCTCCCTGGCTCCTTTCTGAGCATAGATCTGAAAGCAATTAGATGACATAGTGGCTTGAGTGTTGGATTTGGAATCAGGAAGATCCAAGTTCAAATGTGACCATAGACAATTATGAGCTGTGTGACTCTGGGCAAATTACTTAACCTCTCTCAGTATTGTGGCTCATCTGTTAAATGATGGGATTAGGCTCATTGGCCTTTAAAGTCTATTCCACATTTAATCTTTAATTCTATCACCAGAAACCTGCATTAAGTTAAAGCTATTAATATCTGGCACAATAGAAGATTATTCTGGAAAATCCACCATCTATTATGTTCCAAGAGAAGAAAATGGCAAACTGGAGAAGAAACTGGCACTCCAATATCTTTGCTAAGAAAACTCCAAATGGGATCATGAAGAATGATTAGAACTGAAATTACTAAATGATAACAATTACATTCCAGGGTATTGGGTTTGGTACTGAAGATAGAAGTACAAAGGATGATGAATAAATTCCTATTTTTAATGATTTTACATGTTAATGAGAGAGACAATAAGTATATATAAATACATACTACATAAATATAACATTTATAGAAAGTTTAAGTAAGCTTAAAGCTGCACTAAACATTTGGGACATCCTGTATTCATGTGTACACAAACACCCACACCCACAAACACCCCACTACCACAAAGCACTTAAATCTGAGATGTTGTGTGTATGTTGGAGGGCATTAGCAATTGAAGGGATCAGGAAAAGTTTCATAATTGAGACAGTTTCAAAGATGTACCTGAAAGGAAGATAGAGACTTTGTGAGTGAGGAGGGAATGAATTCCAATTATGTAGGTTAGGCCAGGGCTGAGGTCTCAAGACAGAAGAAATAGTGCTATGTGTGAGGAGAAAAGAGTACTTGAGTTAAGGAACGAAAGAGATACATGGAATAGCATGTACTCACCCATGTAGCTCCAAAAGGAAGTCCATGAATAATCTCATTCCTGAATTCTCCCCTCCTACTTATTGAAGGGGATTTCATATATGGCATGACGCTGGAATTTAGATTTCTGGTCAGAAAAGGGGGAATTTCTTGGACATTTTCAGCCCTGGGGATTGTGCTGAAAAAAAAAAAACACCATAATTTAAAGAGTCAGGATTTTTGGTTTATTACAAAGAAAAGGGAAATTCCTGAACAGGATATATTTGATGAGGGAAGAGTTTTATGCATTTAGATCTGGAGGGACTAAAAACCATGCTATGACTCCAAATGGGTCACAGTGAGTAGGACACAATTAAAAATACCAAACAACAGTAACAAAAGCTTATTGTTCACATTTGTGAAAGCCTAGATATGAGTTCTACATAATGTATGTATGAAGCTTTCCCAGTGCAAGTACCAGCAAATATAGATGCAGAGTATCTGTGCTCTTCCATACCTTCCCCTCCCAACTCTAAGCTGGCAGAAGCAAGACTCTTATAGACCATGTCCATCTATACCTGCTGGACAAGCTTTTGGTAAGCAGAGAAGGATATTTAGGCATAATAACAAAGAGTCCTAGTTGTCAGGTGAGTCACAACTCAACCACTAAATTCTTCACTTTTTTTTTTTTAAAGGTTCTACTTGTTGGGAGTTATGGAATCGTTTTTTAATACCTAAATAGTAGCTCAACCCTCCCCACCCCCTGCCCCTTTGAGGTTGTCTTTTATAACCCTTTCTTTCCCCCAAAAGAACTAGAAGGTTATATTTTAGTAATATATTCTAGTAAATATAAGAAATCCATCAGGATTGTCTCCCCATGTATACTATGATCACAAATAATGACATGCCATAGATAATAAGAACAGACTAATTTATTAAAAGAGAATCAGGATTTCGAACTACCATCTGAATGATGAATGATAGGAAAATAGAAAGTACTTGTATTTTATCAGTTCTGTTTAAATAGACTGAGGCAGAAAGAGAAGTTAAAATAGGACAGTGGGGAGAGCACTCTATGTAGGCTTGGATTCCATGGCTGAAGTATTCATCATACTTGGAACTCATGTCCCTTTCTAGTTACTACTGCTGGATTGCCTCTACTGGATGAAACTTGTGACATTCTGCCACCTTTGTCTCCATATTTTCTGGGCTATTTTAAAAAAAATCAATTATTAATTAATTTTTTTTTTTTTTTTAGCATCTCTCTCTCTCTCTCTTTCCCCCTTGTGCTCTGCTGTTATTGCCCTAGAGATGAGACTTCAATGCTTCCTCCCTCTCTAGCTGACTCCCTCTTTTTGTTCTAGTTTTTCATGGACTTAGTTCTAAGTCCAAGTTTTAAATACCACAAAAATTTCTTTATCTTTTCTTGGCAAAAAGGGGGAAACCATCTTTATTTCTTGCTTCCTTTCCAATGAAGCCTTCTCTCCTAGGTAGAGAAGGATATAGTAGAATGAACTTTGAGCAGGGTGTAGAGAAGAAATATAAACCCTTTGGGCCTGCCTCTAAAATCTGACTTGGTTCATGTAAAGTTAAATTTTGGGGACTGTGGATTATATACAAAATGTGCTAAAATTTTTAGAAACAGTTTGCTCTTTTAATAATCTTCTTTAATTTGTTGTGAAAAAAACTTTCTGAAAACAGAGTATAGTAATGATTTCAATATGGCCCAAGTTGCATTATCACACAAATTAGATGTCCAGTGTTCCTTTTCAAGCTTTCTACATTCCAGCTAACCTTCATTATTTGTAAAAATATCACAACATTTCATTTTATTTCTTGCTTATGTGCATTTACATGATTTCTCCTTTATACTTGGAATGTTTTTCTCTTAGAATTCTTGCCTTCCATCAAATAGTTCAGGTTCTATCTCCTATCTGATTCTTTTCTGATCTTCCTATTTGCTAGTGCTTTCATCTTCCTTGAAAGTATTTCATATATAATTCATATTTACTTAGCCTTATACATACTGTATATTCTTAGTAGAATGTAAGTTCCTTGAGGAAAACTGCCAATTTTTTTTTTGTCTTTGTATCTCCACTACCTAGTACAATGCCTTTTACATAGCAAGCACTTAAAAATGCTTTTTGAATTAGACTGGGTCTCGATCTCATTTTCAATTTCCCAGAATATTTGTTTTTAATGTTTAGACCTACCACTCTTGGATTCTATCCCCTTTTCTTCCTCCCTCCTTCCTTCCCTTCCTCCCTCCTTCTCTTCTTCCTCCCTTCCCTCTCTCCCTTCCTCTCTCCCTTCCTCTCTCCCTTCTTTCCTTCCCTTCCTTCCTTCCTTCCTTCCTTCCTTCCTTCCTTCCTTCCTTCCTTCCCTTCCTTTCTTCCTTCCCTTTCTTCCTTCCTTCCCTTCCTTCCTTCCTTCTTTCCTTCCTTCCCTTCCTTCCTTCCTTCCTTCCTTCCTTCCTTCCTTCCTTCCTTCCTTCCTTCCTTCCTTCCTTCCTTCCTTCCTTCCTTCCTTCCCTTCCTTCCTTCCTTCCCTTCCTTCCTTCCTTCCTTCCTTCCTTCTTCCTTCCTTCCTTCCTTCCTTCCTTCCTTCCTTCCTTCCTTCCTTCTTCCTTCCTTCCTTCTTCTTCCTTCCTTCCTTCCTTCCCTTCCTTCCTTCCTTCCTTCCCTTTCTTCCTTCCTTCCCTTCCTTCCTTCCTTCCTTCCTTCCTTCCTTCCTTCCTTCCTTCCTTCCTTCCTTTCTTCCTTTCTTCCTTCCTGGAATAACTAAGAAGAGAGAATACTGCAGAGATCTATATTAAAGCTCCCTAGGGCAGGGGAGGCAAAGGAAGGGGGAAGGGAAGCGAATAGAACTAATGCTAGAAAATGTGAAAGCCACGCAATTTATAATCTTAAGAATTTTCAAGTGATGTTACTTCCCATTTTATGGTGAGTGAGGCGTGTCTCTCCTCAAAATGTTAAATTAAAATGGACAATGCCCCAGTGCTCCCAGTGGAGAATAAAGCATAGGAGGGAAAAGGGAAAGAAAATCACTTAAAACACAGTTTTCTGAAGATATATTCAACACAGGATCCCAGATGATATTTTGTTCCTCTGGGGCAGGTTGTCTCCAGTTTTCAGTGAATGCATTTGTATGATTGTTTATAACTGCACTATTGTTAGCCTGACTTTAGAATAATAATAAAAAGAAGAAAATAAAAAAGACACATGGGCTGTGCTATAGTTTTCTCAATTTGTCATCAGAATAGAGTCAAGTTTATGTTTCAATAAGTGCTCTGAAAAAGCTGGATGTTTCTCCAGACTTTGGCATTGAACCCATTCACTATTTCTTGGTAAATTCTTGAGGGAGTATTTTGTGTCTGGAGGCTGGTCTGGTGATGATAGCAAGGAGGAAGGTCATCTGACTCACGGACCTGGCTGATACATGAAGAGCCTCATTTTTTAAGAGGAAACTGCCTTTGATTCCTAATAACCCTAATGGCCAACAAATGTAGTAGGTTTTTTGTTTTGTTTTTGTTTTTTGGAAAACTTTTAAGTTCCTATGTACCTGGGAGGAAATAACTCAAAAACCTCCTCCTGTTTTAGGATCACTCACAAGGCAGGCTGGGCACTTAGCAACAGAAAACAGCAGAGTTTTTGAACTTGACCTACTCTTTAAAGGAATAATCCTGGAGATGGCAAAAGAACTTGAGAAAGGCCTCTATTATATGGTTGAACCCCTTGTAGGGAATTTAAAGGGAAGGCATGAATAAGAGTTATAGAGAATAGGCAAGCATGATTGGACTGTAATTTTGGGAGGAGTACCCACATTGATGAAATACCAGATTGTAGAGGTAGCTAATGGCACAATGGATGGTATCAGCTTTGGATTTAGAGTCAAAAAGATGGGAATTCAAATCCTGCCTCAGATATTTATGAGTTGTTCAATCCTAGGTAAGATACTTAAATTCTCTTAGCCTCAACTGTAAATAGGGATGATAATTGTACCTATCTCACAGGGTTGTTGTGAGGATCAAAACAAATACGATGCAAAGTGTTATGAAAATGCTTGCTATTATTATTTTCATTGTTGGTCAAGTCAATAAACATTTATTTAGCACCTACTAAGTGCCAGGCACTGTACTCAATGTTGGGGATGTAAAGGAAGACAAATGAGAGTACCTGATTTCAAGGTCATGTCATCTAATGGGGGCACAGAACATGTAAGAAAATTATGTACAAATGAGCTACAAATAGGATAAGATGCAAATAATAGAGTATTAATACTCCTTAAAGGTTTAATGTTTCAGACCAAGGACTTAAGAGTTGGAAGAGACATATTTGTCCACTGGGTCCCATACTTTTATTTTACAGATAATGAAACTGAAGTCAAGAAAATTTCATGGACTTGCCTTAGACATTGGATGTATCTAAGATGGGTCATTTATCCCAGGTAATGAAAAGAGTTTTTCTTTCACTGTCAGTAAAAAATGACACTCCTCTGTGGTGTAGATGGTCACCTTGGGCTGGCTTATAACTTCCCTGATAACAATATGCCTGACCAGTACTGGTACAGACTTTTTATATAAATGCTTACTACCTTGTGATAGAATAAATGTTGAATGAATGAATGAATAAAAACCAGAGAGTGACTGAAGATGAAATATAGTAAGGTTAAGATTGGGAGTTAGTAATTTGATCACTTATTTCTCTCTTTGGGAACCTTATTTTCCACAAGTTTTTTTTTTAAATATGAAAAATGATGATATTAATACTTTTACTCCCCTGGAATGGATGTGTCAGCAGTATCAATGAATATATGCCTGGAGATCTGTGTTGTTCTATTCTCCACTCTTCATCAAAGGAGACTTGTCTTTTCTCCATTTTCTTCTAAACTTATATCAATTGGTTTGCTATCAACATCAATGTTTAGGGGTTCATAAATGGATAAGTTAAAATCCTAAATTCTCCAAGTGAAAAGGGATGTGTACTATTGATGGGGAACTATGCTGAGGCAGCACATTCCACTTTAGGAATTCTCTTTTCTCTTACATAGAACAGAAATCTGCCCCTTTGTAATTTTCATCCATTTCTTTTGGTTCTGCTCTCTTGGGTAAAACCTAAAGTAAAACAAGCAAACAAGCAAAAAAAAAAAAAATCCAAGCTCAAACAAGGAAAAAAATCCTCCCAAAGTTCAATTTCTCTTTCACATATCCCTTCAAACACTTGAGGACAGCTATCATATCCCCATTTTTTCCCCTTCCCTTTAATCCAAAACTTCTCTTCCCCATGCAAAAGAAGCTTATTTCCTTAAACCAGATTTCATAGAATATGGTTTTAAGTTCCTTAGCCATCTTATTCCCCCTTCTTTTAACACAATCCAATTTGTTAGTATTATTTTTTAGTTAATAGTCTATTGTTTGCAGGCTCTAAGTTCTCTTCTTTTTTGAAAAATGATATATTTGATAACAACAAAATTCATATGGAACAATAAAAAGTCGAGAATCTCAAGGGAATTAATGAAAAAAAAATCAAATGAAGGTGGCCTAGCTGTATCTGATCTAAAATTATATTATAAAGCAGCAGTCACCAAAACCATTTGGTATTGGCTAAGAAATAGATTAGTTGATCAGTGGAAAAGGTTAGTTTCACAAGACAGAATAGTCAACTATAGCAATCTAGTGTTTGACAAACCCAAAGAATCTAACTTTTGGGATAAGATTTCATTATTTGATAAAAACTGCTGGGATAATTGGAAATTAGTATGGCAGAAATTAGGCAAGGACCCACACTTAACACCATATACCAAGATAAGATCAAAATGGGTCCATGATCTAGGCATAAAGAACGAGATTATAAATAAATTAGAGGAACATGGGATAGTTTATCTCTCAGACTTGTGGAGGAGAAAAAAATTTGTGACCAAAGATGAACTAGAGACCATTACCGATCACAAAATAGAAAATTTTGATTATATCAAATTAAAAAGCCTTTGTACAAACAGAACGAATGCAAACAAGATTAGTAGGGAAGCAACAAACTGGGAAAACATCTTTACAATTAAAGGTTCTGATAAAGGTCTCATTTCCAAAATATATAGAGAACTGACTCAAATTTATAAAAAATCAAGCCATTCTCCAATTGATAAATGGTCAAAGGATATGAACAGACAATTTTCAGATGATGAAATTGAAATTATTACCACTCACATGAAAGAGTGTTCCAAATCACTATTGATCAGAGAAATGCAAATTAAGACAACTCTGAGATATCACTACACACCTGTCAGATTGGCTAAGATGACAGGAAAAAATAATGATGAATGTTGGAGGGGATGCGGGAAAACGGGGACACTGATGCATTTTTGGTGGAGTTGTGAACGAATCCAACCATTCTGGAGAGCAATCTGGAATTATGCCCAAAAAGTTATCAAACTGTGCATACCCTTTGATCCAACAGTGCTACTACTGGGCTTATACCCCAAAGAAATACTAAAGAAAGGAAAGGGACCTGTATGTGCCAAAATGTTTGTGGCAGCCCTGTTTGTAGTGGCTAGAAGCTGGAAAATGAATGGATGCCCATCAGTTGGAGAATGGCTGGGTAAATTGTGGTATATGAATGTTATGGAATATTATTGTTCTGTAAGAAATGACCAACAGGATGAATACAGAGAGGCTTGGAGAGACTTACATGGACTGATGCTAAGTGAGATGAGCAGAATCAGGAGATCATTATACACTTCGACAACGATATTGTATGAGGATGTATTCTGATGGAAGTGGATTTCTATGACAAAGAGATCTAACTGAGTTCCAATGGATAAATGTTGGACAGAAACAGTTACACCCAAAGAAGGAACACTGGGAAACGAATGTGAACTATTTGCATTTTTGATTTTCTTCCCGAGTTATTTTTACCTTCTGAATCCAATTCTCCCTGTGCAACAGGAGAACTGTTTGGTTCTGCAAATATGTATTATATCTAGGATATACTGCAACATATTTAACATATATAGGACTGCTTGCCATCTTGGGGGGGGTGAAGGGAGGGAGGGGAAAAAATGAAACATAAGCAAGTGCAAGGGATAATGTTGTAAAAAATTACCCTGGCATGGATTCTGTCAATACAAAGTTATTATTAAATAAAATAAAAAAATAAAAAGCTATTATTATATATAAAAAAAAAAAATTTATATATTTGCTCATTTCTAGTACTGATTTTCTCCATCCTTCAGTGTTTCTTTTCCCACATAACATTCTAAACTTTATAGCTGGGACCCCTTTAACTTATCTATTTGATAAGTTAAACTCTGTCTTTCACTCTGTGAAAAAGACTTTCAGTCTTATCTTCAGGCATGAGAATTATGGGGAAGCTTTGACAGATAGTTTCCCATCATATTAGCCTTGCTTTGACTTTGCACTAATAACTGGTATTATTTCTTGTTGCATTTGATTAACTTTGCATTGTATCTGAGTACCTATAACTGGGTTCTTGTATTGGTCCTTATTTCTGTGTCCCTGCCTTGGCTCCATCCCCAATTCAATAGCTCTTCAGAATTGGTATCATGTGGTCCCGCTTGGTAGATTCACAACCTGTTGGATAATTGAAATGAAAAAAAAATAGTCATTAATTGTTCAATTTCAAATTGGAGGACAATTTTTAGATACATATCTAAGGGATGTGGAATTGGAGCTCAGGACAGAGATATGAAGATATCATATTAGATTTAGTTTTCTGTTCTAACAATTTGGGTTGCAAACTCTGTCTTTTAATAAAATAGCTGTCCTTTCCAGAGTTATATCAGCTACATATTTCATAAGCTTATTATCTGTCTCATACCATCTATGCAATATCATTTAAGTTATCTATATATCCAACCTTAGTCTTTTTTCTTGAGCACCAGTCCCACATTGCCAGTTGTACAAGCAGCTCAAATATAACACATCCAGAGCAAAAGTCATCATCTTTCCTCATAAAATCCACCTCTCCTCCTAATATTTCTATTACTGCCAAGGACATCATACTTTTCCCAATTATTCAGTTTTGCAATCTGAGTCACCTATGGCCCTGTACTTTCACTTATCTCACTTCCATATCCGATTAGTTGCCAACTCCTATTAATTCTGCCTTCACAACTTCTGTTGTCTATATTTTTCTGTCTACTCACACCATAATCATTATCTTTCACTTAGACTATTACAACTTCCAAATTAATTTCCCTATGTCTAGCCTCTTTCCTTCTCCCACCCATCCTTCACACAACTACCAAATATATTCGCATGCAGGTTTGACACTGTCATTTTGCTGCTCATGAAGTTTCAGTGGCTCCCTTTTACCTTTAGCTTAAAATAGAAATTTCTTTGGTTGTCATTTAAAATTCCTCATAGTATATCTTTAGATTATTTTACCAGAATGGTTACACACACCTTCTTCTCAGCACTTTATGTTCCAGCCAATGGCCTATTTGTACCCAATATTCCATTTCCCTGTACCCATCCCATTTCCTTGCATATAACATCCACTTTCCCATATCTGTGTTTTCTGGAATTTCTCCATTGTCACCTTAACTTTGAACTTTCTTTAGGATGCAGCTCACTACTACTAGCAAGAGAACTTCAGTTCCTCCATTGTTAGCATCTCCTCATTGATTGTGCATTTAATTTTTTACATATAATATTACATAATTTACATATTACAATACTAATTTTGTACACGTGGAAATCCCCATGAGAATGTAAGCTCTCTGCCTCATTACTGTATTTTCATACCTAATTCCTGGCATAGCTCCCAATACATAGTAGGTGACTAATAAATGTTAATTATTGATTGCAGACAAAATTTAATAGAGAGATAAATGTAAAATATTATAATTAGGTTAAAAAAAAATCACCCTCTCAGGAATGGGAGGACTGAGGTGTATATAGGCCAGTGGTTCTCAAAGTGTGGTTCAAAGAATTCTGGGAATCTCTGAAATCTTTTTGGAAGATCTACAAATTCAAAATTAGTTTCTAATATGGTAAATATAAATATAATCTACATAAACAAAAACTTTTTGGACAGCTCCTCAGTCACTTTTAATAATATAAAGATACTGATAACCAAAGTTTGAGAACCACTGGTATAGGCAATAGTTGGAGATTGGAGTGAATTTTAATGTTTTATGTGCTGCAAACTTAATAGAAGTCTAGTGTAACTTGACAATTGAATAAGTCAGTTATGATGTCCAGAATAAGGAGCAATAGTGCTGTTGTGTTCTGTGCTGATCAGACTACTTGCAGAACATTATGTTCAGTTCATGATTCTCAAATATTTCAAAGCCTACATTTACTTCTTTTCTTTGTGCTTTTCTCTTTCTCCCTTTAGTGATAGATATTTGTACATGAGAGCAGCTAGGTGGTATTGTGAGTAGAATGTTGGGCTTGGAATCAGGAAGACCAGAATTCAAATCATTTATAATTTTAGATACATTATCTATGTGATCCTGGACAAAGTACTTAATCTGTTTGCCTCAGTTTCCTCATCTGTAAAATAAACTGGAAAAGAAATGGCAAATCATTCTAGTATCTTTACCAAGAAAAGGCCAAAAGGTTGGATATGACTGAATTGACTGAACTACAACATTTGTATACTTGCTCCTTTCTCTTTCATATTGTAAGCTATTTGAGAGAAGGACATATATCATACCTAATAACCTTCAAGTGTCAGGCAGAATGACTTGTACATAATAGACACTTAGTAATTCCATTTGTGCTTCATTCATTTATTTAGCACTGCCTGTGTATCAAGAAGGGCACTGAGTAATGGGGATACAAAGAACAAATGAAGAGCCAGACTGAATATAAGTTGGGCAGGGAATGCCTCATGCACAAAAGAGGAGTTTGGTGAATTATAAGGCAACATGGAGTTTGCTTTCCAGCTGATTTTTCCCTAAACTAAACATCTCTAGTTCATTCAATTTAGCCTTGTATGGAAGTGTGTTGAATCCTTTCACCATATTCTCTGGATATACTCCACTATGTCTCTTAACAATGGTTGACATTTATATATACCAGAATTGTGCTTTATAAGTATTTCTCCTTTGATCCTCTTGGGAATTAGCTGCTGTTGAGGATCCTATAGATGTGTAAACTAGTAAGCTCTGAGGCTAGAGGTTTTTTTTTTGTGTGTGTGTGGGGGGGGAATGGCAATTCAATTGCGATAAACTCGCTCAGTGTCTAACTCCTGAAACACCTACCTGCCTTTTGGTATTCTTATTCCTTTTAGAATTCATAATGTCAATCAATCAATAAATCTATTCATCTATCATTTCTTTCTAAAGCACAACTCAGCTGTCACCTCCTGCAAGAAGTATACTGGTTTTCCAAGTTGGCAATGCTTTATCTTTCTTGAAATTATATTGTATAATATTTTATTTACTTATTTGTGCATATGTTATAACCTCTAAGAAAAATGTAAGTTCTTTGAGTTCAGGGACAGTTTTATTTTTCCTCTGAATCCTAAGAATCCAGTACAATGTCTTGTTAAATTTCTATTTTATTATTTAATTGGTTCCCATGGAATGGTAACAGGTTCCAAATAAAGTTACTCTTCCCTTTCCAGCTGATTGAGGCATCTGGGGGGATTTGGTGGCTGGAGTGTTGGATCTCCTGTCAGGAATATCTGAGTTCATAACTAACTTCAAACATTTTGTGCGACACTAGGAAGGTCACTTAGCCTCTCTTTTACTCCTGTTTCCTCAAGTGTAAAAAAGAGATATCTCAAAGGGTTTTATATGGATTAAATCATATATATACACAGTTGTACACACATATATTTGAGTGGGTAAGCTATAACTTCCTCCCAATACAGAGCTGTAGCTTGGGTTCCAGGTCTTTTTATTTCCTTCACACTCTCTAGTGTGTGTTAACCGAGTCTTAAGACCCACATGGACTTCCTGGTCACTTCTCTTGAGCTCATCTCATCCTTCCTTTACTCCTCAGTATTATTTTTTAACCTACCTCCTGCCAATTCCAGAGTCTTGCCTCCGAGTTCAAATTCCCTAACTTAGAATCTGTGACCTGACTTGTTCATCGTCATCCCATCCTGTTCCTTTAGTTTCTGGATATCTCTTGAATAACTGACTGGATTGGTGACTATTTATCATGCCTCTGGCTTTGTTCCATGGGCTCATTGAGGTTTTGGCCTTTCTGACCAGCTAGTTCTCATCATGTCACTTGTTCTGGCATCTGGCTTCTATGCAGGTTCTGATTTCTGCTTAGTTTTCACCTGATGTTTTGTTTTGATCTTTGTTCCACATGAGTTGGGCTTCTTAATTAGTGGACCTATTAGATGATAATGGGTTTTTAACCTGAGCTCTGTGAACTTGTTGTTTATACACATGGATAATTATATTTTCATATAATTAGTTTCCTTTGTATTTTTATTTTGTGCATTTAAAATATTTATCCTGAGAACAAGCCTATAGGCTTTATCTAAATTGCCAAAGGGGTTGCTGATATACAAAAAAGATAAATGATAAATAGTCCTCCCTTTGCTCTCATAGTTGGGGAGGGTTTGATTTCTTGGTTGGTCTCTGACATCAGTGCGATTTATACAATCTGAGAACTAACAAGGGGAAAACCATCTGGGGACTGGTATAAAGGGAACTCCAAAAGGGCCTTAAGAAAGAGGAAAAAATGCAAACTGTGTTAGTAGTAGGGAATCTAATTCACTTCTCTATCCTTTGTACTTTCCCTGAGAACTTCCACATTTGAGCAGACATTTTATGCTTATTGCTGCTGGATCAATCCTATTTCTCAGGCATGAGCCTCGTGGGCTGAGGAAGCCACCAGGGTAAGTCAGCTGTTGGGAACCACTGCGGAAGCTAGGTGGGTGTTGGAGTGTGAGGAGGGCCCTATTTCATGTTGTCTTAATGATTTACAGGCGAAGCCATTCTGTAGCAGTCATAAAGAGGCTATAAATTCAAGAAAAGGCATAACACCTGGCCTTGTGGTCCCTGAAGCCTTGGTCCTTGGCAGCTTAGCCAGACCCAGGGGATACCTCCTTTCCCAGGGCTAACCTTAATCACTGCCTTAATTATAGGTTTGCAGAAATGAGTACATCTGCCTCTGATGAGGATTAGTCCCACAGGGCTGAAGTTTTATTACCCTCCTCACCACTAGTAGGGCCTGTGCTGCTGAGCAGAGGTCCTGTACTGCCTTGTTAAGACCTCAATTTTTAATTGGATATGTCTTTGTCAAAGAATTGTCCTGTCCAGTTTTTTTTTTTAGTCCCAATTATGTTCCAATATTTGACAATAAATTTGAAATTTGTGGATCTGATTGTTTTGTAAAAATTTTAAGATGTCAACTTTTTTGTTAGTTTTTTTTTTTTTAACCCTTTCAATGTTTCTAATCCTGGATGCCTGAGAAATGTTTAAAAGGAGGCAGCTATAGCACAGCAGCACAAGCCTTCCCCCATCAGCTCCCACAGTAGCAGTGATTGTGATTGTTTCTATGACAACATAGAATCTTTTCTACATTTCCAAAAAGGGTTCTGAATGCATGATGGACAAGCTGCATGTGAAACAGCTTGTGAGAAAGTGGTGGGCCTTGGAGGTGGGGATGCTACAGTACCCAGAGAGAGTTCATCTTTTTCTATCTTAATTTCTGTTCTCTGTCTGGGGTCTTCAGTCTCATGTTTGTCATTCAAGTCACAAAGAAGGTAGAATAATAGCTGAGAGCCTGAGAGAAGACAGGGGCCCAAGCTATGTTAGTATCCTCCTGTGTGAATGTAGGTATTTTGCCTGGAGTGGGAGGAATTATGTGTGAACACTGGTATTTTGCCTGAAGTGGGAATGAACATAGATATTTGAATGGAGGTTTATTAATCCTTAAAAAATAGATTTTTGTTTCTTATACTTAAAGAGGCCTTTCCAAACTGAGATGTAGTGAATAGCAAAAATGTGAGTTCTGTCCTTTAAGCAATTTACCCACTTTACAATTGAGAAAACTGAGGCAGCAAGATGTTAAATGATTTGTCCAGATCACACAGCTAGACTCTAGGCTCAGCACTCTATTATACTAATAATTATAATAATAACAACAATAACAGCAACAATGATAATCATAGCTAACATTTATATCACATTTACTATGGTGCTGAGATATTATCCTAAGTGCTTTACAATGATCATCTCATTTAATTCTACAACAGCTTTGGGAGGGACTTTATTATCCACATTTTACAGATAAAGGAACAGTGATCACACTGTTCTCAAGTATCTGAAGCCAGATTTAAATTCAGGTCTTCCTGATACGGGACCCAATACTCTATTCATTGGATTACCTAGCTGCTTCTATAACAGTCTGGATCAAAGTGATACAGGTTTGAGTCTTGGCAAAATTAAGACTCTTACCTAGAATGGATTTCTCCCATTCTTAACTCAAAATTACATGTTCAAAGCATTGGCTTACCAGAATAGATGCTATTAATGACAACTTTCTCAAGGAGATACTGAGTGATTTTGACCAGGTCATTTAACCTCTGTTTGCCTCAGTTTCCCATTTGTAAAATGAGAGGATTGGACTACGGAGGTCTCTTCCAGCTTTCAATTTAGCATTTTAGAATCTTGTACCCTGGAATTGGAGGAGACTTCCTTATATATTTAGACATTTGACACCATTTAAACTCACTTTGATGGGAGAGGTAGGATTAGGTGAAGCTTCCAGGCTAATGTCACCTTCACTGTAGCTTATTCCCCTCTTTTTTGCACTCTACAGAGAGCATTCAGGCAACCATATAACTAAATAATTAATTAACCAGTGAACTAGAAGGAATAGTAGATAATTTATCCACCAGATGATGGTATTTTATGTCATCACTCAGGAGGAATATTTGCAAGTAGTCAATGTGTTTCCATAGGCTTTCCCAAAATGGAATTTTTTTTTCCCTAATTCTGCTAAACTTACATAAAAAGTCTTTTTAGGTAAGAGGAGATAGAAACCTAAAAATTCTGGGAAATGTGTGCCCATATAAGTTTTCTACCTTCTTCATAACTTACTGATCCATTATCCCTACTCCCTTCTGGGAACCATCAGAAACATTTGTTTATGTTAGATTTTCAGCATAAGTGGAGGTGGAGGTGGAGGTGGAAGGAGAAGCTGTGTTTGTGTGTGAGAATGATTTCAATCATTAAACAGAAGAAATTATCTTTGATCCTCTGTATGTGGGCAGCTAAGTGGTGGTAATTTTACAGCCAAATTATACTACTATCTCTATCTCTACATCAAATTGACCATGCTATTTCTTGCTTTGATGAATAGAACCTTGTCATTTCCTGGGGGGCCACATTTCACTACAGCTCTTTGTTGATTTTCTCAGAAGGCTCTGATATGTCTTTTCTCCTTGTCTCTAATTTTTACTCAAATTATTTTTATTGTAACAAATTCTACTTATGTGTTCAAAGCTGGTAAATTCATGGACTCAGCAAAGGGTAGGATTCCAGCAGTTAATCTCTTCTAGTTCTCACAGACTATGAGCTTTAAGCTACTTCGACTTCAGCACTGGTTTACTGGAGAACCCAATACAAATCAATAACCTTCCCTAGCCTCAGGAGGCTCATCTCTAAAGCAAGAGTAAGACTAATGGACTTTCTTTTAGGTTAGTGTTACAGAAGAGAATCAAATGATTGTTAAAACATTCTGCCTGACAAATACCAAAATTCAGAGTTCAAAGCTCAGTAGTTCTTCATGTGGTTATAAACTTGGATCTAAATGTTTTAGCAAATGAGAGTTAGAAAAAATATAAATATAAAAAGTGTACATATTTATATGTTTACATATGTATATGTCTATTGCAAAAATAACAACCATTTCCAATAAACTTTTACATTTATTGGATGAGGGTTATATAATTATCACCCTGTTTGAGGAATCAATACTTTTTTCAATACTGCAAGGAAAATATTAATTCCTCTGTTCCTTTCTTTTTACAAGATTGTCTACCCTTTCCTTCTCATTTTTCTTCTTCTCCTTTCATTTCTCTCTTCTCCTCGTCTCTCTTCTTCCTTTCCTTTTCTCTTTTTTTCTTCTTCCCTTACTTTTCTCTTTCTTTTCTTCCCCTTCTCTCCCCTACATCCTAAAATTGTATTTTCTACTTTGCTTCAGAATAGCTCCATCTGGATGTCTCATCCATGTTTTCTCAGTGTAACCATATTCCAAACTGAATTCTTCATCTTCAATCTTCAAACTAGCTTATCACCCTCATTTCTTTATTTATCTTAATGGAACCACCAATCTCCTTGTCACTTAGGCTTGATATCTTATGTTCATCTTTAATTACTCTCTCCTCCTTTCCTTTCTGTCCATATGTAACTAGTTACCAAGTCTTGTTGAGTCTATCCCATCTGAATTTTTCACATTTGTCCCTAAGGTATATCCCCATGGTTATCACTATAATTTAATATCTCATGACCTCTTGTCTGAATATCATCCTCCTAATTTATCTCTTTGCCTCCTTACCCTCCTCCCTACCACTTTAGTCCATTCTGAGGGCTACCACCAGAGTAATTTCAAACTACTGCTCTGATCCTTTCACTTTCTGTTCAATAATCTTCAATAACTTCCTGGTGTCTACATGATAAGATACCATGCCATTGTGTACATGCGGTGTATCACAGATGACTTAATAAATGCTAGTTAATTGACTAATTATTCCTCAACAACCTCAAATTTTCCTACCTTCTTGTTTTTGTTCAGGCAATATTTCCACCTGCAATTTCTTTTGCTCTTGTATTTTTCTATCCAAATCTCCTATTTTTTTTTCCTCCCTACCTTTGAGACTCAGAAAAAATTCTTCCACTGTGAAACTGTTCTGTTTCTATTGAGCAGCCAATGATCTCCCTATCCTCACAATTCCTGCAGTATATGTTGTCTATATACAATTTACAGGACAGACTTACTCCTTATGTGAACTTAGGCAAATACCTTCTCTGAGGCTCAGTTGCCTCATCTGTAAAATGAAGGAGTTGGATTTGATCACCTCTAAGTCATCTGTAAGTCTATGATCTAACAATTTAATGTTCCTTGGAATCTTGAGTCTGACTCATATACTATCAGCTGTTCTTTACATTTAAAAATTCATCCATGGTGCCTAATAATGTACTTTGTACAGAACTTCTCAATGAGTGCTTGTTGATTCTACTTGATGCTTTTCCAGAATTTGAGTTAATCCAATGAATTCTCAAAAGGCAAATGTTTTTTTTTTTTTTTTTTTTGCAGGTGCCTTCACTCTTGTAAACTTTAAAAATACTGCTCATCTGTTATTATTCCATCACTCCTACTCCTACACTCTTTCTGATGAATAAGTTGATGGCATTGGTGGTGAGCACTTTCCAGTCAGTTACCTAATAGAGTTATTTGAAAGCTCAGCTTTAGTAATAATGCATTTGGGGCTCCTGTGAACAGCTAATTAGGGGGAACTTGTTCATTATTGTAAAGTGGCAAGTTTAGAATAATTAAATAAGATTAAAGTCTTTTTCAGGAGAAACATTTCATGAGATATTAATACTCTGGCTGTTTACATTGTAAGGTAATGAGAACATTAAGTTCAGGGAACAATATATTAATAGCAAGTGTATAAATTTGTAAATTTGTGTTCTACTTCTCCCTAAGTTGCTTTCTCATTTGTTGAAAGTGAGAGTGAAAATGGTTCCTTGAGGAGCCAAGTCCTTTTGGTAATCATCTAGTGTCACATATGAAGAAATATGATGTTAAGGAAAGAAAACAAATTTTGGAACCAGAGAAATTTAGTTTGAATTCTGGCTTGACCATGGAAGTTGTATCATCTCAAAAAAAGTCAATAGACTTCCCTGAGCTTTTGTTTCATTATCTGTAAAATGGAGATAATAATACACTGATTGTATCTTGTATCTTGGACAGTTAGGTGGTGCAGTGGAAAGAATCAGGAAGATTAATTTTTTGAGTCTAAATCTGGCTTCAGACATTTCTTAGTTGTGTGACCCTGGTCGTGCCACTTCACTCTTTTTGCCACTCTGTAAAATGAGTTGGAGAAGGAAATGACAAAACACTCCAAGAAAACTGAGCTCAAATTGGGATCATAGAGTTTGCCATGACTGAAATGACTGAACGAAAAACTATCTTGTATCTACCAATTTATTTACATGTTTTGTCATTAAAATGTGAGCTTTTTGAGGTCAAGAACTATATATTTTGCCTTTCATTGTATCTTTAGTGCTTAGCATAGTAGCCAGAACATGGTTAAGTGCTTAATCAATGCCTTTCAATTGACTCAATTACATTTCAGAGTAACAAATTATGTTCGGGGTGTTACGTTATAGGAAGAACATTGAGAAGCTATGCTACATCCAAAGTAGCCAAACCAAAATGGTTTAGAGAAAGAACTCAAAAAGAAAGGAAGAAAGAAGAAAAATAAACATAAATGGCATCTGATTTCAAATTTTTGAAGGATGTAGAAAAAAGATTGAATTTATTTTCTTTGGACGCAAAAGGGGTAGAAAGAAAAAGTTATAAAAAGGCAGAAATGGTTTCCATATAAGCAAGAACATTTTAATGGTTAGAGCTGTCTGAAATGGCACTATTTTGGGATGAGCTTATTATTCAAATTTCCACTGCATATTTCCATGGGGCTGGAACTAATTATTATGTTATACGTAATTGTAACTTTGAATAGTTCAAATGTGATTACATGTGACCGCTTCAGGAGATTCATTATTCATCTAATAGGAACCTAGTTGTAGTGAGTTCCGTTGCCAGAGATCTTTAATTCTCTAGAAGCTAAATGATCACTTACTGGGGATGTTGGAGAGACAATTCCCACTCCAGTTGGGGATTGGACCAGATGACCTCTGATATCCTCTTTGGCTCTTAGACTCAATAATTCTAAATGAGATAATGTATGTAAAGTGCTCTCTAACTCTAAAGTGCTGTATAAAGGTGATTTACTGTTATTATATTATAGCTGAATTGTGTCCGGCTCAATATAAAAAGAACAGAATGCGCTTGGCTAAGAATGTCACCTCTGGGCTCTTTCTGCAATAAGCAATCAACCCACCTCAGAGGAAGATAGGAAAAGACTTTTGGAACAATAAAATACCACCTTTTTTTAAGCATTGAAAAGTGACCTGATAGGAATGATTTTAAGTTCAAAAATGAATGATATCACCGACACCTAGAATGAATGACGCATGAAATGTCATTTGTCTTGTCACTGATTTTCTTGACATAGGAGGCATATTTTGGGTCACATTTGAAGAGGGGGGAAAATATATCATTAAGGAAGATAGAAAACCTCTTGATGATTTCTTCCAAGATTCCAGTGCTAAAGCCAGGTTTGAAGGACAATGGAAATGGTCTGGAAAACAGACAGTGAGGATTGTCAGTTATTTTTCCAATGGAAAGAACACTGGACTCTGAGTCTTGGGATCAAATCCAAATTCTGGCTCTTCCATTTAATATTTTATAAATAATACCTTTTCTTGGGTAAAGTCATTTAATATATTTGGGCCTCAATTTTCTTGCTTGTAAAACAGAGGGTAGACTTGATGATCTCTAAGTTCTCTTTTAACTCCAGATCTATGTATGTCTGTGATCCCAGAAGGCACAGATGTGGAAACTCGACTTAAAAATAGTGATCCTCAGGGCCAGGAGATCATTTTATACTTCAACACCAATACTATAGGGTGACCAATTCTGATGGATCTGGCCATCCTCAGCAATGAGATGACCCAAATCAGTTCCAATGGAGCAGTGATGAACTGAACCAGCTACACCCAGCGAAAGAACTCTGGGAGATGACTAAGAACCATTACATTGAATTCTCAATCCCTATATTTTTGCACACCTGCATTTTTGAGTTCCTTCACAGGCTAATTGTACAATATTTCAGAGTCCAATTCTTTTTGTACAGCAAAATAACGGTTTGGTCATGTATACTTATTGTGTATCTAATTTATATTTTAATATATTTAACATCTACTGGTCATCCTGCCATCTGGGGGAGGGGGTGGGAGGAAGGAGGGGAAAAATTGGAACAAGAGGTTTGGCAATTGTCAATGCTGTAAAGTTACCCATACATATAACCTGTAAATAAAAGGCTATTAAAATAAAATAAAAAATTAGTGCTCCTAACTCTAGAACCCATTACTAATAAATGGATGGAGAATCTAGCTACTTCATGGTATAACCTAGGAGTTTGTTCATAAATACAGACTGCTGCTTTAGCCAAGGCACCATCATCATTCTGAGGGCATATGTCTGCAGCTAGGTGGTGTAATGGATAAGGTGCTGGGTCTGGGATCAGGAAAACTAATTTTTTTTTCTGAATTTAAAACCTGTCTCAGGCAATTTAACCCTACTTGCCCCAGTTTTCTCATCTGTAAAATGAGCTGGAGAAGAAAGTGGGAAATCACTCTGGAATCTTTGCCAAGAAAACCTCAATGGGGTCATGAAGAATTGGACATGATTGAATTGAAATACTTGTTAAAAAACAACAAATAAAAACACCCTCCCAAACTCTGTATATGTTTTTCATTAAATGATTGAAAAAAAGTTAAACAAATACTGTGTTGTAGTCACTATGGCAGGCACTAGGGATCCAGGGACAAAAAGGAAACAGGTTCTTCTTTTAATGAATTTATGTTTTGTGAGAAAGAGAAAGAGAGGGGGAACGGAAAAGAGAGGAGAGAGAGGGAAAGGGAGAGGGAGAGAGAAAAGGAGAGGAAGAGGGAGGTAGAGAGAACAAGAAAGAGAGAGATTGAGAAAGCAAGAATAAATGGTAGGACATGTGCTTATTCAGCCATTTTTCAGTCATGTCCAACTCTCTTCATGACACCATATAGGGTTTTCTTGGCAAAGTCACCAAAGTAGTTTGCTATTCCCTTCTCTAATTCAGTACACAGATGAGGAAATATATTTGGGCATGAGTTAAGTGACTTGCTCATGGTCACACATCTTGTAAGTGTCTGAAACCAGATTTGAACCCAGGAAGATTAGTTTTCCTGACTTTGGGCATGGCATTCTATCCACTGTGCTACCTGGCTACAGAGTATGCACACAGTTAAATAAATACAGCATATGTTAAGAGCAAGCATAGACTATTTTTGGGGGGAGGAAGAACAACTTACAGTTGTGGAACTCTTTAAGGTTTGCAGAGCACTTTGCGTACATAATTTCATTTTAGCTTTATAACATCCTGTGAACAAGTGTTATTTTTGTTAGTTTGCCTTCTGAATGGTGGACCTACTTTCTATTTAGTGTAGTTAAAATTATTTAGCATATTCCCTAGAATAGCAATTTTCCTTCAAATATAGTCAATAAACACTTTATTAAGCTATTAATTATGTGCCAGGCACTATACTAAGTACTGGAGGTATGAAGAAATAATCCCTCCTCACATTTCCTAGATTATAGGATCATAGATTTCAGAGTGTGGAGAGACCTTAGAGAGCATCTATTACAATGACCCCATTTAATAGATAAGAAAAATGAGGTTGAGAGGTTAAAGGACTTATCCAAAGTCACTTAGTAACAGAGACAACATTCAAAAGCAGATTCTCTGACTTCAAAATCAGTACACTTTCCATAATGACATGCATTTTTCTTATGTCACTTTTACAGGAAGAAAATCCGAGTTCTAGACAGGGTTGTCTGATTTTATAAGCATTCTGGTAATGGTTCATAGCTAAGTGTCCAATGATCCATATGCAACCATTAACACTTGGTTTCTTTCAGTGTTCTTGATTTTTTAAAAGTAATTTTTAGAGCTATCTTTTATTTTCATATTACTTACCCTTTCACTGTATTCTTCTCCTTTCCTCTCTCTGAGAGCCATCTGTAAGAACCAAGAGTAGAAAAGAGAAAAAATAATTTAGTAAAACTAACCAATTTATTCAAAAAGTTAAAATTATATGTAATATTCAGTGACTTTTCTTCTTTGGGGCCATGCTTGGTAATTTTACAGCATTTAGTTTTGACTTAAAAGATTTATATTTGTGTGTGTGTGTGTGTGTGTGTGTGTGTGTATTTACTGGTTCTGTTCTTTTCATTTTTCATCAATTCATCTAAATCTCTTTATACTTAATAGTATTGGGGCAGCATAGCATATTGGGCAGGAAGCTGGCCTTGGACTCAAGAACTGGGTTCAAACCAGACATTTCCTATCTGTGTGATTCTGAACACTTAACCTTTCTGTGTCTCAGGTTTTTTTTAATTTACAAAATGGAGCATTTTTTAAAAGTCACTCCAAAGGTCACTTCCAGCTTGAAAATTATGATGCATAGTCATGTTTCACATAAAGTCGTAATATTCTGTTACATTTATGTACTATAACTGTGTTTCCATTCTCTACTTAATGAATATGCTTGAATTTTTAAAAATCATATTATTTCTCAAATTCACAAAAATTAGAGTTGAAATATTTCACTAAATGTTATCATTGAAGAGCCCGAGGACCAGATTTGCTAAAGGGACTTGTGGAAGTTTTGATTGGCAGCAGAAATAAGACTGGAACTCACAATTTGGAAGGCCCAACTTTTTGTTTTAACTATTAGATAATAGTTATTCTCAATGAAGAGCTCATCATATTGCCATGCTATCTTGCAGTTCCAGTTCCAATGAATTGTTCAATGTACAGTGAAGAACACTCAGCTTAATTCAATGTCCTTGATTTTTAAAAATCACATTATTCCTTATACCAATCCATAAAACTTTGTAATTTGTCATGGGTCTTCTAATCAATTAGGGAAAATTAGCAAGGTCTAACAGATAACTAAATTATTTCTTACATTATTCTCTATGATGATTAAAAATTTAGTTTCAGTCAATCTTGGCAGAAAGTTTGGCAATTATCTCATTTCCATAGGATGACCTCACATTCCTATAATTCTTTTGCTAGATCTCTAGAAACTTGAAGGATCATTTTTCAAATGTCAAAAAGCATCCTGTGAATTCCACACATGTCCAAAAGCATTAAAAAATGGAGAGGTAGCAAATAATGTCTCACTATGATGTAGTCTACCAACTCTCTATCCCGGATCCGTGAAACTTAAATATTGACCATCTAGGATAACAAGAAGAGGAAATGACATGCTTGGGAAACCAACATGGAGTTTTCCTTTGTGCAGAAAATCTTTGCTTTAATCCTCTCTATAATCATATTTGATCAAAGCATTATGCATGTTAGTGTCTCAGAAACATTTTGGTTTTTTTGTTATTAATGTGTTTTCTTCTGTCATCATTTTATCTTTATATTGACAACACTAGGCAGGGTACCCCACCTTGGGACATGAGGACACACTGTTTCACATCTATAACAGCACTAGTAATACCCAGAATACCAATGTGCAGGGTTCAACATAATTAACAATGAGTAACTGTGCTTTTCAGCCTTTGGAAATTGACATCCTGGGTAGACAGTTAGGCTGTTCATCAGCTGGGTAACGTTTTATAAACAAGTGTCTGTAATTTAAGGGCAATTATGAATCTATCCATGTGTGATTTTCTAATGAAGTCAAATGAAGAAATCAGCAGTTGGGAGACATTTTTTACTTCTTAATTAGGAGACTCACAGCAAGTTCCTATGTCTTAATTTTCAACTAATCTTTCCCATTGTATTGTGCTTATGAAAGCAATGGGATAGACCTTTTGGATTTAAAGAATATATTTGAGTTCCTTGAACCACTTCTCTTATGTTATGCTTTTCAGAGTTGAAACTGTTAGACATTGATGGATTTATGTTCTCATTGATATGGGCATTTCCTCTACTGGAGAACTGAATCCATCCAGACTTTCTCACCCTATATGGTTATTATCCTTGTCCATAGTCCTCTGTTCCTAATGCAGATAATCTCTTTGACTTTGATTTTCCTATCTGACCTTTAAAGTCTAACTCTAATGTTATAGCCTTCCCTAATCCCACAGGTTGGTAATGACCACTGGCTACAGACCATTCATAGGACTTTGTTTTGTAGTTTTATAATACACTTACTTGGAAGTGCTAACCCATAGGGAGTTGTCTCTCTCAGATGTAACCATGGAGTGTGAGTTGATTTAGCATCTCCGGAGGGGTATGATAGAACCTAACCTACAAACTCCTTTATTTGCTTCTCTGGTAAGAACATGTGAGACAGCATTCCATTTAGTTGCAATTTATTTATGACTACTATTGATGATGGGAGGTTAGGCTTTCAATGAAAATAGTTAACAGTTTTAGAGGACTTTGAATGTTATAAAGCATATGTCCTGTGAGACAGAACAAGAATTAATATCTATTTTATATGTGATCAAAGTGGATGTAGAGATACAATGATTTGCCTTAGATTATATAACTAACGAGCTAGGATTTGAATTTGGGTCTTCTGACTGGAAGGCAAGTCAACAAGCATGTATGACTGTGCTCACTATGGGCCAGGCATTGTACTAATTATTGTGTTGTACTTTTTTTTTTTTTTTTTTTTTACTAAGTATTGTACTATACAAATAGAGAGAAAGATAATTCCTGCATTCAACATACTTACATAGTTTAACAGGTGTTATCAAAAGACTCCATGTAGGGTTGGGGAGTAAGGCTGGGATGAGCTTCTGCTACCCATGGCTATCCCAGTTGCAAGCTAATCCAGGAATAGTGTTACAATCAATGTTCTTTGAGAGAGAAAGGGAAAGAGACAGAGAGACAGAGAAAGACAGACAGAGACAGAGAGGGAGAATATGAGAGAGAGAGAGAGAGAGAGAGAGAGAGAGAGAGAGAGAGACAGAGACAGAGACAGAGATAGACAAAGACAGAGAGAATCTTTTATTCAGCTATTCTCAGGAGAAGTAGGTGTGCTCCTGAGTGGGATACACACAGAATTCAAAAGCAGGAGCAAGCTTTTTACTTTTAGTTTGCTTCCTTACCCCTCCCTTCAAGGTTCAGATTGGTTGGATTTATAATCCAAGTTAGTTACAAATAGTCAAATTTACAATCCAAGTTACAAATGGTCAGATTTAAAATCCTTTTTATCCATTTGATATATCAAAAGGCTTGTGCCCTGTTATTAACTAGTTTGGGCCAGTTTGGGGCTGGGTGTCTTTGTCAGGAACTTTGTTGATTAGCCAGGTCTTTGACTCACACAGTGATTAATTGGAGATATCTTAACATCTTTCACTCCTCCCTTCATCCTGTTTTGACAATATCTGTGGAAACCTAACTTCTCCTGCTTCTCACACAGAGAAGACATAAAAGGTAGCTGAAAAGCAAGGTGGGAAGAGAGTTATCATGTGAGCATCCTTAAACAGATATTATTTTTTTTACTATATATAAATACACACACACACACACACACACACACAATTTTATTTTATTTTTTATTATAGCTTTTTATTTACAAAACATATGCATGGGTAATTTTTTTTATCATTGACTTTTGTGAAACCTTCTGATCCAACTTTTCCCTTCCTTCCCCCCACCCCCTCCCCTAGATGGCAGACAGTCCAATACATGTTAAATATGTTAAAGTATATGTTAATTACTCTATATCTATATCTCTATCTTTCTATCTATATGTATTAATTATATATATGTATATGTGTATATATATATATATATATACACATATTAAATAGAAATTCTTAAAGGAAATAGTCATTCAGGGAAAGGGACTGCTTGGGACTGTGTGGCTCAGAATGGTGAGTGACCATTAAATAAAATAAAACTGGAGATATCTAGTGATGTGAGAAAGATTCCTTTCTAGATTCCTATCCTCTCCTAGTTAATAATGTAAATTACCCTTTAACTCACAAATCCTGGTCCCTTTGAATTCCAATAGAAGATCTGGACCTATATCTGAGCCAATTTTGGGGCTACACCCCAAAGCCTCTCAAGCTAAATCTCCTATTATAAAAGGGAGATGCTGGGACCCCCTTTTTGCAGAGATTTCAAACATGCTAGTCATGTGAGGATCCTCTGTCCACTGGACCCTCTGTCCGGTGCCCTCCTTATCTCTACCTTCGCCTATACTTTAACCTTGCTTACCCAATAATAAACCTCTTTTATCAATCTAGCTCTCGGGCCAATAAATGCTTTTGTTGGGGACTCATGCCGCTACTAGACCCCATTTACCGCCGCATCCTTGCGCCGAATCCAAGGGGATTGCAGGGGAGCTTTGCTTGACTCCCTGTACCCCAAACCTGCCACTAGACCTCAACTAAACCCTCATTTTATTTAGGTACCCCAAATCTGACCTCAACACTAGGCGCAAAACAAATGCTAGTTCTCATGAGAAGTGGTAGTCCCTCAAGTCAAGCAAACAATGGAAAAGAGAAGGCACTTCTAGAGATAGGTCAGCAGTTTAAATAGTCCCTAACACAAATGTCCCTCCCATCACTGATCCACATCCTCATTGTCTGAGGGTCTTACTTATATTCTACTACCCAGGAAACTGAACTTTGGCCAATAAGTACATAGCTGCCATATTTGATTGAGTTAGGAAGAAAATGATGTCATGGAAGAATAGCAAGATGGGCAAGTAGATATGTTCTTGGGTCAATGCCAAGGACTACCTTCTGGCCTTCTGCAGCTATGGGGTAGATGAAGCCTTACTCGATTTTCACAACTGAATTTTAGAGATCTCACTTCACCTTGTTCAGGAGGAGTGTGTTTCCAGTACATTTGGAAAAGACCAAGGGTGAAGTGAATTTCTTCTTTCTCTGAATGGCAGAAAAAGTCCTAAATCAGAAATGAAGTTTGAAGAGAAGGAATTAAATTACATCATATTGCCTACTTTTAAATTAAATAGGATTTTAAATTCAATTCCAGTTTTCCCTAGAAACAATTGAGCAAAAATGGGAAACTGAGGACTTCTCAGAATAATCACTTAATAATTCTAGATTTAACAGAAAGGGTATGTTAATCTTTAGGCTCTGGGAAGAAGAACAGAGACTTTCCAAGAGAAAACTTTTAAGAGATAACTGCTTAGAGAAAACTCTTGACTAACTCTTTAATGGCCTAGAGATATTTGAGAAGTCTACAAACTGGCTAATCTCTATTTGTTGATTGAGAAAAGCCTGAGATAAAACCAAATCTCCTTAAACTATTTTTAATTGATTATTAACCTAGAATCGGAACAGATTCTTTCTTTCTTTTGAAACAAGTCTTGCATAACCAAGTGTCACAAAAGCCCACCTATATTCCAGAGACAAATAAAGGAATAAAGGTCAAGTTTGCCAATGATTTTACAAAGATTAACACCAGTGGGTGAGTGAATAGCTTCTGTAATTTTTTATTTTTTTCTCACTGACCATTTAAATTATCTCACAGCCTTTGTGAAAGTGATTCTCCTCCCTCTGGGTCTGCAGTGAGAGGACTGTCCGTTTCTGGCAAGATCCTAATAAAGCTTCTGCTCTTCACTTTGAGATATCTCTGAATATTTTTGAATTGGCGTTTGCCATCCCACACACAGTCAATCAATCAATAAGCATTTATTAAGCATCTATGATATGCTTATCCCTAAATGCTGAAGAGGAATTAGGTCCAACCTTGTCTTGGTCCCCTCCCCCTCTTTCTTTTTGGCCTCAGCCCATAATTTCCATTCCCCACCCCCAACTCCTTTTACTTATAAATCTTTAAACAATGAATTTGCTTTATGAAATCTACATTTCATATACATTCAAATCTAGTCTTTCTGGAATCTACATCTTCATCTTTTAATTCTCTTCTTCCAATCCTTGAGAGCCACTCTATTATCAATGATATCTGTAGGTGATTCTTCTTCATATCCTGTTCTGGCCATGGGTAAAAATCTTGTTTTGTTTCTAAACCTTGATTGAGAAATTTCTTTTACCTCTGATTTCCTTAAAAATTCCCTTATCATGTTTCATACTGGCGTGTTGTGATCCATGTGCACGAAAGCTGTTTTCTTAAGTCATTTTCTTTTAGATTCATTAAATAACTGCAAATTCCTATGACACTAAATTAGAAATTTGAAATGAATCTATGTTTTCTTTTTAAACACTAAAATAGAACCTCTTTATATTGACACTGTTCCTTACTGCAAGGAGAAATGAAAAAGGACATTTTTTTTTCATTTGAGCATTTTCTCATGTCTTTTTCATTTCTTTTTGAGGAAAATTCAATGCTTCTCAGACCTTCCTCCTCCTGCTCATTTTACCACCTAAGAAGTTTCATTAACATCTTCCTTCATTTACATTCTCATTCTTGGCCTCCTACCTGAGACTGAGGCAGATTGATTAACACTTCAAAAGGCACTGAATCTTACTAGGTAGGTTTATTCTTTTCAAAAGACTGCAGAGAAGAGAAAGGAATTTGTGATTTCTTTGGAAAGCTCATCTATGCATCAAAATGACAAAATGCTATATATGTAATCACTGGCCCTGTTTCCCAAGGTTGAAACCAGCAAGTTTGCAGATCAAGGACAAAAGAAATAGAAATATTCCAAATCCTCAAATCAGTTTCTGTGAAACCAGAAGCCCTGAAAGAGCCTGAAACTTACTGGTAGTATAACAATGGCCCCAGTTTCCTCTTGGGAAATTGAAAGAGTTGGACCATTAAGATTTCTTTTAGTTCAAAATCTGCTGGGAGGAGATCATTGGGAATTGTGCATATAATATTTGGCTTCCAGATCTGCCTCAGACACAACTGACTATGGGATTCTGGGCAACTTACTTGACCCCTCATTTACTAGGCTGTTCTCTAAGATTTTAAAGATTTTAAAATCTTTTGCAGAGGAGTTGCTGAGCTGCAGTGGTTACAGAGAATCTCCTTGTTAGTATTTCCCTACATCAATGAAAACAGATCTATTAAAATATTTTTTTTCCTGTTGGATTATCTCCTTATCCTTCTCTCTTTTGTATTATACTGGAGTGTCTGCGTAAGATCAATATGTATACCCAGCAGGATCACAATTGGCAGAAGGATCATCAAAACAATAGGTCAATGCCTTGCTGGGTTGCGCCCTTCAGTTTCCATGACAACACAAAGTGTTAGACTTTGAAACTGCCCATCCAATTTTTGGGACAATCTCAATGGCCAAATTGAATTGACTGCTCTGATCCATCAAGTGCTTGGGAATTGGTGATTAAGGTTTTTATAAACTATAATCAACTAGGCAGCCTTGGTTGATTCAGTAACAAAAGAAGTAGAAATCTGAAGGTGAGGAAGGTAAGTCCTCTTTGCCAGCCCTTCCTTCAGAAAAAAGAAAAAAAAAGGTTCTAGAAAGCTTATTCATCTTTGTGTGAAAAGTCCTCCCATTTTAACACTGTTGCAGCTTTTTCATCAGCATTGATAGCTATAAAGTGAATTTTTTACAATCTCTTTTGGAACAGATTTCATGTATAGTGGAAATGTTTGGGGCTTTCAGATTTTCTCCATCTTTTCTGAAAATGGGTCTGGGTAATACACAAGCCAATGCATACTGACTTCTCTTCAAAATGTAACCTGCCAGCAAAAAGCCATTACTCCAAATAGATACCTTCAGATCCCATTTCTCTCTTTCCTCTTGCCCAGCCATATACTATGTTTTCTAAAGACTTCATCCTTCTAGAGATTGGTTTTACAGTAATTTTCTCAGGGATCCCCTACTGTTTTGTCAGGGAGCTACCTGTTTAGGTCTATAGCTGGGTGGACACTGCTGGGTGATGAGGGACTATTACTAGCTTTCTATTTTCATAAATGGATCCTGTCTTACACTGTTTTCTTGTGGGCTACATACAATCAGTCACTGATGCTTTGCATTTCTCCACCTGTGTTCTCTTATCTTTGCTTTTATCTCAGTGGCTTTAAATTTTCTCAGACTCAGCTAGTTAGCTCCTGCCTAACTCTCTTCCTTTGGCTTTGATTTGGCTTTCTATTTACCTATCCAGATCTGGCTTGGGACCTTGCCTGTTTTTCCCCCTTTTTCTTATTTTCTTATTATTATTGGCCTCTACTCTCTAAACTTTCCCTCCTTAAGAGATGGAGACATCTTTCTTATTATATACTCCAAATCTAATCAGACTGCCCAAGGTTCAGTTCAAACAAAAACTAGCCATATCCAGTGGAAATTCTTGGAGTGGGGAGTACAGAGTCAATCTACCAGTGACAGTTGGGTCAGACTATAGAAAAAGAAAAACAAAAACAAAAAGGAGTCACACTTTGAGAAGCCTTTGAAGCTCTGGGAGAAAGTTAGAGGTTAGGTGTCTTGCTGACCAGTAATCTACAGGAATCCCTTGTTCTACTTGGCAGTTAAAACATGTCCCAGGGTTTTTGATACAAATAAAAATCTTTGTGGCTCAATCCCTAAAAAACTCCCCATAGCCTGGTTCAAGGTGACCTTTTATAGTGTCTTAGCTGTTGTGATAAACTGTGCAAGGGTTCATTCCCTACGTCACGGGAAACAATCCTCTACTGGACTTTGGAAACTGGTTCCACTGAGAGTTCAAGAAGCCTTTATAAATACTCATGAGAAAAATGACCTAATTTTACAAAAATATTTATAACAATACTTTTTGTGGCAATTAAGAAATAGAAATTGAGAGGATGAGCATCAATTGGGGAATGGTTATAAAATTGGTATATGATTGGGATTGAATATTATTATGCTATAAGAAATGGCAATATGATGATTTCAGAAAAAACCTGAAATGACTTACACAAACTTAGGCAAAATAAAGTGAGCAGAACCAGAAAAACACTGTACACAGTAAATAATAATATAATGAAGAAATGTGAATGATTCAGCTATTCTCAGCAATACAATGCTCCAAGACAATTCCAAAAAACTCATTATAAGCATGGTAACTGTCTCCAGAGAAAGAACTGAAACTATCTGAATAAAGACTGAAGCATTCTTTCTCTCTTTCTTCTGCCCCTCTCTCTTTTCAGGTCACCTACAAAATGACTAATATGGAAAAGTTTCACATGATTGCATATATATATATATTGGATTGTTCACTGTCTTAGGGAGAGGAGAGGGAGGGGTAGAATTTTGAATGTGAAATTAAAAAAAGATATTAAAATTGTTTTAACATGTAATTGAGGAAATGAAAAAAATATGTTTAAAAAAAGGAAATACTTCAGAGGCTTGAAATTAATAATAAGTGTTTTTGTGGTTTCTCGCAAAGTAGGGGGCAGTTGTACAAAATTAACCATTTGTGCTGAGTCAATCTGAGTTTCTCCATTAAAAAAACAAAACCCCAAACACCCTGTTTAGACTTTGAGTATGTGGCAGCTGACTGGCACAAGATAGAAGCACATATACCCTAAATTTGTCTCCTTATGATGCTATAATAGGGGATGATCTGAGATGGCACTAGCCCATCTCCTCATTGAAATGTATAGCAATTAAAATTGTTTTATCCTTATATGGAAATTGTTCACTCTTACCTATGCAAGCAGCTGGCAGTTTGAATTTGGGGCCTAGCATCACCAAATATTACTGCCTTGGTGTACTCCAATAAACTGCTTTTCTCTTATTTCTTGAGTTTGCTTTATTAATTGGGGTGAGACCCAAACAAAGAATTTTCTTTTAATATAGTATCAGAATTGATTAATTTCTTTGGGACTCTGAGCCAAGATTTTTCATAGAATGTAATTGTGCTAATTGGCCAAGTTTCATAGCAAATGATGTGAATTTTTATATGTGGGTTCAACAAAATTTATATCAAAAGTACAAGATGGGTGAGGTGTACCTAGATATATTCACACAGAAAAAAGATCTGGGGATTTTGGTGGAACACAGTCTCTGTTCAGTGTAAGTTAATGGTTTAATACAATAGCTAAAATAATGATTACCAAAGTAATGACAAGATCCAAAACCAGATCTGATTGAATCAAAAGGGCTACCATAACACCTCAGAAGGAAAAAAATCACTAGTCCTGCTGGATTTTCATCATCACCACATCTGGAGTATTGCACTTATAATTTTTAGACTGTAGGTACACCTTTTATAAACCAGAAAATCTGGGATAGAATTTAAATCCAAATCTCTTGACTCAAAGCCAAGTCTCCTATCCATTATACTCTGCTGCCTTATAAGAGATACAGAGGATAGTCTCTGTCCTCAAGAAGCTTCCAATCTAATTTGGAATCAAAATTAATTTACAGATAAAAATATTAAAGAACAATACAAAGTAGCATAAGTTATACAATATGACATAATAAATTAGACAGTTCTGACTATATCATATGAACATGTGAGACCTTGGATACAGTGGGTTGCTGCTGCTGCTTTGAGAATATAAAACTTGAGGCTGCTAATCTGTCCCAGCTTGCCAGGATACTGTCTGCTTTCACAGAATTGCATCAGTATGCAATTGACCTCCTCTGTCACTACAGGCTACTCATTTGCATTTATCCATCCTGTCCTTGTTCCTGACCTTGACCTGTCCTCTGGCTCTCCATCTTTTCTCACTCACCTGGCTTTGCTGAATACCTGTTCTGCTGTCTGAATGATCATATCTCTTTATTCTAGCTTATCTTCAGGGTACACTCTCATTTAACTAAGTGTTGTAGCCCTTTGCTTCCTTCTTTGATTGGACCCTTAGATACGTGACTCATATTTATGGATGATAGATTTCCCCAGTGACTTCATGGAGGATGTGACATGAGCTAGAAATTGAAGACAACATAAGCTTTGAATAGGTGAAAAGAAGAAGTAAGTGTGTTATAGACAGGCGACATGAGCTGTGACTCAGAGGAAAGAATGAGTATGACACATGATGGAGAAAAAGAAAAAATCTCTAGTTAGGATATAGATTCCAGTGGAAGAGATTTCATTCCTTTTAGCTTGAATCTTATGAGAAATATAATCTTAGTACATATACACTAAATAGAGTCTGTCAACTTGGGCTTCATTTTCATTTCTACTTGGTGTGCCTGAGTTTCTCCCTTTTTAAATAATTCTCTACAGGAACAAACAATAAAGAATTTTTTTTTGAGGAAATTGGGGTAAAGTTAAGGCTTAGGGTCACACAATAGCTAAGTGTTAAATGTCTGAGACCCAGCAGTTGCTTTATCTTTTGTGCCATCTAGCTGACCCCAATAATTTTCTAAGGTACTTCCCCATTTCTTTATTGAAATGGGAGACTATGGGTGTGGAACACTCTATCTAATGGTAGACTTTTTCAACATTCTGTTTGTTTTTCTGAACTGTCTCTCTCCTCCCCTCCTCCCCCCCCCCCCTTTTCAATATTTTGTTATAAAGGATGATTTTCAATGGAAAGAGGTTAGAGAGTAAAAGGAAGGGTATAGTGTGAACATAACTGAAATAATAACAATAATATTAATAAAATTATTGATAAAACAAAATAACTTTCTTCTGACCATGTCATTTTCTTGCCCCAAATTTTCAGTGGTTCCCTATTGATTCTAGGATCAAGTACAATCTACTTAGCCTGACATTTAAAACTCTTCACAGTTTTTCCAGCTTTTTCTTTTAAAAGCATGTTTTCATATTGCTCCTCTTGAAATCTGTATCTTTTAACCAAATGTTCTCGTAGGTGTTTTTTAGTAGGTATTTTCTAAATTTATATTATATTTCTCCATGCCTTTTACAAGGAGTCTTCCATATCTTGATCTCATAGGTCTGTGAGATTCTAAAGAGAAGAGATTGTAGAGATTACCTAGTTCATTCCCTTTGTGTTACAGATGTAAACGGGGATTTAATTATTAATTGCTTTATTAAATTATTAATTGGGAGATTGCAATCTAAATAAGGGAAAATCCCTCCTGAAAGGAGATTCATCTGCTCACTCTTGCATCCCAGCAATGCATTCATCATGACATGCTTATTCTTGGTTGGGATACATGTGGACAGAATTTAGTCTAGTTCTGATGCTTTTACACAAATCATTCCAGAAGCCAGGTCTTTGCAAAATGAATCATGAATGATGATGAATTGATGAAAGTAGTGGAAGAGAAAGATCTTTCATCAGAGCAGATCTGGGCTTCTTGTTTTCATTATTCTTAAAATTATTATCATTAGTGTTATTTTTATTTTAATCTGGACTGTGATTTTATTCATTTAGGAAACTTCCAATGTAGAAACTCCTTCTGCTATTAGATAATTGGTCTGTAATTAATGGCTGAGATTGTCTGGAACACTGGGACTCATCCGTGATCATATAGTTATTATGAATCAGATTCAGGATTTTATCCCAAATTGTTTTTACTCCAGTGACAATTTGTGATTATATTATATAAACAGAAACTCTCTTTTCTAATCCATGTTTATGTGTGGTAGATTTTCCCAGAGGTTCTCTCTGGAAGACTTCCTGGAGGATATGATAAACTAGCTAGAATTTGAAGGAAACATAAGATTTGACTGGATGAAAAGAAAGAGGAAGTATGTTATAAACAGAGGCAACATGAGGTGTGATTCAGAGGAAAGAATGAGTATGGCACATGGTGGAGAAAAAGAAACATCTCTGGGTGGACCAGAAAAATCTCTAGTTGGGATATAGATTCCAGTTTTCTAGGAGTCACAAGGGCAAAGGGAAATAAATTGGAAGTTAAAAGGATTATTAGCCTGCAGGGAGGATTTTTTTCTTCCTGAGTGAACAGAGATGAGATTTTAGGAATGAGATTTTAGCCAGGTTTAGATCCTTCATATCCCTCAGCTGCAGGTCACCCTCTTATCCTCCTGCTCATGCTTAGTGATGAAGACTCTAAATATGAACATCTAGTGATTCTGATAAGATGATTGTGTTACAGCCAAATAGGTCTGTCAGCTCCTCAGTCACCACTGATTGACTTCTCTTCATAATGTTATGATGAACTCACCTTAGTAATGTTTCCTTAATTCTGGTTTTTCCTTTCAAGGTCAAGGTGAAAAGGCAAGACCACAGGAAATTGGAGAATGCTGAGTAAACTGCTGACCAACAGGTAGGTACCTTCCCTTGAATTTTCTGTAGCCATGGCCTAAAAGTTCAGTGATATCCATAAGCATTCATAAATCTTCTGATGATTTTCCTGTTGTTGTTATATTTTCCAGAATTATGCAGGCTTTTTTGAGGGATGCCATGGATGAGGGAATCAAGGACAGAGATTTGGGGGACCTCACTATTAGCAGGCATAATATGGTTGAAGGTCCAGCAATTTAAATAGAGAAGTGGTCAGATACATAGGAGGAGAACCAGGAGAGAGCAGTGTCTTCAAAATCTAAAGAAGATAGTATAAAGGAGAATTGGGTAGAGCATATTTTGTTAAGTATGCTTTTTTAAAATATGCTTTTTTTTAAAAAAATAACTTTTTATTGATAGAACCCATGCCAGGGCAATTTTTTACAGCATTATCCCTTGCATTCACTTCTGTTCCGATTTTTCCCCTCCCTCCCTCCACCCCCTCCCTTAGATGGCAAGCAATCCTTTACATGTTGAATAGTTACAGTATATCCTAGATACAATATGTGTGTGCAGAACCAAACAGTTTTCTTGTTGCACAGGGAGAATTGAATTCAGAAGGTATAAATAACCCAGGAAGAAAAACAAAAATGCAAGCAAAAACTCAAATATGCTAATGTGAAATTTGTATCTTTTGGTGACCATAGAGCTTGAGCTATGGTGAGTTTTATCACCAGCATTTACTACTAGCATTCTTCCTGTAAACAGATTTTTTATTAATTTTGATCTTTTCTCTAACAATCAATTTGATAAAGTAATTAGAGAGAACTAGCTTCAGAATCAAGTTCTGTCTCTAATATATACTGGGCAGTTTATTTAGCCTTTGTTAAGATGTGTGATAATTGGATTTTCTTTTATAATATGGGGGCTCAAATTATTCTATCAGCTTGAAACCCCACTATATGTATTGCTACATAGGGAGCCAGTGACTAGCCCTCAGTTACATATAAATACTTACCATCCATAAGCTTTTACAAAGTGATATTTGCTTTTAAAAATTATTAAAGGTTTTTATTTTCAGAACCTATGCATGGATAATTTTTAACATTCACCCTTGCAAAACCTTATGTTCCAAATTTTTCTTCTCTCTCTTTCTTTCACTCCTTCTCCTAGATGGCAAGCAATCCAATATATGTCAAGCAAAATTCTTATGCAATTCCTCTATACACATCTCCACAATTATCATGCTAAACAAGAAAAATCAGATCAAAAAGGGGAAAAATGAAAAATAAAAAGAAATGCAACCAAATAACAATAAAAAAGTGAAAATACTATGTTGTGATCCACACTCAGTCCCCACAGTCCTTTCTCTGAGTGCAGATAGATTTCTCCATCACAAGACCATAGGAACTTTCTTAAATCACCTTGCTCTTGAAAAGAGCCACATCCATCAGAACTGATCACTGTATAATCTTGTTGTAGCCGTGCACAATGATCTTAGCAAGTGATATTTGCTTTAAAGATTTAGCAAGACCAAATATATAACAACTTCTCCCAATAACTCAAACGTACTCCTTTCTCACTGACCTTTGAAGCTAGGTCTACATGCCACAGTTGTTGATTATAAAGACTTTGATCAAATGGAAAATTTTTTGAAAACTGGTAAGGTGGTTCTATTTTTGGAACAGAAAAATATATACTATAACCTACAACATCTATCTCTGAGGGAGTATGATTAAGTATCTCATTTCTTACATAGCATTGGCCTTATCAAGTTCATGTGCAAAGGCAGATGCTAAAGGATGAGTTCTCATCTCAGTCATTGCTGGGCTGGACCTCTGAATGTCACTCCTAATGGATGCTTTTTCCTCCTTAGAGTCTCATTCCTGAGCTGGCTTTGGAACCTAGGCCTTGGAATTCCAGAATACTAAAGTGTCTTCCTAAAACCTTTTCAAAATCACTAGGTCACAAGTCTTCTTTCTTCACCTAGAAGGCAAAAGAACCAAACGAGAAACTGAAGGACAGAGAATTTCTTGGGAAAAGGCCTTAAAACCTATTCTCTTACCAAATGTCATGAAGGAAAGGACTCACTAAATAAAGTCATAACAATGAATAAAGCCAGAAAGAGGTAGATGATGATGACAGGTCTTTTGAAATGCCTCCAAAATTGAAGAATAGCTTTTTAAAATATTTAGCTAGTTGAAACTAGTTATCATATGTCTTTTCAGGCTCCACAGTATCTCTAAGGAACTTCCAATATGTTCTACCTATGTTCTAATATATTCTTCCAGAAACAAGTTCCCTAGAGATCTTTTATAGAAAAATTGAATCTACTGAGCAATCTTATGGTATCTGTGCGTGAATCAGACACCATGAACCAGGCAGATGGAACAGTGGCAAGTAAGTCTTTGAGAATGATCTTCTGGGAGAATTTGGGAGAAGCTTAGAGATCATAGGGTTATAGTTCTAGATCTAAAAGGAAATTTAGAGATCATTTAATTCAACTTTCTTGTACAAATAAAGAACTGAAACATAGAATGATTTATGAATCATGCTGATCATAAGTAGTAGAATGGGTTCATATTCAAGACTTTCACTTCCAAGTTCATTGTGTTCCTCAGGGCCTCCCAATCAACAAAAACTGTATGAGGACTTGTGAGGGATCCTATAGGGATCATTCCATTTCAACCTTAGTTGAGATGAGATGATCTTTGTTATCTATTCTGTCTTTGAGATTCTTCACTGTCCTGGGGGCATTGGAAGGGTGGATTTAGTTGCCTGCAGAATTTGGAAGGGATTGCAAGACTATTATTATTTAATTGGGACAAAATCTCCCAGAATTCTCTCTATACTGATGGAATTTTCTAATTTTAGGAAGGGGTTAGTAGATGAGTGCCCGCTTCTTATATTTTCCAAAGAGGGCAGATTCAACCATAGCCAGACTACAAGAGCTACAATCCAATAAAGAATATGAATTAAAGAAGAAATCCCCTTGGGTCACAATCAAATTTCCACTTAATTGTACAGTTGAAATGCATGCTAGATTTCTATCGATTTTTTCAATGGGTTTGGTAGTGTCTATCAAAGCTATTTTAGCTCAATGAAACTCTCATTTAACTTGCTCCCTTGTAGCAAGGGCAGTGTAAATGAAAGTCCACATAGATATTGGCTTCAGGCCTAATTTTATATGGAGTCAGGAGAGCTGCACACCAGCAAATCGAGAATGACCTATCGTCAGGGCATGAACAAAGTAGTTATTTGCAGTATCTCTACTCTACAATTTCCTTAAAATTCAAAAATGGATAATTATAGCCTAATTCTTCTGTCAGTGACAAAATATCAAGGAGCTGGAGCCAAAGGAAAGCTGGACTATATTGCTCTGAATCTTGTTAAATGCTCCTCTCTGTATTGCAATTAGAAACCAGAATTCCTGGTTTATTCTATTTCATTTTAAGACCTATCACTGACCTCTTAGACTGTATCTACATGACCCAGTTTGTTATTGATAAAGAAATTTGTTCAAATGAGCAGTTATTTATCTATTTTTAATTGATAAGGTGGTCTATTAGAATATACAAGGGACTTCACACAAGATTTAATGAGCTAGTGATATAAAACAATGGATGTTTGGGCATGATCTAATCTCAAGCAAGGAGCAACTTGTGGCTGAACCCTTAGAGGATATAAACATGGAATAAGAAGGACAATAAAGATTTATTAACAAATAAAGATTTAATCTAATCTATACCACCATGTTCTAAAAATGTCACTGACCACTCCAGTTGCATAGTAGACATGTCTCTATTTGAGCACCTCCGAGTTTCTCTCAAATCAACAGCAGATTAAGCCTCTGAACTTGTTTTGGAGCGATAGAACCCATAAATATTTGGAGTAAAACAAATTTCCAGAAGAAGATACTTTGGGAGAACTTCAGAAAAGGTCTCTTTTAATCAGAGCTCTCTCTGAATTTGAAATAAAGAGGACCTAAGTTCAGATCTTGACAGAATCTTACAAATTGTGTGAGTCTGGGTAAGGTTGTGTAAGACTTATCCAGAGTCACACAATCTCTCTGTGCCTCACTTTCCTCATCTGTAACATGAGGATAATGATAGCATATATCTCACAAAGGTTCAAATGAGATATGTAAAATGCTTTACAAAACTTAAATTGTATATCATCATCATTATTAATTATGGTTATTATGGCCAAAAAGGAAGGTATTCAAAACACTAAGATAGCCTACAATTCAGGAAGGTAGATATTAGCATGAAATAGAAGTTTCATGGGAATATTCATGCGATTTTAATTTCTTATCTCTAATATCACAGAGAGAGAATGACATGGGAAGTGGTATAAAAAGAGTAGGGATGATAAAGTCCTGTAGGATATGTGAGTCACAGAATTGAATTCACTTTGCAGAATGATGAACTTTTGGAGATCATGTGGGAAATGATGAGGTGAATTCCTTTGTGATCTTCTTAAATGGCAGAGAATCTGGGAGAAGTTCTCTATGGCCAACTTCTATTCTCTCCAATCATAAGGAAGAAGATCCCAAAGATCAGGTGAGGAGGTGTGAAGAATATGAAGAGGTATGAAATTACTTTATTAAATATTTTGTTTAATTTCTAGAATTCCATAAGTAAACTATCATATTCAATATTCAAGTCTGTCTATTTCTTTCAATAATTAAGAGTATAATCTATCCAAAGCTACCCATCCATGGCTATCCATCCATAACTGCCCATTCTATATGGCTCTTGTCCATGGTGTCCTACTTAACTATCTGCATCTTATAAAACAATTCTTTCAAGTACCAGATCAAATTGTATCTCCTATCAGAAGTCTTCCCTAAAACCTCCTAATGTTAATGCATTCTCTCTGTTGATTATCTTTAATTTATCCTGTATATATCTTTTTTTGAACATAATTGTTTCCATGTTGACTTCCCTATTAGACTGATAACTTCTTGAAAGGAAGAAATGTTTTTTGCCTTTCCTTGTATTCTCAGAGGTTAGCTCAATGTCCAGTGCATAGTAAGTTCATGACAAATACTTATTGACTGCCTGTTTCACTACATTCTGTTCTCATCCTGCCCTTTTACATTTTGATACTTTTGCTTGTGCTACCTACAATGTCTGGAATGGACTCTCACATCATTTCTGCCTCCTACCTTCCCTGTTTTCCTTCATTTCTAAACCAATTATCTACAAGAAGTTTTTCCAGAGGGGGGCGAAGTGAAGACATGTCTCTCTTTGAACACTTCCAAGTTCCCTAAAATCAACAGCAGATTAAGCCTCTGAATTTGTTTTGGAGTGACAAAACCTATAAATATTTGTAGTAAAACAAATTTCCAGAAGAAGATACTTTGGGAGAACTTCAGAAAAGGTTTCTTTTAATCAGGTAGGGGGAGAGGCTGCTGAGTCCAGACTGCAGCACAGGGAACCTGGGGCAAGGAGCTGGGTTGGGACTCATGGCATTGTGGCATCCACACATTGAGAAATCTACTGTGAGGATCTTAGGCAACTCTGTCCTTGTTACAAACGAATGCTTCAGAGATTTGCTGTGAGACACCCAAACCAAAACAAAAGAAAAATTATGAGCCCTTGAACTCCAGAACCTCAGAAAAATGGGACCTGGTAACATCCCAGTACCAGAAATCCATCAGCAGCACCAGCCCCGGGCAAATTAAAGTGGCTGTTACCCCTTTGCCTTAAGAGCAGATCTCAAACATTAAAAAAAATTAGCAAAAAAAGCAAAAAGAATGCTGACCATAGAAAGCTTTTATGAATAAAGAGAAGAATAGACCTCAAACTGTGAGGATTTTAAAGACAAATCAGCTTCAGATGAAGCAAGCCTTAAAGGGAGATATGAGTTGGTCCCCATTTCACAAGGCTCTCTTGTAAGAATTCAAAAAGGATCTTAAAAGAGAGTTAGAAGAAAAATTGAGAAAGGAAATGAGATCTCTTCAAGAGGTTATAGAAAAGGAAAAACAGCATTATGTGAAGAAAAATATTTAAAAATAGATTTGATGAAATGGGAAAATCATATAACTCCCTATAAACTAGATGTGAAAAAGAAATCAGTTCATTGAAAAACAATTTGTGAAATGGAAAAAAATAATGCAATGAACAAAACACCCCATTTAAAAGTTCAATTGTCCAAATGCAAAAGGAAATAAAAAGAAGAAAATAATTCACTAAAAATTAGAATCTAACAAACAAAAGTGAATGATTCACTGAGACTTCAAGAATCAGTCAAAACCAAAAAAAAAAAAAGAAAAAAGAAAAAAAAAAGAAAAAGAAAAATAGAAGAAAATGTAAAATACCTCTTTGGAAAATCAACTGACCTGGAAATAGATCTAGAAGAGACAATCTAAAAATTATTGGACTTCCTGAAAACCATGATGAATAAAAGAGCCTAGACATCATCTTTCAGGAAATTATCAAGGAAAACATCCTGGATGTCCTAGAACCAGAGGGTAAAATAGGCATTGAAAGAATTCACTGATTACCTCCTGAGAGAGACCCCAAGGAACACTGTACAGCTAAATTTCAGCATTATTAAAACAAAGAGAAAATGTTGTAAGCAACCAAAAGGAAACGATTTAAATACTGAGGACTCATACTCAGGATTATCCAGGACCTAGCAGCTTCCACTTTTAGATTGAAGGGCATGGAATCTAATATTCCCAAAGACAAAGGCACTTAGATTGCAGCCAAGAATCAACTATCCAGCAAAATTTAACATCACCTTTCAGGGAAAAAAATGGACATTCAAGGAAACAAATGAATTTCATCTATTTCTGATGAAAAGACCAGAGCTGAATAGAAAATATAATCTTCAAATACAGAACTCAAGAGAAGCATAAAAAGGTAAAAAGGAAAGAAAAAATAACTTTCTTTTAAAAGTTAAAAAGCTTATACTCTTATATGGGAAGATGGTATGTTTAATTCTTAAGATCTGTATCTCTGTTATGGGTATGCTTAGAAGGGGCAGGTAGAATTTGATTTTATTGTAATGATTTAAAAAAGGAACTAGAGGAAGAAAGGTGATTTCACTGGAAAAAGAGGAAAATGGAATTAAAATGGGGTAAATTACATCTCATGAGGAGGTGAAAACGACCTATTGCAATTGAGGGAAAGAGGGGAGGGGGATGAGCATTGTGCAAATCCCACTCTTATCAGATTTGGCTCAAAGAGAAAATATCACACACATTTAGCTTCACAGAGAAGCTTGTCTTACCTTATAGGGAAGTAGGAGGGAAAGGGAGAGAGTAAGAGGGGAGGCTTATAGAAGGGAGAACAGAAATAGAAGGGGAAAGATATAAAAAAGGGGAAGGGGCTGCAAAAGGGAAGGACTGTTTGAGGGAGGGGGATGATCAGTGAGAAAATACTGGGGAGGAGGGAAATAGGGAAAGGGAAGAGAAAAATATAACTGGGGGTAAACAAGATGATAGGAAATACAGAGTTCATAATTTTATCTGTGAATTTGAATGCGATCAACTCCCCCATAAAATGAAAGTGGATAGCAGACTGGATTAAGAGCCAAAATCCTACAATTTGTTGTTAACAAGAAACTCATTTAAAGCAGAATGACACATTTAGAATAAAGATAAAAGGCTGGAGCAAAATCTATTATGCTTCAGCTGAGGTTAAAAAAAAAAGCAGGGGTAGCAATCCTGATCTCAGATCAAGCAAAAGCAAAAATAGATCTAATTAAAAGAGATAAGGAAGGAAACTACATTCGACTTAAAGATACCATAGATGAGGAAGTAATATCAATAGTAAACAAATATGCATGAAGTGGTATAGCATCTAAATTCCTAGAGGAGAAGTTAAGATAGAGTTGCAAGAAGAATTAGACAGTAAAACTATATTAGTGGGGGATATCAACCTTGCTCTCTCAGAACTAGATAAATCAAACCACAAAATAAATCAGGAAGAAGTTAAGGAGGTAAATAGAATCATAGAGAAGTTAGGGATGATAGACCTTTGGAGAAAATTGAATGGAGAAAGAAAGAAATATACTTTTTTCTCTGTAGTACATGAAACTTGTTCAAAAAATTGACCATGATTTAGGTTATAAAAACCTCAAAATAAAATGCAAAAAGACAGAAATAGTAAATGCATTTTTTTCGTATCATGATGAAATAAAAATTACATGCAATAGAAGACTAGGGTAAATAGATAAAAAAATTAATTGGAAACAAAATAATCTAATCCTAAAGAATGAGTGGGTGAAACAACAAATCATAGACACAATCAATAATTTCATCCAAGACAATGACAATAATGAGACAATATACCATTTGTGGGATGCAGCCAAAGTGGTTATTAGGGGAAATTTTATATCTCTAGATGGTTATTTGCCTAAAATAGAGAAAGAGGAGGTCAATGAATTGGGCTTGCAACTAAAAAAAGCTAGAAAGAGAAAAATCTCCCCCCAATTAAATGCTAAATTTGAAATTCTGAAAATAAAAGGGAAGATTAATAAAAGTGAAAGTAAGAAAATTATTGAATTAGTAAATAAAACTAAGAGTTGGTTTTATGAAAAAACAACAAAATAGATGAACCTTTAACTAATTTGATTAGAAAAAGGAAAGGAGAAAAGCAGATTGTTAGTCTCAAAACTGAAAAGGGAAATCTTTCCACCAATGAAGAGGAAATTAGTGCAATAATTAGAAGTTATTTTGACCAATTGTATGTCAATAAATTTGATAATCTAAGTGAAATTGAGGAATACCTAAAAAAAAATAGCTTGCCTAGATTAAAAGAAGAGGAAATGAATTACTTAATTACTTAATTACTTAAATAGTCCCATTTTAGAAATAGAAATAGAACAAGCTACTGATCAACTCCCTAAGAAAAAAATCTCCAGAGCTAGATGAATTTACATGTGAATTCTATCAAATATTTAAAGGACAATTAATTCCAATATTGTGAAAACTATTTGAAAAAAATGGGGAAAGGAGTCCTACCAAATTCCTTTTATAATACCGATATAGTGCTGATACCTAAACCAGGTAGGGTGAAAACAGAGAAAGAAAATTATAGACCAATTTCCTTAATGAATATTGATAGAAAAATTTTAAATAAAATATTAGCAAAGATATTACAGAAAATCATTTCCAGAATAATACACCATGATCAAGTAGGATTTATATCAGGAATGCAGGACTGGTTCAATATTAGGAAAACTATTAGCATAATTGATTATATCAATAACCAAACTAACAAAATTCATATGATTATCTCAATAGAGGCAGAAAAAGCATTTGATACAATCCAATGCCCATTCCTAATAAAAACATTAGAGAATATAAAAATAAATGGAGTTTTCCTTAAAATAATCAGTAACATCTATTAAAAACCATCAGCAAGCATCATATGTATTGTGGACAAACTAGAACCATTCCCAATAAGATCAGGATGAAACAAGGTTGTTATTACTATCAGCATTACTATTCAATATTGTATTGGAATTGTTAGCTTTGGCAATAAGAGATGTTAATGAGTAGGTAGGTAATGAGGAAACCAAATTATTACTCTTTGCAGATGATATAATGATATACTTAGAGAACTCTAGAGAATCAACTACAAAACTACTAGAAACAATTCATAACTTTAGCAAAGTTGTAGGATGCAAAATTAATCCACATAAATCACCAGCATTTTTATATATTACCAATAAAGTCCAAAAGCAAGAGATACAAAGAGAAATTCCATTTAAAATAACTATCAATAATATAAACTATTTGGATGTTTATTTGCTAAGGCAAAGTCAGGTACTATATGAACACAACTACAAAACATTTTCCATACAAATAAAGTCAGATCTAATTAATTGGAAAAATATCAAGTGCTCATGGAGAGACTGAGAGAATATAATAAAAATGACAATATTACCTAAATTAATCTACTTATTTACTGCCATACCAATGTAACTCCAAAAAATTATTTTAGAGATCTAGAAAAAATTGTAACAAACTTCATCTCGAAGAACAAAAGGTCAAGAATTTCAAGGGAATTAATGAAAAAAGTGCAAATGAAGATGGTAGGCCATTTGTTCCAGATGGGTCAAAGTTTTATTATAAAGCAGCAGTCATCAAAACCATTTGGTACTGGCTAACAAATAGATTAGTCAATCTATGGAATAGATTAGGTTCACAGGACAAAATAATCAATGACTATAGTAATCTAGTGTTTGAGAAACCCAAAGATCCCAGCTTTTGGGATAAAAAACTCACTATTTGACAAAAACTACTGGGGAAATTGGAAACTAGTATGGCAGAAATTAGGCACTGTTCCACACCTAACACCATATACTTAGATAAGGTTGAAATGGGTTCATGATTTAGGTATAAAGAGTGATATCATAAGCAAATTAGAAGAACAAAGGATAGTTTATGTCTCAGATCTGTTGAGAAGGAGGGAATTTGTGGCTAAAGAAAAACTAGAATTCATTATTGAACACAAACCAGATAAAATTGGTTATATTAAGTTAAAAAGTTTTTATATAAACAAAACTAAAACAGACAAGATTAGAAGGGAAGCAATAAACTGGGAAAACATTTTTTACATTCAAAGGTTCTGATAGTGTCCTAATTTCTAAAAAATATATATATATATATTTCAAATTTATAATAAACATTCTTCATTTAATAAATGATCAAAGGATATGAACATATAATTTTCAGATGAAGAAATTAAAACCATTTCTAGTCATATGGAAAAGTGCTCTAAATCACTATTGATCATAGAAATACAAGTTAGGACAACTCTGATATACCACTACACACCTGTCAGATTGGCTAAGATGACAGGAAAAGATAATGATGAATAGGGGAGGGGATGTGGGAAAACTGGGACACTAATACATTGTTGGTGGAGTTGTGAACTGATCCTACCATTCTAGAGAGCAATTTGGACTATGTTGAAAATGCTATAAAACAGTGCATACCCTTTGATCCAGCAGTGTTTCTACTGGGTTTATATACCAAAGAGATCATCTAGGAGAGAAAAGGACCCACATGTGCAAGTATTTTGCAGGGAGGAAAAACTGGAACACTAGGTTTTGCAAGGATCAATTTTGAAAAATTATCCATGTATATGTTTGAAAATAAAAATCTTTAATTAAAAAAGTTTTTTCTAGTTTTTCTTAACCTTAGGTGTTTTCTCTCTGAGGTTATCACCACCTTATCTTATATATAACTTGTTTGTTCATAGTTATTTGAATGTTGTCTCCCCATAAGATTGTGAACTTCTTGAGAGAGGGATTCTTTTTTTTTTTTTTTTGCTTTTCTTTATAACTCTGGCACATTCATTATAGTGGTCATTAGCTATCTCTCCCTATATTTTTCCCCTCCACTTATCACATTCTTTATTGACCTAGTGACTGAATAGAAGAATTTATTGGTATTTCCTCTTAGTTTTTTGATCATTGTTTCTTTTGGTGCCCTTTTGAAACATTTTTGGTATAGTTTTAAAGGAAATGAGACTAATTAGGATTTTTCACATTTCTTCTAAGCTCCTGAGTCTTTTATTTTATTAATTATCCAACATTCTGTGTTAAATAAACATTTATTCACTTTCTTATGATGTTACTTGAATAGTTTTAAGTAACTTGGGAGGGGTTTCAGAGAAGTAAATGGGGACTTCCTTGAAATGGCTGTCCAAATCTGGAATCCAAATAAGTTCTAGAAACCATAATGTGGAAGAATATCTGTATAAATGTAATCATGTCTTATATTTGTCTTGTGCTTTATGGAGCATAAATAACTTAATCTACACATTTCATTTTTATCCTCACATTAACACTGAGAATTAAGCAAAGGGAGCACTATTATGTTCAGTTCACAAATGAGAAAATGGAAATTCTGTGAGGTTGTTGAGGTCATATAACTAATAGATGGTAGGCTCTGGAATTATGCTTAGATTTTTGATGCTAAGTCCAAAACTGAATTAATTGAATGGTTAGATATGTAGGTGAGAAATGAGAAAGATCATAGTGTCCTATAACACTGAATTAATGAAAGTGAGTGGTCATGGGAAAGCTTAAAATGGAAATAATGTGATGGAAGTGCCTTGTAAAGAATATTTTTTTTCCAGTCACATTTTAGATCAATATAAGAGTGGAAAGGTAAGATTTCTGTTGAATCAGAGAGGTTTATTTTGACTAAGAATTAGTTGACTAATAACTGGAAGAAAAATCTCTTTTAAGATTATATATCCGGAGGGGCAGCTAGATAGGATACTTTATAAAGCACCAGCCCTGAGTTAAAATCTGACCTCAGATACTTAACTCAATACTTACTAGCTGTGTAACCTTGGGCAAGTCACCTAACTCCAAGTGCCTCACAAAAACAAATAAACAACAAAACAAAAGGATTATATAATTGGAAGGATCCTTAGAGACTGTATTATTCAGTCTTAGCTACCACTGAAATCCTTGCTTTAGCATCCTTGACAAGTGATCATCTAGTGTGCTTCAAAACTTCCAAGGTGAGAAAACACATTATATCATTAAACAACTCATCCTCTTTTTAGGCAACCCTATTAACTGATGGGACAGCATGGCATAGTAATTAGAAAGCTGACCTTGAAGTCAAGAAAACATGGGTGCAGGTTCCACTTCTAACACATAGTAGCTGTGTGGGCCATCACTTGTCATTTTGACTTTTGTCTTGCCACTAGATTCTGATGAATTTGGAGGAGAAAGTGAGTCTAATGACTGTACAACTCTTCCACACTTAAATATAATTTACTTGTGAGTCAAAACATGACCCTTGTGATATCATTGGTCCTTTTCAAGAATGAAGGATGAACAATGACAACTGGCTATGTGAGTCTGGACAAGTCATTTACCCTCCCAGTATCCTAGGCAACTCTAAAAATATAAGTTGCAAAACAACTGATCACCTCCATTTGTAGAATTTCCTCACACAGGAATTCACCTACATCAATGAAATTAATGATCCTGTCCCTATACCAAAATATTTAGGAAGCTCTTCCTTCTATTTAGCTGAACTCTTTGTAATTCTCTAATTCTTTCCATTTGGACAAAGTGGGATGTTACAGGTCCTCAAAAATTCAAAGACAGCTTTTTTACTTTCCTTGATCCTCTTTTTCTTCAGAATTTGTGGATAGAAGAAAAGGCAGGAAATTTAGAAGTTATAGATTTACTCACTGCTTAAATGAAGTGAGAGCTATCAAGCCTAAATCTGAGTTTTTGAACCAAAGTGACCCTGCTCTTAGTGCTCATAGCCCACAGTACTTTGTTAAGATTTGGAATGACCAGGGCCAAGGACCAAAGAAGAGATTCTTATTCCATTATCTCTTAAGTGATAATGAGCAAACTTGAATGTTAAGAGTATAAAGCATCAAACTTAGAAATGAAAAAGAATCAATGGAGTATGGAAAATATTTTCAGTGTTAGGTTTTTCTTTTGAATATTGTTAATGTGAGATGAAAAGTCAATAGATCATACAACTCAATCTTTTAGAATTTTTTCCTAAGCAATTTCAAAGTGCAGCTGTGATATTGCTGATGGACAACCTGACAATCCCACACTCAAAAGAGAGGTAAGGATATGTACCATACCTGGAATGTAAGTTGCCTTATTAATGATGAATTACCTATCTGTTTTGTATAGTGACTTGACTTGTGTAACATAACTTGAAATATTCATATTTTTATTTTATTTTTATATTGAATTTTTGTACATTATATATATTAAAATTTTTATATTTTTAAATTAAAATTTTATATTAAGTAATCAGTCATTTGATTAACATTTATAAAACACCTAATATATGCCAAGCACTATGCTAAGCTCTGGGGATATGACATCACTTCTCTCAAGCACTATACAGTTTAATGGGGAGACAGCATTCAAAAAACTACATACAAATAAAATACATAAAGGAAAACACTGGAATTAAGAGGGATAGGGAAGTTTATTATAGAAGGTGGGATTTCAGTTGAGACTGAAAGGAAGCAAGGGGAATCAAGAATCAGAGATAAGAAGGGAGAGATTTCCAGAGCTCAGCTAGTGAAGACCTCAGTTAGAAGATGAAATGTTTTGTGGGAGGAGCATCAAGGTCAGTCACTCTGGTTCACAGGGTACATGGAGGCGAATGAAGGGCTCTGAAAGCTAAATGGAAGAATTTATATTTGATTCTGAATGGAATAGGGAAGGGAGTGAGATAGTTCTGCATTTTAGGAAGATTAACTTGACAGCTGAATAGAGGATTAGATTAGCATGGGGAGAAATTTGTGATGGGGGAAACAACAGTCAGGCTTTTCTAATAGTCCTATATAAGGTGATAAGTGCCTTCATTATGGTGGATGCAGTGTCAGAAGGGAGAAGAAACGATATAAATGAAATGTTAGGAAAGGGGAAATGAGAGGGCCAATATTTGGATGCGGTGAGTGGATGATTGTATTGAATTAAGGATCAGACCTAGGTTTCAAGTCTGAATGACTACTGGGAGGGTATTAGTACCCTCAACATAATAGGGAAGTTTAAATAAGGGAAGGTTTGGGGGTATTTGAGTTTTGGGGTTTGGACATGAGTTTAAGACATAAATGAATTATGGCTTGAAATGTCTAAAAGGCAGTTAGGGATGTGAAAATAGAGTTTGGGAAAGAAGTTAGGGTTGGATAAATAATCACTTCAGTGAAAATTACTTTTGCGTTGTTTTTCTCTGTAGAACACATTTGCTCAAGATAAGTTTCATTTTTCTTCTTCTCAGGCTATAGAGACAGGAAATGCATAAATGCTGGAAATCAGCAAAGTCTAGGTTCAACTTCTTCCTCTGACTCTAATTGGCCATATGACTTGAGGAAAGTGACTTAACTTATCTGGTCCTCAGGCAGTTTTCTAAGACTTAAGTTTGAAGTGAATCAGGTGAACAGAGGTCTCTGTGAGAGGTCAAAGTGAGACCTGTTAAAGATTTTAGCTTAAAAAGGTAAAAATTCTCCCACTGCATGCAGGGCCATCTTCACTAGTGCTGATCTATATCCACTGGCTATTGGATTCAGAAGATTCCAGAGGTAAAAGTGAGGCTGGTGACCTTGAACAGGTCTCCCTTCATCAATTCACTTGCATGTTATTAAGAATTGGGAGAAATAAATGGTCTCTTTTACCTAGTCAAAAAAAAAATCCAATCTTGGAGGGAAAGACCCTCAGGACTTCTGAACAAAACAGAAACAATTCCTATTTACATTCACTCTAAGTCAATCCTATTTGTTAGCCAATATAGGAAGAAGAAATTTCTAGGTCTGGACTCACACCCTAACCTGGCAAACAAACAGACAGCAACCTCTACTAGGATTATCTAAGGATAAAATCCAATTGCCTCTTTCTTTTTTAAACAGACAAGCCAGGAAAGATTTTCTGGGATCACTTCAAGACCTAGAATAGGCCTGTCTTAGTTCATAGCAACTTGGAATTCAGTGCATAAAATATGTATCATTAATTAACTGAAGACTGTAATAAAGGCTATTTATAGCGACAGTATTTAAAATTTCTGAATGTTGCTAAACTGGGCACTTGAGCTGATGCTTGTCTCCACATCCTCTAATAGGAATCCTTTATTGAATATGTGAAACTGTTTTTACAGCAGGTCATGAAATTCAGGAAAGAAAAACAAAGTCTTTCTTCTTTTCTTTTTGTCTTGAGATGCTTTGTGTGAGTAACTCCATGCAGTTTCATAGAGAGGGTCTAAAGCCCTGCAGCCTTCTATTGCTTTGTCTGGTATTCTCTATTTAACTATGATCTTGGTGGGAAATTAGAAAAAGGGCACTTAAATTACTCTTTTATCTATTATTACAGAAACATCAGTACTGTACTAAAATTAAATTGGTATAGAAATAAATCTATTTTTGTATTTCAGGTAATTTTGTAACCATTTATCTTCTTAATTTAGTAACTAAATAACAATTTCAGGATATGTTAAAAACAGAATTCAAATAGTAGAATATTCACATTTATTTAGCATTTTATCATTCTTTCCCTTATGATCACAGTGTAAGGTAAAGTAGACTCTCTTAAGTCATGAACAGTGTGAATAGTAAGTGTTTATTTCTTCAAGATATGATTATAGCAATGAAGCTCATGGATAAGATATCTTTGCCAAATGGATGTGGTATACATTGTGTGTTTGTGTGTGTGTGTGTGTGTGTGTGTGTGGACAGAGACACACACACACACACAGAGAAACAGAGACAGAAAGAGACAGACAAAGGGAGAAAGACAAAGAAAGACACACACACACACAGATATATACATGGGGAGATACAGAGACAAAGGCAGAGACAGAGACACTGAAGGAGAGACATCTGACAAATATGGCTTTGATATGTAAACCAGGGAAAGCAAAACCAGAAAAAAACTATAGAACAATTTCTCTAATAAATATTGATTCAAAATTTTTAAATAAGCTACTAGCAAGGAGATTACAGCAATATATCACAAAGATCATAAGTTCAGAATCAGATGCAATTTATACCAGTGCAGGACTGACTCACTATTAGAAAAACTGTCAGCATAATTGACCATATCAATATAAGAAATTACAAAAATCATTTGATTATTTTAATAGGTGTAGGAAAAGCTTTTGACAAAATGCAACACTTATTCATGTTAAAAACATTAAAAGACATTGGCTTTTCTTAAAATTATAAGTACTATCTATCTAAAACCAAGAATAAGGATTACGTATAATGGGAATAAAGTAGAAGGGTTACCAATGAGATTAGGATGAAGCATGAAAGTTCATTATCACTACCATTAATCAGCACTGTACTAGAAATGCTAGCTGTAGCAATAAGACAGGAAAAATAAATTGAAAGAATAAGAAACGGTATTAAGGAAACAAAACTAGCACTGGATGATATGATGGCATACTTTGAGAACTCTAGAGAATCAACTTTAAAAACTAGTTGAAACAATGAACAACTTTAGCAAAGTTTCAGGATAAAAAATAAACTTAGCATTTTTACATATTAGTGATAAAGCCCAACATCATGAGACAGAAAGAGAAATTCCATTTAAAATAGCTGCAGCAATATAAAGTACTTGGGATTCTACCTGCCAAGACAAACCCAGGAACTGTATGAGTACAATTATAAAACACTTTTAATGCAAATAAAGACAAAGCTACACAACTGGAGAAATATTAATTTCTCATGTGTGGGTTAAAGCAATTTAATAAAAATGACAATTCTACCTAAATAAAAAAAATATTCAGTTCCTCATCAATTAAACGATTAAAGAATTATTTTACAGATCTAGAAAATAGCAAACTTCATCTGAGGAACAAAACATTAAGAATATCAAGAGAAACAACAATAACAAAAAATGTGAAGGATGGCATTTTAGTAAAACCAGATTTCAAATTTTATTACAGTGTAGTAATCAGCAAAACAATCCCATGCTGGCTAAAAATATAGTAGTGGTTCAATGGAATAGATTAGGTACACATTTACTCTAGTTCAATCATGTCCAACTCTTCATGACATTGTGGACCATATTATCCAGGATGTTTTCTTGACAAAAATAATGGGGTAGTTTGCTATTTCTTCTCCCGTAGATTAAGGTGAACAGAAATTAAGTGACTTTCCCAGGGTCACATAGTTTGTCTTGCCGACCATACTTTCTCATTCAGAATTTTGATAAACCAATGAACAGGATTTTTTTTTCCTTAACTTATTCTTACCAACAAACAAATGTAATAAGTAGAAACATCAGTGGATAATGGAAAGAACATTATATTTTTGAGATAGTCTACAGAATCTAGTATCCTGAGTCAAATGCAAGTTCTGCCTGTGTGATCTTGTCTTCTTTGCCTTGATTTCCTTATCTATAAAATTAAGATTTAATCTAAATGGCCCTTGATGTCCCTTAATCTAATGACCCTTAAATATAATAATATTTAATAAATGAAATGAAAGGAATGAGAACCTTAGGGAAATGTAACCCTGTCATCTGAGAATTCATGCTTACTAAGGAAGACAATGAAAGTAGAGTTAGAAGGGTTGTGAAGACAGAATTATTCCCAAAGTTTTAGAAAATCACATTAAAAAATTTAAATTTCTAGTGAAAGTGACTTTCCAATGTCTGTCTCTCTCCTCTCTGCATATCTATCTATCTATAATCTATATAAAGGATTATGAAAGGAATGCTAGTCCCCCAAATTTCTATTAAAATCTAAAAACAAAACAAACAAAATCAGAAGTGATACTGATGAAAAGGAAAGAAAACCATTTAAGGAAATGAATTTAGCCATATAAGGAATTCTCTGATGAGCTCAATTTAATAATAGAGAAGCACAAATGACAGAAGGTTCATAACCAAAGTTAAATACAAAAGTGTTAGGGTCTTATAAGGATACTGTTAGGAAAACAAGATCCAGAATAGATAGTCATAAAAAAATTCTAAGAATAAACAAAAGGATTTTAAGGAAAGTATGCAAAGAGAACAAGATAAGGCTAGCCTCATTTCATAAGCCAGGAGGCATAATGTCAACAGATAAAAAAAGAGAAGATCAACTAAACCAACCTTCACATTGGAAGGACAAAACAATCATAGTTAAAAGGGAATTTAAAAATTAGTACAAACAACAACGAAGTTTCTAATTTAAATAAACTAAAGTCCATTTGCTCAGATATATTGCATCTATTAAATGTTATCTTCCAAGAATAATGGAGCCTTAGAGAGGTACAGGAAGAGTAATGGGCAAATGTCCTGACTTTCAAAAGTAGAAGAAAGTAGATACTACAACATTTTTCTGTTGAATCCCAGGGAAGTAATGGATGAGATAATTAAGATAATGGAACATGATCACATAGAAAGGGAAATAGTCATTATAAAAAGTCAACCTAGGTTCACTAAGAACAAATCATTTTCAAGCTACCTCATTTTCTTTGTTGATAGGATTACTAGACTCCAGAAATCAGAAGAATGATAAAAGTGTACTATCTGTCAGCAAGACACTTGAAAAAAAATCTTTCATGATATTTATTCTTACAGTCAAAATAGTGGCTGGATAATAGTACAGTTAGGTGGAGTTGAAGCTGGTTGAACAGTTATATTTAAAGAATGGGAATTAATTAATGGATCATTATCAAACTGTAGGGAAGTCTTTAGTTACACACCCCTGATCTTTGATCTTGATCTTAATCCATTAAATTTTATTAGTGACTTGGAAAAATATATAGAAGGCATACTTACCACATTTGTTGATGATATGAAGCTGACAGGGACAGCTAATAACAGATAGCAAAACCAAGATTTACAAGGATCTGGACAGATTAGAAGTAGGAACTGAATAATAATAAAATGATATGGAATAGGCATAAAGGAAAAAATATACATTTAGGTTCGAAATCAATAAATAATTATTTATTTAAAATACTGCATTATAGTAATGTAGTAAATCTTTAGAAACATATTTTGGGCACAATAAAAATACTTATATGGTATTTTCAAGCACTTGAAACATGAAATCCAGTATACTTTTAATTTTTATAATTCACATTATTGATCTTGGCAAAAGTCTAGTAGAACACACTAGTAATAAAATTGCTCATTTAGCAGATAAAGGGATGGAGGGATGAGTTTGTAATTTAATACTGTCTCTGTCAATGATTCTCATCAAGAAATATTTTTCGCTTTAGTTCACTTGTCCGCATTGCTTTTCATTTAAAATTAAAAAGGAAATTTGAAGGGAAAATATAATTAAGTCTGGATTTTAAAAGTTTATAGGCTCTTAGGTTTTAAAGAAGCTATGGTTATTAGAGAAGATCTAATCTGGAGATTTTTAACCTGGGACCCATGAATATGTTTTAAAAAATATTTTGATAACTGTTTCCATATAATTATGTTATATTATTAATCTATGTATTTTATTTTATGCCTTTGAATACAGTATTTTGAGGAAAGATTAATTGGTTTCACTAGATTTCAAGGGATACGTAACACAAAAATGATTGAGAGCTCCTGATTTAATCCAATTCTTCTGTTACATGTATGAAAATTATAGCTTGGAGAAGATAAATAACTAGTTCAAGGTCACACAGGGGTAGTAAACTTGGGATTGGAACTCCAATTCCCTGACTCCAAATTCAGCACTCTTTCCATTTTACTATATGAGGTGTTCTAGTCCTCCCGGGACATAATAAACACCCCTGTATTGACCACAAATCAACATATTATTACATTCTCTTATTTTTATGCACACACATCTTTTTTCATTATTTTCCTCAATAGTATTTTATTTTCCCAAACACATGTAAAGACAGCTTTCAACATTAATCCCTGTAATTTTTTCCTCCTTCCCTCTTTCAACTCCTTCCCTTTAAGACAGTAAGAAATTTATTATAGGTTAAATATATGCAATCCTCTGAAACCTATTTCCTTATTTCTCATGCCACGTAAGAAAAATCAGATTGAAAGGGAAAAAATGAGACAGAAAAAACAAACAACAAAAGAGGTGAAGAAACTATGTCTCCATTCTCATTCAGTCCCCACAGATCTCTCTAGATGCAGATGGTGTTTTCTATCCCAAGCTCACTGGAAGAACTGCCCTGAATCACTGCTTTGCTGAGAAGAGCGAAGTCCATGGCAGTTCATCATCCCATAATCTTGTTTTGCTGTGTACAAAGTGTACCTCACTCAGCACTAATCCTTGCAAGTTCCTCCAGGTCCGCCTGAAAACATCCTACCCATCATCTCCCACAGAACAGTAGTATTCCACCACATTTACACCACAACCCATCCAACCATTCCTCAACTGATGGACATCCACCCAACCCCCAATTTCCTGCTACCACAAAAAGAGCTTCCACAAGTACCCTCATGCACGTAGATCCCTTTCTCTCCCCATGATTACCTTGGGACACAGACCCATCAGAAACATTACTAAATCAAAAGGCATGGTCAGCTCTATTGCCCCCTGGACATAGTTCCAAACCACTCTACAGAATGGCTAGACCATTACACAACTCCATCAATAATGCACCAGTATCCCAGTTCTTCCACTTTTCCTTATATTCACATTATTCCAGCCAATCTGAGACGTATGAAGGTGGTACCCCAGATATGCATTTCTCCAATCAATAGCAATTAAGAGCATTGCTCATATGACTAGAAGTGGCCTCAATCTCAAATCAACCCTTACCTTCCATCAACTAGGGAATGACTTCTGCTCCTATAAACATGTATCAGTACTCTATACATTTCAGAAATGAGACCCTCATCTGAAACACTGGTTACAAAAATTATTTTCCAGTTTTCTGTCTCTCCTTCAATTCTGGCTGCACTGTGAAAGACTTTTTAATTCAGTGTAATCAAAACTATATGTTCTCCATTTCACCATGTTCTCCAGTCCTTCCCCAGCCATAAATTCCTCCCTCCTCCATTGATTTGACCAGTAGTCTATCTCTTGCTCTATTGATTTGCTTATAGTATCATACTCTTTGTCTAAATCATGAACCAATTTTGATCTTATCCTGGCACAGAGTGTTAGGTGTTGGTCAATGACTAGCCTCTGCCACACTGTTTTCCAATTCTTCTAGCAATTTTTGTCAAATAGTAAGTTCTTATCCCAGAATGTAGTTCAAACACCAGATCACCAAAGTCATTGACTATTGTGTCTTGTAAAACTAACCTATTCCTCTGATCAACTACTTGATTTTTTAACCAGTATCAATGATTTTGATGTTCCCTGCTTTAAAATATAATGTTATTAGGACACCCTCTTTTGCATTCCTTTTTATCAATTCTCTTGATTGTCTTGACCCTCTGTTCTTCTAGATGAACTTTGCTATCATTTTTTTCTTATTCTATAAAGTAAATTTTTTTGAAAGTTCTGTTGTTATGGCGCTGAATAAATAGATCAATTTAGGTAGAATTATCATTTTTATTATATTAGCTTGGCCCACTCATGAGTAACTGACATTTTTCTAATTGTTTAGATCTAATTTTATTCACTAATAAGTGATTTACAATTGTGTTCATTTGGTTCCTGGCTTTATCTTGGCAAGTAGACTCTCAAATATTTTATATTGTCTGCAGTTATTTTTAATCTTTTTATCTCTTGCTGCTGGACTTTGTCATTAACATACAGAAATGCTGATGATTTATGTGGATTTATTTTATATCCTTCAACTTTGTTAAAGTTGTTAATTGTTTCTAGTGATTTTTAGTAGATTCTCTAGGATGCGTTATATATGCCATCATATCATCTGCAAAGAGTGATAGTTTTGTTTCCTCATTACCTACTCAAAATCCTTCAATATATTTTTCTACTCTTACTGCTAAAGTTAACATTTCTAATGCAATATTGAACAATAGTTGTGATAATGAACAACCTCGTTTCGCCCCTGATCTTATTGGGAATGCTTCTAGCTTTATCTTATTACATATAATGTTTGCTAATGATTTTACATTATTTTATATTGAATGTTCATAGCTCTTCTATGAAATCTCTGTGGGCTAGACACCCCTGATTTAAATGCAACAGAGGCTTTGGCACATAAAACAGATAATTCTCCTGAAAGCAAGGTTCCCCACTTTTTCTATGAAAGGTCCTATTTTTATCAGTTGCTTCTCCCCTGGAATATTGTGATTTAATTTAACTAGCTTTTATTGAGTTCCTATTAGATTAAAAGAATTGTGTTAGGTATTAGGGATAAAAGATCCTCTTAATTGTTTTCCCAGAATCTAGCCTACTGTAAACCATTTTTTCACCTCTCTGTCAAGTTAATCTTCCTACTGTGTATTTCAATTTGAGCCATTCCTTTGTTCAAAAATTTCCTGTGATGTCCTTTTGCCTTCATATAACCAGAAAGTGGTACTATTAGGCCAAGCATGGAAATTTAGAGCTGAGGGAGCATTCCTCCCCTTTTAGAATTTTTTGTGTTTGCCCCAGGATGTAGTTACTCTTTCCAAATAGAGTTTTTAATGACCTTTCTTTGGACCACACCTCTAATCTGCTGGTTCCAAGGGAGGCTGGAGCTTTGATGAGATTCAGAATCCTTCTGACCACTTGAATCTGGCTTACCATCGCTTCATAGCCTAATGGTGAATCACTACAGTTATATGGTTTATCTGTCTGATGATGGGGAACTTTTAAAGGGTATTAATAAAATCAAAATTGTAAGATGTTTCTCCCCACCTCTGCTACTTTTGTCTTGTAGTTTCTATTTTCACATGTCTCCTATATTTTTCTTTCTCTCTACCTACACATCTGGACTCCTTGTTACAAGTTTTTAATCACCTATCATTCCACTGTTGCAATAGCCTTCTACATGATCTCCCTGCCTCAGGGTTCTCCCTCTTACAATCCATCCTTCTCACATCTGCAAATGTGAAGCAAAAGTCTAAGAATGTCAGTTCCTGCCCCTCAAAAAGATTCTAGTTGCTACCTATTAAATCCAGGATAAAAATTTAATGGCTCTGTTTGGCATTTAATGCCCTTCACCACCTCAGCCCTTATTGCCTTTCTATTCTTTTTTGCTCTGTACTCTCCTCTGCATAATCTAAGGCCCAAGGATACTATCCTTGTTCCTTGCCCATCTGACTCCTTGCCTTTTCATTTGCTCTTCCCCATTCTTGAAATGCTCTTCTTCCTCACATGTATCTCCTGCCTACTTCGATTTATGTAAAGACTAAAATCAGTCCTACCTTCTGCAGGAGACCTTTCTCAGTTCTTCTCTTCCCATCTTCCCTCTGAGATTACCTTATATTTTTCTTTTTTCCTCTCCCTTCTTCCCTTTCCCTATTTCACCCTCTTCATCCTTTTCCTATTCTTCTCCCTCCCTCCTCTAATATATATAATTCATTTCTGTTTTGTCTCCCCATTAGAATGTGAGCTTTATATGGACAGGGACTGTATTTTTGCCTTTCTGGTGCTTAGAATATCTGGAACATAACAAATGCTTAATAACTGCTTAAGGTTGATTGCCTGACTCTTGCCCCAATAGACAAACACAGGTTTGTCTTTGTTTTCTTAATGAAACTAATTTTTTAAAATGTAAGAATGAAAGCTGTCTAACATTACTAGCTTTAGCCTATATTACAAAGCACTGAGTATCAAAATTAACTGGAAATAGTAAAATTCCAAGGGAAGCTATGATATTGTAGTATATTTTACATCATAGCTGCAAGTCAGCAATGGCTCACTTGATCAGCACAATTTTGTAGCTGTGATTATCTCACTATATATATGTAACGGGCTGAGGCTTGAGTTGATGCACTGAGGCTAAAGAGTAATTGGACCATACTCTATTAATATATAAGCTTGGAGAAATAATGGCCCCCACCCACTCTTTGTGCAAGTCCTGATGTGTTGTATAGGAAATGACGATTTTGGTGGGTGGAGGGAGGGGAGTGGAAAAGGAGGGGGAGGAGAGACTTTTGGGATTGCCATTGCCACAATTGGCTCGGCTCACGTCTCTCTCTCTTAGCTGGCTTCCTGTCGCAACTGCCTATATTTGCTATCGCAATCTTTATTCACCTCTTCACTTCAATAAATATTGAAGATTTTTCCCTTAACCTGAATTCCTGACTCCGGCTGATTTTAAATACGCGGTCACTACATATATGGTTTATAATATTGTGAATCCTAAACTTCTTAGTGAAGTAGTTTTTGTTCCTTTCAAAACATTAATACATGGATGATTTACTACTGAAGGTAAAAGATAAGGGAGCTAATGAGGCCAGGAGGAAGCCTTATATTCCTCATAACCAAAAAAGAGGCGGCATGCTGGCTCAGTACAAGTGTTACCTTTTACTCAGATTCTTTCTGATTTTCTCCCTATCTTCTTCTCAATTTTAGTATAATAAATAGTCATTTGGTATTTATTTTCCATGTGAATATTATATTCCCCCAGTAGATTGTATGCTACTTGAAGGCAAGGTTATTAATTTTTGCCTTTTTATCCTCAGAATCCAACACATTATAAAAGCCTGATTCTCTCCCCTTTCCCCCCAGCCTGTGGATTAATGGAATTATCATATTATCACTGATTCATTGATTAAGTTAGCATTTATATAATATTCTAAGGTTTATAAAGCACTTTAACTTAAATTTGAATCTCCCCATTGGAGGAGTATAGTGGTTTTTAAATCCTTAGGATGGAACTTGTTACTATTTTCTCTCAAATACTGTGAGGCTGCCTGAGGGAAGGGGACTTACTGTTTTTTTTAAAGGAATTGTTGCTGATTCAGCAGTGAGAAGAAAAAAAAAAAAAAAAAGAATAACCCTTAAAAGAACTAGTTGTCAGAACCACATTGATCCTCTTCATGTGGTTTGAGAATGTTCTTCTAAGACCTGAGTCTGATCAGATTCTTGGTAATAAGATAGTCATCTTATGAGAACATTTGCTTGTCAGGAAAGAGCTGATTCTAAAATAGAATAGGGAAGCGCCAAATTTCCAGAAAATGCAGTATTCACTGAGGAAGAACAATAGAACAAGAAACTCCAGCAAGAGGTTTAGAAAGACATGAGAAAAGGGGCACTAATCCTTTACAAAGTCCTTTAGCAAGATCATAGATGTTCAGAATCTTAAAGAATGAATCCCAGTTGGACATCTAATCTAACATCTAGCCTTAGTCAATGAAAGAATCTCACTTAGTAAGTTTATATTATATGCAAGACACTGTGTCAGGGCCTGGAACAAAAATAAAACAGGCCCTGACCTCAAGGAGATTCTATTTCTATGGGGAAGGGCAGAAAGCAGGGAATTATATCATGGACATGGATAACTAGTCCCTGCTTTCATGAAGCTTATAGTCTAATAGAGACAATGTTTCATTATATAATAAAAGTAGGGAGTATTTGGGGTAAAGACAAAATGCTGTAAGAATATATCAAGAAGGAGAGAACATTATCAATTTGGGAAGGGAATTAGAGAAGCCAGTTAGAGGTTCTTAAACCAGAATTCATGGACAGCCCTTCAGAATTCATATTCCCCCCCTCCCCCCGCCTTATCTTTCTCTTTTCCAAGATAGCAAGCAATCTGATATAGGTTATACTCATAGAATCATTTAAAACATATTTCCATATGAGTCATGTTGTGAAAGAAAAAGAATGAAAGGGAAAAATCATGAGAAAGAAAAAGCAAACAACAACAAAGAAGTGAAAATGCTATTCTTCAATTTGCTTTCAGTCTTCACACTTCTCTCTCTAGATGTGGATGGCATTTTTTATCCTAGTTCTATTGGAATTGTTTTGGATCACTATATTGCTGAGAAGAATTAAGTCTATCATAGATGATTGTCACATAATCTTGCTGTTTAACTTCTCTTTATGAGAAAACTACCTTTCTCTTTTTCATAGAGAAAATATAAGCCAAAAAAGGAAGCGAGTCTCTTTAATGCAGTATACTTAAAAAATATATTCTTTTGGCATTCTCATCCTAAGAAATGTCTTTAAAGACTATGTCTATCTGTGTAGGGTTCATTTGTACTTTTTGATCTTGTCAATTATTAATTCCTAGATTGGCTAAAATAATTCTGGTTGGCCTTTGAAATGTGTGATAAAAAATAAAAATGCTTTATTATTTCATGATAGGCTTTTTCTGTTGTTGGATATATATGGTCTGAGCAGAAGACTTCTGAATAAAACATCTTTAAGTTGTAGGGCAGGGGTTCTTAATCCATGAGCTTGTTAAATATTTTGATGATAATTGATTTAAATTTAATTGGCTTCCATTGTAATACTTCATACTTTATTGTGAACATTTAAGAACATTCTAATAAAGGGTCTCTGGCATTTACCCTGCTTCTCTGGGTTAGGTGGTCAATTTTATATCAATCAAGAGTTATTCCTCACTAGAGAAGTTCATCATGAAGTGACCAGAGCAGGGTTGTTTAGTGAGTTTTTGGTGAGGAGAGACAAAAGTGCTTGCTTCTTTGGAAAACTTAAGAAGTGTTAGGAAAATTAATCTAGTGCTTTACCTCTGTTAATTATCTCCAAATTTATACTGTCAATAACTTGTACATAGTTATTTGCATATTGTCTTTCCCATTAGAATGAGTTCTTTGAATTCAGGACTTTTCTTTTTAATTTTCGTTTTATTCTTAGCATTTAGCATAGTGCCTGATACATAGTAAACACTTGATAAATAACTGACTAAAACAGAGAATGATGTTCGGGTATGGGTACGTGTGGTGGTGTATCTAGGTTGCAATTAGGTCTCTGTATATGGGACACATTTATAAAAATATTTTTTGTAGTAACTGAACTTATGAGTGTTATGAAATAGTTCCTGCTTATATAAAACTCTAATAGTAGACTGAAGGATAGAACCTTGTTCCAAGAAAAGTTACTCTTTCTCATGAAACTTCCAGAATTGTCCTGTTTCCTCATGACTTGAACAAAGGGTCATCAATCAATGTAAGGAAAAACTATAGGTGTGCATAAAACATGATTAAATCTGTTAAAGTTTTGCTTTCTCTCCCTTTTCCCTATCTCATTTTCTCCAGATCTCCAAAATTTCCCAATATACAAAAGGTATTACCTTTGTCTTCTCTGTTCCCAAGATGGGAAAAACTACAACTTCCAGAGTCTTTGTAGTCAGCCAATATTTTGGCAGAAGATATAGATATCACAAATTAATCCATTTTGAGGCAGTTAAGAGAATGGGATCTATAAGTCAATGAGTCTTACTTTGATTTCTGATAAAATTCTAGAATGCCCCATTAAAGGGATAATTAGTGAAATTTTAGAAAAGAAAGCAACAATTCCTATGAATCAGCATGGTTTCAGGAAGAACAATACATGCCAGACTATCATTATTACTTTTTTTTTTTTAAAAGAGCTTTTCAGATGGTTTAGATATAATTTACCTAGGTTTTTTGCCAAGTATTTACAAGTTCTCCTTGTGGGCAAGATAGAGAGGTGCAGGCTTGGCAATAGCAAAGTTAGTTGGTTGTGAAACTGGCTCAGTGATCAGATCCAAAGAGTAGTCATTAATGGTTTGGGGCCAAATCTTAGATGGTATGTTTATTCATCTTTCAGATGATAAAAAGCTAATGAGATCAGCTAACATGTTGAATAACAGAGTAAAGATTCAAAGTTAGATTGGAGGGGGGTGGCAGATATCTAATAAGGTGAAATTTAATGATGAAATATTCTGTCTTACCTTTGGACTTAAAGAATCAATTGCGTGGGTGCAAGATTGGAGATGTAAGACTAGACAGCTTTTACCTTGAAAAAGATCTTGGGGTGTGAATAGATTGTAAGTTCAATATAAATAAACAGAATAATATGGCAAATTAAACACCTTACTCTTGAAATAAGGTTAAAAAAGGCATGGTATTTAGGGCTGGGGGGTCACTGTCGAAGTATGTCCTGAACAGATCATATCTGGAGAATTATGTTCAATTTTATATGCTACAATCAAAAAAGGATATTGGTGAACTGGGCATTATCTAGGAAGGATATCAGCTTGGTGAAGGGCCTAAAGATTATAACATACAAATTGAAGGAAAAGAGAATTTTTATCCTGGAAAAGGAAATTGTCAATAATTACATGATAGAGATTTTCAAGTATTTGAACTAGTTCAACCTTGTTCTATTTGGTTCCAGAAAGTGAAACTAGGAGCAGGGGGTGAACATGGAAGAAGGACAGATTTAAGCTCAGTATATAGAAAAATTCTCTAATAGTTAGCTCTGTCCAAAGTAAAACATGCTGCCTCAGGAGATTATGAATTGACCTTCACTGGAAATCTTGAAATGAAGGCTAAATGACCAATCTTAAATAGGATCATAGAGCCAGAGCTGGAAAGGACCTCAGGAGTCAACTAGTTCAACCCCCTTATTTTTCAGAGAAAACCTAACTTCCATAGAGGTAGTAGACATCCAAAATTAGATTGTAGAGAGGATTCTGATTTTGGTACAAGTTGGACTCATGGTCTCTCGAGTCCCTCCCAACCCTGACATTCTGTGATTCTTAACTCCCCAAAGCTAGTCAGTTGCACAGCTGTTTTTAGATGAAATCTTTTAGCATTCATGAGTTAATTTGGCAGAATAACAAATGCTTATTCAGAACATGAGAGAAGGCAAACATTGCACAGCAAATGGACCTTAATAGGTCAAGCAATGTATATTGGATTCCTTTAAGGGTAAGCTAAAGGACCTTCTCCTTCCCAAACAAAAATATAAATCCTTTCTTGGTGATATGGAAAAGTTTCCTGAAGGAAACTTTTCACATTATACTCACAAATAACAATCTTATTGAACTAAGCAGAAGTTGAACAAGACCAAAAGGATCATTACCCTTCTTAGAGGACCTGAGTGGCCAAGGACAGAATAATAAAGGGCCAGAAGCAAAATTCTCTGGTCTTTCCATCATAACACTAAAGCACCAATCAATGGGAAGGCAGCATAGCTATTTGGGTAGAGAGGATTGTGGGGGAAGTTTGCCTTGGAGTTTTCTAAGTCATGTTTGTTGTGACTGTAAAGCAAAACAACTACATACCCTTTGGTCTCCGGGGTTGTTCCTTGTGTGAGCAGGAAATTATTCTCTTCAAGAAAAAATGAGTAGACATTTGCATTAGGCAAAGGAAAAAGAGGGCTCTGTTTTCATCCAGTTTCTTAAGAATATTTTTTTTTGGGAAAAAAGCCATGTTTTCTGGGCTCAGCTTAATTAAGGGGAGTCCCTAGCTGCCTTCCTTATAGTTTTCCATGAGACTTTTTGGTTCACTTTGTAATCCATTAAGTTTTATGGCATTAGTAGGGATTTGAAGTACCAGATTTAATCAATAGTCATTTCTCCCATCTCAGCACTTTTGCCACTGCTCCATATTTTAAACAATATTTTTAGCACTTTATTTGACCTTTTCTTCCTAATATTGCACTTCCTAATTATAACTCCTCTTGTTTTGCAATGATATATAGCCAAGGTCAAGGGCTCTTAATAACGCCTGTGATTTTTCCCTAAGGAATATACACACATTCACAGAAAATAATCTATTTTATATAAACTAAGATCGTACATGCCTTTGGATCTGAGACTCCTAGACTGATGGTTAGGAGGGCTTGGGTTCAATCCAAACCTGACATGGTTAGATTGCTTGACCTGAGGAAAATCTTTTCATTTCTCCTCTTGTCTGTGTTTCTCCAACTGGAAAATTGGGCTGATCATCTATGCCATCTATCTCCTTTTCAAAAAATTGATTTAGCAGTACAAGCTGAAGTTTTGGGTCCCCAGGCCAAGATTTTAGAAGGGGCTCATTACCTTATACAGATTAAAAAAAAATTCCCAGTGTGGTTTGTGTGTGTGTGTGTGTGTGTGTGTGTGTGTGTGTGTGTGTGTGATGGGTGTGAATGAGCTGGGTTAATGTCACTGTCATTGCAACCTGGGCTACTTAGGTTGTATCTATGCTTCAAAACTGTGGAGTTCTTGGGTTAATAGTATATGTTCGGGTTAATAGTATATATATATATATATATGTACACACTATTCTCAGAGAAGATTTATGAGACCATTGGCTCAGGCTCTTTATAGGCTTCGATCCAGATGGAAATAAAACTCTGGGCATCTAAAGGATGAGACATTTGACCCCAGTTGTATTCCTCTCGCAAATTCTCAGTTTGAATAATCCCAGTTGCTTCTTAACTCACATCATTTTTAGTGGCTCTGGAGTAAATTATTAAGTTCTTTCCTGAGTCATGATATTTTCACATCATAATTTGCCTGTGACTGAATATCATTTGGAGTATAGTAGCAAACTAAGATGATAGAAGTGCGCTGCTTATTTCAGTTCAGGAAAACAGAAGAAGTAAGCAGTTGAAACTGAATTACCTCATCCCTCTGATACCAGAGTAAAGTATAAAAGGATAATGCTAATCTGAATTATGGCTTAGAAAAAAGAAATCAGACTTCCAATACCAGAATAGTGGTGTAAGGAAGAAACCCTCTAAAGCCTTTCTAAATTCCCCTCCAACAACTAGAAAACCACCTCAGAATTTATCTAGGAACAGGGAAACAATTTACCAGCTTGACAAGAAGGAATGCTTTACTGAAGGAGCAGGAAAGGAAGGTCCAAGAGCAGCAGTAGCAATCTCATAGCAACCTTTTCTAAGATAATAGATACAGGAATTTTAATTCTAAATTCTAAGCTCTTTCCACTATATTACATACTGAACAATTTTAAAATCGGAAGTTATAAATAGATATGGCCACTAACTTTATTTTTCTCCTTCTTTACATTATTTGTGTTTATAAATAATATTTATGGTTTATTTATGTATTTTTACATTTAAAAGTGACCCAAGAATAGAAAAAAAGTGGCCAGAAGTATTTGCTTTGTTTTGTTTTCTCCCCCTAATAATATTTGAAATAAAAATAATTTTATGCAAGATTCTCTAAAGAATGCCAATATCATTTGTGATTAAGGATAAACTTCAGAGGCCATTTTTGTTCATTTATGTGTTGAATAGAATTTGGTAATGAGTACAATTGAACGCTATTAATCTTTGTGAATTAAAAATGGAGATTTTTTATAAATTTTTGACAGTTATCTTTTAATCAAAAGACCAATAATATTGCAAGGCCAAATAGCAAGGCCCTGAGTCCCATTGACAAGTGAGTTGTCTGGGTAGCACAGCAAGGACCTAACCCAGTGATTCCACCTTCAGCAAAAGTCACCAGCAAGGTCTTTACCTCACTGTTCATCAAAAGTGAAGCCCCACCCCAGATCTGGTCAATAGTGAGACCCCTCCCCTGGATTCCTGCCAGCAGAGAGACCCTGTTTCCAAAAAAGCCCCATCCTTAAAGGGCAACAATAAGATTTCTCCTAGAAAACAATAAGATCCATACTTTAGGACCAGCTACCTCAGTTATAGTAGCAACCCAGCAAAATGCCCCAAGGTGGTATGGGGAGAGGTTTAGCAACAGCTAAACCCCACACCCAAAGGAAGCCAGTAGGGATGATTTACTCTCAAGTACAAACAAGAATATTAGCTTACTCTATAGTTAAAGCAAACAGCTAATCCCTGAAGCCCAGTGAAAGCCAGCAATAAGACCGGAAGCCCTAGTACAAATAGTTTGGGACAGTGTAGAACTAGAGTCCAACTCTCACATAAAAACACTAACTCATACAAAAAGTCAGAAAAATAGGAAACAAACATAAAAAACAACAACAAACAACAAAAAAAAGAACTTACTATAAAAAATTATTATAGCAACAGGAAGGCTCAATGCATGAACTTTAGAAGAGGACAATAGCATCAAAATGACTACATATGGTCTCAAAGAAAAATGTAATTTGGTCTCAAGTCCTAAAGGAATTCCTGGAAGACCTTAAAATGATTTAAAAAAGTAAATTAGAGAAGTAGAAGAAAAAGTGGGAAAAGAAATGAGAATAATACAAGAGAATCATGAAAAGAGAGTCAATAGCATGGGAAAAGATATAAAAAAATTTTTCTGAGAAAAATAGAATTGTCCAAATGGAAAATGAAATATAAAAGATCACTGAAGAAAAGAATGCCTTAAAAATTAGAATTGAGCAAATGAAGAAGAATAAAGAAGTAAAAAGGGATGGCGAGAATAGAAGGGGAAGAAAGGACTGATAAAATGAGGGTAGATTGGGGAAGGAGATGATAGAAGTAAAACACTTATGAGGACAGTAAGGGTGGAAGGTAAAAGTGAGAGAGGGGTAAAAAAAATGGGGAAATAACATGGAGGGAAACATAGTTATTATAAATATAAATGTGATTGGAATGAACTCATCCACAAAATGGATATAGCAGAATGGGTTAAAAATCAGAATTCTACAATATATTGTTGTAAGGCCAGAGAAACTGAGGCAAGATAGAGATTAGAGATATTTTAATATTTTACTTGAGAACGAGAGATTGTTCTGGGGGCATGTGGCCCCCAAGGCTGATGTCTCAAAGCATCCAGCTGGGAATGTGAGGTTCCCATGATACACACACACACACACACACACACACACACACACACACACATGTCTCCAAGCTACTGGGGTAGATCAAGGCAGGGGCAAAGTCAGAGCACTGAGAGTGGGATGGACTGAGAGTGGGAGAGTTGGAATCCAGTTTTGACAGGATGGGGGGAGGCACCGGACATTCTGATAAGTAGGGATCAAGAAGAACAATGACAGAATGAGGGGAGACACTGAGCATTCTGATAAGTAGGGAAGATCTGGGATCATGATGTCTAAGATAGAAGGTCTTTCTCCTTATCAATATTAAACATTTACAGTTTATAATCTTAGTGTAGCCAGCCCTAAATTATATCAGTTCTAATGATCAGGAGGGAAGGGTAGTGTGGCAACCAGGGGGATTGAGGCAGAACAATTAGGAATTGAGACAGAACAATTTAAGAGAAACTGAGTTTGGATGATAAAAGGGAACTCTGGCACATCATTATTATAAGAAAACACTTGTGAAGCAGAGAGATACACACAGGCTAAAGGTAAAGGGCTAGTGCAGAATTTGTTATGTTTCTGCTGGAGCAAAGAAATCAAAGATATCAATAATGATCTCAGCAAAGAAAAAGTAAAAATAGATTTAATTAAAAGAGATAAGGAAGTAAACTGTATTTTGTTGATATGACAATGAAGTCATATCAATACTAAACATATATGTACTAAATAGAATAGTATCTAAATTTTTAAAGAAGTCAAATAAGTTACAGGAGGAAATAGATAATAAAACTATAGTAATGGGGGACCTCTCAAACCTAGATAAATATAACCAAAAACAAATAAGAAGTTAAGGAGGTACATAAAATTCTGGGAAAGTTAGATATGATAGCTCTCTGGAAAAAATTGAATAGAAATAGAAATATCTTTTTCTCAGTAATACATAACAGATATAAAAATTGACCATGTATTAGAACATAAAACCTCCCAACCAAATAAAGAAAAGCATAAATAGTAAATGTATCCCTTTCAGATCATAATGCAATAAGAATTACATTTAATAATAGACAATGGACAGATTACAAATTAATTGGAAAATAAATAAGCTAGTTCCAAAAATTAAGTAGCTTAAAGAACAAATCATAGAAATAATTAAAATATCATTAAAGAAAACGACAACAATAAGACAACATACCAAAAAGGATATCAAGGGAATCAATTAAAAAAAAATGTCAAACAAAGTCATTTAGCTAAACCAGATATCAAACTGTATTATGAAACAATAATTATCAAAACAGTCTGATACTGGCTAAGAAATAGAGTGCTGGACCAGTGGAATACATTAGGGACACATTATAATATAGAAAATGACCATAGTGACATAGTATATGATAAACTCAAGATCCAAAATTTTGAAACAAGAATTCATTATTTGATGAAAATTGCTGGAAAATCTAGAAAACAGTATGGCAGAAACTAGATAGAGCAAAATTCACACTATAGAGGTCAAGATAAGGTCAAAATGGTTACATGATTTACACATAAACGATAATACCATAAGCAGATTGGGAGACCATGGAATAGTTTGTCTAATCTATGGATAAAGGAAAAATTTAGAAGAAAAAAGAGAACATTACAAAAAGTAAAATAATTTTGATTATATAAAATTAAAAAATTTTTGCAAAACAAAACCAAAACAACCAAGATTATAAGGAAAACATAAAACTGGGGAAAATTTTATAGTAATTATCTTTGATAAAAGATCTAATTTCTCAAACATATACAAAAGTGAGTCAAATTTATAAGAACATAACTATTCACCAACTGATAAATGGTCTAAGGAGATGAGTAGGCAATTTTCAGCCAATGAAATCAAAGTTCTTTCTCTATAATCATATGAAAAAAAGTTCTAAGTATTGATTAGAGAAATGCAGATTAAAGCAATGCTGAGATACCACTTCACACTTATCAGACTGGTTAATGTGACAAAAAAAATGGATTTTGAAGGGGATATGGGAAAACTGGGACACTAATACACTACTGGTGAAGTTGTCAAATGATTCAACTATTCTAGAGAACAATTCGAAACTCTGACCAAAGGACTATAAAACTATACATACCTTTTGATCTAGCAATATCATGTATCCTCAAAATACCCTCTTTCCCCCAAAAAGGTAAAGGACCTATTTTTATAAAAATATTTATAACAGCTCTTTTTGTGGTGACTAAGAAATTGAAGGGATGCCAATTAATTGGTGAATGGCTTAACAAGTTATGGTATATAATTGTAATGGAATATTTTTGTAGTATAAGAAATGACAAGAAGGATGATTTCAAAAAAAATCTGGAAAGATTTAAATAACTGATACCTAATGAAGTGAACAGAAGTAGAAGTAGGAGAATATTATACTTAATAACAGCAATATTGTTGGATGAAGAAGTAGGAATGACAACAATTTTCAGCATAAAATGATCCACGACAATCCCAAAAGACTAATGAAGCATACTATCCACCTCCAGAGAGAGAACCAATATTGTTTGAATACAGATGTGCTATTTTCCACTTTTTCACTTTCAGGTTTTCTTTTATCCAATTCTTCTGGTTCAAAATAACTAATATGGAAATTTCAAACATAATTGCTCATGCACATGCAAAACCTATTTTTGATTCTTACCATCTCAGGAGGGAAGAAGGGAGAAAGAGAATTCAAAACTTTAAGTAAAAATGATTTTTATCAGATCTCAAATACAAAGTATTCTCTGAAATACCATTTACAAAACAGTTGGGTGAAACTAGAATACGTTTCCCTATACAAACAATATTATGGCCAATGGTCAAGGCTAGGGAGGCCTATTTAATTCAACATACACCAATTAACACATTTCACATGCAAGTTACTATGTAAGAATGGATCATAGAAGATTAAAACAAAACAAAAATAGTCACTATCCTCAATGAGTTACAGTCCACTGAACTATATAACTTGTAAACAGATAAGTACATACAAGAAAATTTGAGGAGGGGGAGAACATTAACAATTAGAGGAATCAAGAAAGTTTCTTATAGGAAGTGTTACCTAAATTGCACATTGAAGGAAGCCAAAGATTCTAGGAGTTGGAAATGAGCATATTCCAGGTATAGAGGACTGCTTGTGCAAAGACATGGAGTGAGAGAAGGAATTTGAGTTTGGGGAACTGCAGCTATCCAGTTTGGCCAAAAAGTAAATTATGGAAAGGAGGGAAGTATGAGAAAAATCTGCATAAATAGACTGAAATCAGGTTTTGAAGATGTTAAATGCCAAATAGAGGCAATAGTAGTTTATCTAGTAACAATAGAAGGGATGGCTGGCTATAGCACTGTGCCACTTGTATTTTAGGAAGATGATTTTGACACATATTATGAAAGGAGAGAGGTTAGTTAGGAGGTTTTTTGCAGCAACTTAAGAAGCAAAAAGTGCCCGATCTATAGTAATGATAATAAGTAAAAAGGGCGATGAATCCAGAAGATTTAACTGTGGTGGAACTCACAAATTTTGGCATTTGGTTGTAAATAAAGGATCATGGATAGTCTAGGATGGTTCAGAGTATGGAAACCTGGAACAAGTAGTTGAAATTTTCTCAATCGAATGAAAAATAGTATTCAACGATGCTGTTTTAATGCTAGCAATTAAGAAAAACAGGAAAATGTCATTGAATGACAAGGAGGATTAAAAAAGCCTTATTTTAAATACTGGAATTTGGGGGAAATTGATTCTAAGTAGAGGATCATGAGAACATAGATGAAGACATTGTGGACATTGTGACAAGCATAAGAGAGACAACATGGTGGCAGAAAGCACACAGGATAAGGATTCAGAATACCTGTACTCAAATTCTGGCTCTTGTTAAATGAATTTGGATAAGCTACTTTCCCCTTCTTGTGCCTCTATTTCCTTATCTATAAAATAAAGAGGATTCTGGTAACCTCATTGTTGTATGCTTGTGAAACCTGAACAGTATACCAACACCATGTAAGGAAACTGAATTGCTTCCATTTGAATTGTATTAGGAAGATTCCAAAGATCACCTGGTAGAATAAGATACCAGATACTGGGATACTTTTTGAACTAAATTGTCAAGCATTCTAACAAACTTCTAGAATGTGTCAGAAAGGGAGAATTCTGTTTCAAATAACTACAAATTGCGTAAATTATCTAATAATTGACCTGCCAAAACATACAAAAGACTTACATAGATTAAATTATAAAGTGCTTCTTAAAAAAAAATGACTTAAATAGGTAGATGAGTATTCCTTATGGTTCACTCTTTCTTAGTATTCATGGCTAGGTGGTACCACTGTAATAAATATGATCAAACTACCAAAGTACATTTTTGCTTTTAATACTATACCACATTAGCAATTGTATAATTTATACAAATCAGTAAAATAATAACAAAATTTACTTGGACAAACAAAAAATCTAAACTACCAAGGAAAATGATGAAAAGAAACATGAATGAAGGTAGAAATAGCATTTCCACATCTCAAATTACATTTTATCAAGTGACAGCCATCAAAATAATTTGGTACTGTATTGGTTAAAAAATATAGGAATAGATCAGTAGAATAGACTAGATGAGGAAGAATGAGAAACAATGGAACTCAATGGCCAGGTTTCTGATAAAGTGAAGAACATAAATGTCTTGGAAAAATTCTATATTTTATTTAAAAAAATTGATAGGAAAAAAATTCTGGAAAGCAGTCTGGGAGAAACTTGGCTTAGATGAACACATCACACTATTTTCCACAAAAAAATTCTAAATGGATATACAACTATAATATTAGAGAACATAATATAAACAATCAGAATAAAAGCAGATCATATTCCTCTCATACCTATGGGAGGGAGATATATTTTTGCCAACCAAGACATAGGGGCAATTACAAAAAGATAACTGATTACAAAAGATAAATGATAAACTAAAAAGCTTCTGCACAGACAAAACTAATACCACTATAATAAGGAAACTGGCTGGATGAGGAAAAAATTATATCAAATTTCATTGAGAAAGATTAGGTATCCAAGATATATAACAATGACAATAATAATGGTAACAATAATGTATATTTATATATTTAATCATCTTTCCCCAATAAATAGGTGTTCAAAAGATTAACAAGGAATTCCCCCCAAATTATAAACTATTCACAATCACATGAAATAATGTTCTAAATAAGTAATGATAAGAGAAATAAAAATCAAAACAATCTTGTGGTTTTACTTCATATTCTTGTGAAAATGACAAAAATGGAAATAGTTTTGAAGGGATTGTAAAATAATAAGTACAATAATACTTTGTTGGGAGAGAGCTTTCAAATGGTATAACTATTTGGAAAGCAATTTTGAATTATGCAAATCCAGTGTCTAAAATCTTTATATTCTTTGATCCAGATAGAATCATATTTTAAAAGAACCATCAATAAAAAGAAAGTCCTCATATACACAAACATTTATTGCAACATTTTTGTGATAGCAAAGAAATAGAAATAAATAGATGTTCATTGATTGCAGAACAGCTAAAGTTATGGTATATAGATGTAATGGAATATTGCTGTGTTGTTAAGAAATGATGTGTGAGATACTACCAAGAAGCATAGAAAGAAGTACATTAACAAATGCCATAGCGAAGTAAGCAGAGCCAAGAAAATATACACAGTAACCCACAACAATGGAAATGGAAATAGAAACAACACTAAAAATAATCTAATCAAAATCAAACAGAACTTGAATGAAAAGGGATGAGAAGATACCCTAAAGTGGCTGGTTTGTGAAGGTGAGAAGTCCACATGTGTTACATATTTCATATGTTTTAAAACTTTTTCAATGTATTGATTAGTTGTGCTGGGTTTTTTTATTTGTTTGTTTGTTTGTTCTCTTTAAAAAGAAAACTTGTTTGTTATATGGAATAACTCTCTTGCAAGGGAAAGGATACTTGAAAAACTATTATGATGTAAGAAACAAAAGACATCAACAAAAGCTTTTTTTTTTAAAGTATGGCTATATTCATATTCTTTCATAGCAAACTTCCAGAATTCATATGAATTCTGTAATGAGAAATGCTCAACACATCTCCCCAGAAGTTTAGATATCTTCCTTTCAAACAAAGTATAAGAGGGAATTCATCAGTTATTGGAACCCAACTGTGTAAAGCATGGATCAGTCATTTCCCATTGTTTGGATTTCAAGGACAAAACAATTTGGTGGGGATCGGGAGGAGTCACAGAGTGATGATGTAGGGATTATTTATGGGCTATAGGATTAATTCCAGTGGTTTTTTTTGTGTGACCCTGAGAAAGGCTTTCTATTCCTTGGTCACTTAGATCTCTCATTTGCAAATCAGTGTGGACTCTGCTGAAGGCTTTAAAGAATGCTGTGAGGTGGAAGGAGCTAATATGGAGGGAATGAAAGGCACAGGAGGTCAGAGATATTATTATAGCACACATTTTGTATTCATAAGGTTACAGCTTGAGGTGGCACTCTGTCAGGTTGGGTAGGTTTTTTTTTTTCCCCAAGTCTTGGAGCAAGTAATGAATAAAAAAGTAATAATGTACTGTGTCCCACCTGCTGTTCTTTAAACTATAGTTAAATTTCCCCTGCTGATTTCTTTTCCATTAATCCTCATTTCTGTGTAAGAGTATCTTCGGGAAATTGCTGATTTAGCAGTTAAAAATATTTTCTTGGCAACTCCTTTTGAAGTGTAATTGAATTAAAGTGCCCTTTTCTTATCTTATGCCTTTAAAATAATTACATTTTTTGAGGAGGGGTTTCTTTTGGTCTAAAAGAGGGAAATAAAATAAATTACTTGTCCTTTCTCTTAATACATGTCTATTTCAGAATAGCATGTGTGTGTGTGTGTGTGTGTGTGTGTGTGTGTGTGTGTATGTGTGTAGGTCAGGAAATGGAAGTGGATATCTGCTGTTGAGAATTTTACCATTAAATCAAGTATGTCAAAAATATTATTAGAACAACATGGTGTCCATGTAAATGTGGGTCTGTTATCTTACAGCTGGTCATCAGGCACAGAGGAAATACTGAGAAATAAACTTCAGAAATAGGAGTCCTTCATTTCCTTTGAATTGAAGTGAGTCAATATGTTGTTGAATAAACTATGAATTCTGGGCATTTGACTACAAAATGACAGTTAACCTACATATAAGTAACTCTCATTTATTAGGAATATGATGTTATCCATTAAATATATTGTGGATCAGAACACTTCAAAATGGATTTTTTTGGGGATTATTTATGATTTTTTTCCTCCCTTAGACACTTGGGAGTTCTAAAAAGAATCCAGAATTTTTCCTAGCATATTTCAGGGCTGACTAAGAGCAGAATAGATACTTTTCTTATCGCTATAGGGATTTTTTTCTTATATGCAGGATTCATTTTATCCAATTCCTTGACTTCCTCCATACAGAAATGGAGAATCAGAGAAGTAGAGAATTCTAGAGTTGAAAATTAATTCTACATATTTGAGAGGTATCTCTAAAACAATCAATAAGTATTTATTAAATGCTTATTATGTACCAGGTTCCTACATGCTAGATACCATGCTACATAATGCAAATAAAAAGGGAAAAATAAAATAGTCTCTGTGCACAAAGAGTGTTTATTCTATTCATGAAAAGTTGTGCACAGAAAAATGTAGAGGGCAGCAGATAATGAGGGAACTCTGGGTGAGGTATTAAGACCCTTCAGCCCAGCAGGAACCTGTTGACAATGTCTGGTTTGGCTCCCTATCTCCCCTAAGGGCTCTCGGCTTTCCTGAGAAGTCAGAAAGCAGTGACCACCTGTGTTCTACTTAAAGTAAGGGATATTTACAGTTAGAGTAATTTATATATCAATAGCAGGATGCTTATAGTTAGCACATGTGCAGTGTGCTGTAGAGATGTAATGCTACTATAGTTAGCTCAGTATGATGTGGTGATGTAATAGTTCTACAGTTGGCACATGCTCAATGTGCTGTAGTGATATAATCCTATTAAGGTATTTAAAGGCTGAGAGGAATGTATTGGAGGAAAGGGAAAGGGAAAAGTAGAATGGTGTAAATTTTCTGCCATAAAACAGAGACAAGAAAAAGCTTTTATAGTGGTGGGGAAGAAGGATGCATCCATTGTTAGGCTTGACTACCTATTAATTACAACTATTGTATGACATTTTAAGAGGAAACAATGCTTTAGACTTACCTTGCCAGTTTACCAAAAATGCTCAAAATGCTTTGAGAGAAGTTAAACTGGCTTTATCCAATGTGGTTGAAAGAATCACTCAAAAACCCTTGAAAATATCAGTTTTTTGCTACACAAAAGGCACCCACAGCAGTCCTTCATCAAGGAGACAGTGTGATAGTGGGTGAACCTCCCAGCACAACCAGAACAAAGGCTTACTCCTTACCCAGTACTTGTGGCTAAAATCTTATTAAAAGCCATTAAGCAAGTAATACAATAATCTGGGATAAGACCTGATAAGATATACACCTTTTATACTAATCCACAAATTAATGTATGCTGTGAAACCATCCCAGAGTGGCAAATTTTATTGATCACAGCTCCAAATTTTACACATGGGTCTCCATTAAAGATAACCAGATTATTACATAATTGGCAATGGATTTTTGAAGAAAAGGTTTCTAAGGTCCCTCTTAAAGGAGGTGATATCTGTTCCTCTCCAGACTATGGATCCTTTGCCTCCAGGCACAGTAGGCTTGACCATTTCACCTCCTGAGAGTGCTTACAAAGCGGTGTTTATCCATACACTGATTTGGGAAACTGGAGAATGTGTATTTAATATCCCAGTCACTAATACAGGTAGACAATGTGTAATCTGTTACCCAGGAGAAGTAGTAGCATCAGGCCTACTAATACACACTCATATTTCTCTCCTCTTTCCTCTTGCCTCTGATTTATTTCATTTCCAACCCACAAGGAGTGCCTGCATCAGCAAAGGCTGCTTTGCAACTTCTTCGAGTGTTATGATCTGCAGCTACAGAGCTCTTGGAGAATTGACCTGCCCTTTCACTTAGGCATGGTCCTTAACAGAAAAATATATAGAAAAATTACAAAATGATTACAAATACTCAAGCACAAGGTGTTTAAGGAGAGAAGACACTAGCAATTTGGGATAAGGAAAAGCGTTATTACATTTTCTCAGGTTAAGGTACCATAAACTAGTTGAAAGAAAAGAGTAGGATGTCTTTTTTTGGGTGTTAGAGGGGGAATGTATATTTTTTACATGACTTCCAGCTTGTACTTAAAGATCTGACAAAGTTTGTGCCAAGAGAAAGCCTGGAAAAGATTCACCAAAGCTTTGTTTGCTGCAAAACAAAAACAAAAACTAGAAGGCCAAATGCCAAATGAGATTTCCTCTTCAGCTTTATGTGAGTAGTACTTGTTGTCTCTAATCCATTCTTAACAGTGTGGAACAAGAACTTTTCTTATTCCCAATCTAAACTCAAGATCCTCCTTTAACTCCAAACCTTCAGTGATTCTCTATTGACAAGCAAATAAAATATAAATCTACTAGACTGAAATTCAGGGTCTTACGTAATCTAGTTTTAATCTACATTACTAGCATGATCTTGTTCTTTTTCCTTATCTCTTTCTTCTCCCTCTTGCTCACTTCCTTTTATTCTCATTCTCTTTTTATTTTCCTTCTCTTCCTTTTTTTCATCCTCTTTTTTCTTCCTCCTTCTTTTCCTCTTTCTTCTGTTCTTTCTACTCAAAGAATAGTGACAGAGTTGGAACCCTGCTTTTCTAGCTCCCAATATAACATTCTTTTCATTATAAAATACTGTTTTAAATGTACTATTACCTTCAACATAGAGATATTTGTGGAATGAATACATGCATGAAAGTGCTTCCTTATCTTTCTCTTTTCTTACTTGAGATCATTGGTTAATTTTATTTATTTATTTTTGGTTTCTGAAGGTGCAAGAAGCAGTTATCTCCAAGGAGTGTACTGGTAAATGTTTAACAACTGATTCTCCAAAAATATACTCTACATAATTTTCATTTTAATCTCCATTATTTATATATTCTGTATAACTTTCTTAAGTCCAGATATTCAACCAAAAAATAAATCACGCCTTGATTTATAGCATTTGCTGATTTCCAAAGTGCAAACATTCACACTGACAATTTAACAATCAACTTCTGTAAGCTGATACAGACTTGAATACACCATATTCTTCAGTAAAGGGCAAAACTTCTTACCCTGATTAATTTTTTCTTTAGACAGCTGAAGTTTAAGAGGACAATGTCTTTGCTAGCACTTAATCTCCTTTCCCTTTTCACCGACTCTGAGTCATAATATTTATTATATTTAAAACTCTTTTATCTTGATAAAAAACAGCTGGATAGAAAATTTGACATTCAAACAAAAGACTCAAGAGAAACACAAAAAAGTAAACTTAAAAAAGTAATCTTAAGGGACTTGCTAAGGTTAAACTGTTTATATTCCTATACAGAAAGGTTTTATATGTAGCTCCTATTGGAGCAGTTAAGAGGAGCATATACAGTCAGAAGGCATAAATGTGAGTTGATTATGCTGGAATGATTTCAAAAACTAATGAAGAGGTGAGGAAGAGGGATGCCCTGGGTGAAGAAAGAAGAGGGAAATACAATGGAGAACATTTTCCCATGGAAAAGAAATGTGCAAGGAAAAGCTATTATAGTCGAGGAAGAAATGAGAGGTGGGGTGGGCAATACTTAAACCTCATTCTCATCAGAATTAGTTCAAAAACAGAGCACATACACACACATACATGCACGCACACACACACACACACACACACACACACACACACACACTCACATACAGACTTAGTTCTGTATAGAAAAGTAATTTATCTAATAAGGAAATAGGAGGGACCGGGATAAGAGAAAAGAGGGAAAATGATAAGGGGATGGGCAGATTAAGGAAGGAATTGGTTACAAGGAAAATAGCCTTTTGAGGAGGGATGGGATAAAAGAAAGATGAAAGAAATAAAAGAAAATAGGATGGAGAGAAATACTAATAACTTTAGCTATGAATGTAAATGGATGAGTTCACCCATAAAATGGAAACAGAATAGATTAGAAACCAGAATCCAACAATATGTTGCTTATGAAAGACATATTTTAAAACACACACACACACACACACACACACACACACACACACACAGAGAGAGAGAGAGAGAGAGAGAGAGAGAGAGAGAGTTAAAATAAATGGCTATAGCAAAACCTTTAAAACTTTTATTGCTTCTGCTAGAATAAAAATGGCAGGGGTAGCAATCATTATCTCAGACAAAGCAAGAGCAAAACCAAATCTAATTAAAAGAGATAATCAGGTAAACTACATATGCTTAAAGATACTATAGATAATGAAATAATATACATTTTAAAGCAAGTTTCTCTGATAAAATCCCCATTTCTCAAATACTGAATATAAAACTGAATTAATTTTGTAAAAACAAGATTGACAAATATATAAACAGGCAGTTTTTAGAAAAAGAAACCCAAATCATATTCATATGAAAAAAATGTTCTAAATCATTATTGTTAGAGAAAGGTAAATCAAAACAACCATAGAGTTGTTTTGATTTACCTCACACCTATCAGAAATGACAAATGCTGGAGAGGATGAGGAAAAAAAATATGTTCATGAAAAGTTGGTGGAAAAGTGAATTGGTTCAACTATTATGTAGAACAATTTAGAACTATTCCCAAAGAGATACAAAACTGTGCATACCCACTAAAACTACTAGGTTTGTGTCCCAAAGAGATTAAAAAAAGGAAACAGATATATTTGGATAGAAATATTTAAAATATTTTTAAAAAAACCTCTTTTTGTGTGGTGGCAAAGAAACTGGAAACCAAGATGATGCTCATCAATTAGGTAATGGTTCAACAAATAATGGATTATAATTGTGTTGAAATATTAGTATGATGTAGAAAATGACAAAGAAGATTGTTTCGGGGGAAAAAAAAAAACATGGCAAGTCCTATATGAACTGATGCAAAATGAAGTGAGAAGAACTGGGAGATCATTGTGCACAGTAACAGCAATGTTGTAATGCTGATCTACTGTGAGAGACTTGGCTACCTCTGATCAATACAATGATCCAAAATAATTCTAAAGGACTCACAATGAAAAAACATTATCCACTTCCAGAGAGAGACCTAATTAACTCTGAGAACAAATTTAATTATTTTTTTCTCTTTCATTTTTGTTTTTTGGTGATATGGCTAATGTAGAAATATGTTTTGCATGCTTTTATATGTATAATTGATATCATATGTCATGCCTTCTCAAGAGGTGGGAAAGAAAGTGTGAGAAGTAGGGAGAACATTGGGAACTCAAAAGTTTAAAGGAAAAGAATGTAAAAATAAATAAATTAGAATGAAAAAAATCCTTTACTATCAATTACTAATTTCTTGGGGGGAAGAGGATTATTTTCCAACTCTTGGTGTAGTGGAATGAATGATGGACTTAAGTATAGAATAATAAATATGATGTTGGAAGTGACCTGAGATATCATTTATTCCTATCCTTTCATTTTGCAGTTGAGGATTTGAGGCCAGGGAGGTAAAATGATTTGTGCAGGGTTTCACAGGAAGTATGTAGCAGAGTCTGGATTCAAGTTCTCTATCTCCAAATCCAGCTGCTTCACACAGAGGAGCTTGAATTCTAAATTTGTCACTTACTACCTACCTATGTCATCTTGAACTAGTTATCTATCTTTTCTTGGATTCAGAAGGGATTGAACTAAATGACCTCTATTCCAGTCTAATTTTATGATCCTTCACTTTAATGCATATATTTCAATTGTCTTTGCTAGAAATGACATTAGCATCTCCAAGCTAGTTTTGAAAAATATCAACAAGTAATTTGCTTATCCATTTACTTGGCAAAAAAAAATCAATGGGCAGCCTTCTTCAAGCTTATACTGTCCATTTTTAAAGGAGGTAATGAGGTATTTAGCCTAAATCTGACAAAGTTCCATAATGGCATCTTCCTCATTTCCTTTAGGAGGTGACAAACTGTCAACCTCCTAAAGCCTTACTTTCCTTATCTGTAAAATGAGGACTAGATTACTTTAGAGATTCCTTTTAATACATTTAATGTAAGTCAACATGTATAATTTAGAAGAACCTAAACAGGAATTTTATATACAACATTGCCAGTAAGTAGTCATCCAGTACCTAGTTGAGACCTCCGCTGTTTTTCACACCATTATCTACAAAGCAAGCTCATTACACTTTTAGAAAGTTCTGCCTCTCTAAACCTGCCTCTCTGCAACTTTCACTCACTTTCTTGGCCTGAGTTTTGGTGCTAGATGGAATTCTTCTGTTTGAAATCACAACTTGTTCATCAGACCATCTGTGAAAGCATCTTTTATTTGAGAACAGATACAACTAATCTTAGATAACAATCCATCCATAAATCGATTTGCTCCTTTCTATAATGTATTTTCTCTATTGCATAAAATAGAACTTCTCATGAATTTGCTAGTAGTTCTCTCCTTGATATCATCTAAATAAAAGGGCTTACTATAAACTTAAAATAAAACAATCCTTTGAATGAATCTCTAATCTTAAGAGAAAAATCAGACAATTCCAAGCAGCAGAGCTGATGAAATTGTTTAGCTACTCCAAGGGATATTTATGATAGTTTATATTTAAGAGCTGCTGCTGAGTGACTTTGAAGTTTGAGACATCAAGCCAGAGGCTGGGACGCCACACTATAATTCTTTGAGTTCTCTAGGTATCATGTGGTATGCCTTATTTCACTATAGAGCCCCACAGCCATCCAATCTAATCATTTGATCACAAAATTGTTCAGAGTTGAAAGTGACTTTGATGACTACAGGGTTCTTCAGTCAGAGGTTCTACAGTTAAAGGAGCTAAGTTAGGATCCTAAATTAAGCTTACTTCCTCTGTGATTCTAGGTCAGTCTGTCATATCCTAATCCCTTACTTTCCTTATCTGTAAAATGAGGACTAGATTACTTTTGAGATTCCATTTAACACCTTTAATGTAGGTGAATATGTGTAATGCAGAGGCACCTAAACAAGAAACTTCTCTACAACATTGCCAGTAAGTAGTCTTGTAGTACCTAGTTGAGTCCTCCACTGGTCTTCAGTCCATTATCTACAAAGAAAGCTCATTCCATTTTTAGAGAGCTCAGCTTTTTAGCCATTTCTTTTCTAACAACAAGCCTAAAACCTGCCTCTGTAATTTTTACTCATTGTTTCTTCGCCTATTTTTTGGTGCTAGATGGAATCCTTCTTGTTTATCACAGCCCTTCAAATATTTAAAAACATCCCTATATTACATACTTCCATGAAAAATGGTGTTAATTTGATTATCATTCCCAGAGCTTAAGGTAGATAGAAATGGTAGGGGAAGTTTATTAAGCCTACAACATGGCATTAAGATGAGAAGATAGCAGTAGTATGATAGACCTGGGTCAGCATGGTTAGAAAATTATCGGGATAGATAGATGGTGCAGTGGATAGAGTGCTAGCCCTGAAGTCAGAAGGACCTGAGTTTAAATTTGGCTTCAGATACTTAACACTTCCTAGCTGTGTGACTCTGGGCAAATCACTAAACCCCAATTTCCTCAGCCAAAAAAAAAAAAAAAGAAAAGAAAAGAATCATGAAAGAATGGAGAACTCTTACCAATCAGAAATGCAAAATTCTCTAACAAGAAATAGAGAACTACACCAGAGTCTAGAAGGCATGATGTGAAGATAACTAAAGATTGGCTCCAGATGATGTTTTACCTAAAAAATGGCACTCATATCCCTGTTTACTTGAGTGACCTAGTGACTTTGTATTCAGTTTGCAGAATGGATTCAATGGCAGATGCCAAGGAGTCCATAATTTAGTAATGTAAAAATGCTAAGGAAAAGTGAGTAAACTGAGAACGACTTATATATCGGTATATATTTCTTTTAATCTCTGTTACTTCATGCTGAAATGCTATGTGAATGCCAATGGAGTACTTTACTAGCATCTTACTCTGATGTCTCATTGTAATGTGGAGGTGACTTTAGATTCTCAGGAGCTATACCAATAAAATACAGGAAGTGACAGCTTTTGTCATTGCTTCAAGTATATCTATGATGATGGCTGCTGCCCAGTGACAAATCAAAGTAAATTTGGACAGGTTAGGACAGATAGGTGGTATGATTAGTGCTAGGTCAAGAGTCAAGAAGACTCGCATCTTTCAGAATTCAAATCTGGTCTCAGATACTGGATGTGTGAATCTGGGCAAGCCACTTATGCTTGTTTCTCTCAGTTACCTCATCTATAAAATGAATTTCAGAAGGAAATGATTAACCATTTAGTATTTTTGCCCAGGAGATCCCAAATAGGGTTACAAAGAGTTGAATATGACTGAAAAATAACTGAAAAACAACATGAATAGGGGTAATAACTTTTATTCATTTATTTTTATTTGGGAGGCAATTGATGTTAAGTGACTTGCCCAGTGTCATACAGCTATTCAGTGTTAAGTGTGTAGGCCAGATTTGAAGTCAGGCCACTTTGACTCCAGTGCCAATATATTATCCACTGTGCCATTTAGCTGTCCAGGGGTAGTAACTTTGGAGATATATATATAGCCATACAGCTCTCTAAAACTTTGACTTTGGTGAAGGAAATACACATACCATGTGCCAGATACTGTGCTAAGCACTTTACAAATATTATTCCTTTTGATCATTATAATATCCCTTCTAGGATGGTGCTGCTATTATTACAGTTGAGAAAACTGAGATAAATAAAGGTTAAATTAATTGCTCAGTAACAAAATTAATGAAATGTTGTGAGCTTTTTCTTCTCAAAAACACAGCCAGGTGATAAAAGTTTAGATCTTTTATTGTTTCCAATATAACCCGGTTAGCTTAGAGGCCTATTTCTCTGCTTGGTTCCAAGAGCTCTCTCCAAATGTCTTTAAATCCAAAGGTCTGGTCCTTCAGCCTCTGCCTCTGCTTTCTTCAGCCTCCAGCCAGCTCCAGTCTTCATGTCATTCCGGTGAAATCTCGACTTGTAGCGTCTTCCTCTTTCTCGACCTCTCCGACTGGCCCATTGGCCTATTTATGCTCCTTCCAGAGAGAGGGATTATGGGTAGTTCTACTTAGTACCTTGTTTCAGGTTCTGCCCAAAACATCTTCTTGTAAGATTAGATCAACTCTAATTACTTAGCAGTTAGTAAGGATTCCAACATCTCCCCCTTTCTTTTGTTTTAAAACATAGGGGGTTTCTGAGGGGGTACACATAAATCCATCAATATGGGAGGCATTATACATAATTTACATGAGAACATAGCAATATAACACAGGCTAGTAGTAATGTAACAAATAACAAGAATCAATCTGAAAATTTACACATGTCCATAAGTCCTAGAAACAGTCCAATAGGATTCCAATGTTGTGAGCTTTTTCTTCTCAAAAACACAGCCAGGTGATAAAAGTTTAGATCTTTTATTATCTCCAATATAGCCCGGTTAGCTTAGAGGCCTATTTCTCTGCTTGGTTCCAAGAGCTCTCTCCAAATGTCTTTAAATCCAAAGGTCTGGTCCTTCAGCCTCTGCCTCTGCTTTCTTCAGCCTCCAGCCAGCTCCAGTCTTCATGTCATTCCGGTGAAATCTCGACTTGTAGCGTCTTCCTCTTTCTCGACCTCTCCGACTGGCCCATTGGCCTATTTATGCTCCTTCAGAGAGAGGGATTATGGGTAGTTCTACTTAGTACCTTGTTTCAGGTTCTGCCCAAAACATCTTCTTGTAAGATTAGATCAACTCTAATTACTTAGCAGTTAGTAAGGATTCCAACAATGAAATGCCTGAGATCAGACTTAAACAGGTTTCTTGACTCTAGGCTCAGTGCTTTACCCACTATGCCAGCTACTTGTTAATAAACCATCTTCTCTTCATCTTGGCAAGTTATGTTTTATAGAGAGATCTTATATATACTATCCACAACTTATCAATTTTCAAAGAAGTAGGTAAAATATAGTTGGTGCTAGTAATACATTACATATAATTTAATTTTTCTTTGATGATTTAGAAATGAATTCTGGGTCTTGCAATATATATGAGTGTTATCATGGACATCAGTTAATATTATATACAAGTCAAGAGTGGTTAATAGAAATTTTCCATTAGTGAATCCACGCAGCATCATAAATGTAAAGCTGAAAGGAACCTTGGAAAATGTTGATTCCAGTCTCCTCATTTTGCAGATGAGGAAACTGAGACCCAAAGAAATTGTTGTAAATATTATTTAAGTTGTCCATAAACAACAAGGATCATAGGCAGGATCTGAATCTAGAGAAATAAAAAAGATTCTTTTCTACATATGTATTGAACTATGTGACGAAGTCTGATCCAATTTTTAAATCCTGTGATTCTTTAGAAAAGTTGCTTCATAAAGAGAATACTGTCTTGAGGGATATTTGGATTGGAAGTAGTGATACTGAGTCCCAGATCTAACAATAAAAATGTAGAGAACATGAGATATGACCTGGTACCAAGGAAATCCAGACCCTAGTGAGACAGTTCCAATGGGAATCAGTGAGACAGGTCTGGATTTCTAATCAGGACATCAACAGAATGGGAAACCAGGATTTGGGCCAAGAAATCAGACCCAAGGGAATCATTCATCTCAAGGTTTAGAATACAGACTCTGGTAATTCTGAAGGCCAATTTACATGACTAACATTTCTATCAGTTGCACACACCAATATCTTTGTAATTTTCTTTGCCTGCTGCTGAGGGTGGAGGTTGGATGGGGGAACTCATAGAAGATAGAAATAGAAAAAGCTGAAAATAACATTGAAAAATGGGGATTGACACCAAATTTGTAAGGGTGATAAATTTGTGCACTTAATGAATTTTGAAAATTATTTGCAGGATTGGATCACACAAATTAAATTAAGCTTCCAATGAAGCTTAATTTATGTTAATATTGTACAAAAGGTGATATGCTTAACAAATACCAGTCACCTATGGATAATTATAAAACATAAATTAATTTTATGTTTCCCTCACTTTATCATGCTTCTTGTTACATTTTTTAATAAAATGTGAATGAGCATGAGATCTGACACTTAAAATAAAATCCATTTTGTTCCATTAGGAAATAGAGACCATTCATAACAAAGAGGTTACTATTTCCATTAACTTCTCTTGTTAAACAGATTGAGTTAACTTTATTACATGTACAGTACAGAAGAGAAAAAAGTGGGTTTATAGTTAATTGAGTGTGGGCATTGTTTTTAGGAAGTCTTAGGTTTGAATCCCACCTTTGCAACTTTATTAGCTGTGGGCTTGTTAATCACAATCTCTCTGAACTTCAGTCTCTCATCTATAAAATGGAGCTGATAGTAGTACCTATGGTATGTAAGGCAGCTAGGTGGTACAATGGTTAGAATGTCAAGCCTGGAATTAGGAAGATCTGAGTCTTATCTGAGACACTTTTACTAGCAGTGTGACCCTGGATAAGCCACTTAATCCTATTTGTCTCAGTTTTCTAATCTGTAAAATAAGCTGAAAGAAAAAAAATGTCAAACCACGCCAGACTTTTTGCTAAAAAATACCCCAAAGGGGTGACAGAATAGGACATGACTGTACAATGATTAAATAACAAAAGTGTCTACTTTAATAGCATTTCTGTGGCTCAACCTTGTATGTAAAACTTGAATATGTGTACTGTAAATACCTGTTATTATTATTTAAGCTTGACAATTATGAAATATTGGCTGACAGAGACATTTGAAAACTAGAAATATTGTCTGTAAATGAACATATTTTTCCTAATTGAAATAAATACTTTTAAAACCAGGAGTTATTATTTCATAGTTATTTCACTAGTGACTATTTACACAGACATTCAAAGTATTTTCTTGGTAATATGATCAGAATAATTCAGATTGATTTGATGTAAATAATTCAGAAATGCAAGTGAAATTTCCAGCATGGTAACATTGGTAAGATATGGATGTATTCTCCATGGGGCCCCAGTTGCTTTTCAGCACAGTGAAAATATCCCTTGAAATGTGTGACAGCTTCCTGAATAAATAATGTGGCCATGTTGTCTCCATTCAGATTTCTTGTCTTGCCACAAAAGTCTAAGGAAATTGGTCTTATGGTGAAGTATTCATTAGAGTGTCAGCCAATTAACGGTGTTCTGTACTCTAACAAGTTCAGTCAATTACAAATTATTTCCAACTGAAAAAATTCACATAAAAATGAAGATTTGGGGTTTTTCATGATCTCTATTGATGGTATACAATTTTGATAGTATATTCCAACTTGGAACATACTATACAATTCCAACTTACTAATAGTAAACTTAATAAAATAAAGAGATTATTTACACATACTCTTTATTATGAGGCAAAGCAAAATGCTAACTTTTTGTTACTCACTTTAATGTGAGTCAGTCTTAGAAGTACCTGAAGGTCTAGGGAAAGCATATAGCAATTTAAGACATTTATTTAGCTAAGGATTGTACTTCGTAAGGACTGGGAAGCATATTCGAGGTCACCATCTATAATAACCTCCTCATTGTAAAGTTGAGAAAACTAAAGCTTAGGTGCATTTTGCTCTATAATATAATCAGAATAATTCAGAGCAATTGCATGTAAATAATTCAGAAATGCTAATGAAACTTCCATTCTGGTAACAATCATAGATATGATTGTATTCTCCATGAGAGGGTGAATGCAATGGGGGATTGACACATGTGCAGAGGACTTCTGATGCGAACCTGTTTCCAGGAAAGTCATGATGGTACACAATGGAAATGTCTTAGAGAGAGATAATTAACTCAGGATACACAGATAGTAATTGGAAAAGGAGGAATTAAAATAATGGTCTTCCGACTAGAAATTCTAATATGAGAGAGATCTTCAGTACTGCAAGGGGAATGAGGAAGAGAGAAAAGATTCACCTTATCTCCTGGTTGTTGCTTCACTCAGGCTACAACCAGTCAATGTAATTACTGTTATTGTCTTCATCTGTATTTACATCAATACATCAATAATGCCTTTCCAAACACATTCCAGAGATTGTTGTTTTTCCTTTGTTTCAGTCATGTTTAAGTCCCTGTGACCCCACTTGGGGTTTTGTTGGCAATGATTCTTTAGTGGGCTGTCATTTTCTTTTCCTGTTCATTTTATAGGCGCACATTGTTAAATAACTTGCCCAGAGTTATACAACTAGTAAGTATCTGAGGCCAAATTTGAACTCAGGAAGATAAGTCTTCCTGATTCCATGACTGGTACTATTCACTGCGCTATCTAATGTCCTTATGTGGATATGACTATCCGTGGATATGACTATCCATGGATAGCTCCTCAAAGAAGCCTCTTCCAGATTGATTCCCACTCCTGCTGTTTTGGGTGCCTTATTATTGCAGTCACTAATGTGTTCCTAAAAAACAAAACAAAAAACCCTACCAAAACCAAAAGCTAAAAAAAAAAAAAAAAAAAGAAAAAAAAAGAAAAAAGAAAAAGTCAAAAAAGGGAAAGGAAAAGAAAAGAAAAGGATTGTCTCCTTGGGATTTCAGTCATTTCTCCAAATCTCTTTGATAATCTCCATTCACCATCTCATGTCAATATAATGTATGTGTGAATAGAGAATTCAAGTATATATGGAATGTATTTATTGCTGTGGGAATGACCCTTTTGTAAATCAAAAACAGATTTCCTATTCTGAAATACTCAGTTAACTTGGCCCAGGTTTAAGCCCTGCACTTTTTTTTTTTTTTTTGCTTTCACTTCCCTTCAAGTCTTTGGGTCCTTTTTTAGACTTGATCCTGTCCCTCCCTCCATTTTATGAAATGGGACTGGACTAAAGATTTCTTTGGAATAGCAAACATCTTATGATGTAACTCACTTTGTCAGTGAAGACTGACCACCTTCCTGCAATTTATAGTCTAAGAGGGTTGCCATAGGGACTGAGAATTAAGTGACTTGCTGAGGATCACAGTCAATTTGTGTGAGAAGCCACCTAGAACACAGACCTTTCTGACTCTAGGCCAGGTTTTCATCTCCATTTTGCCACTGTTTTTCCCAGTTATATTTGTAGCACTCTATCTATCTATCTATCTATCTATCTATCATCTGTCTGTCTGTCTAAAATTTGCAGAATCATTTTATCTATAGTCCAAGGTGAAGGTCTCTTTCAGCCTTTGCTGGTATCTTATAAAAGCAGGATCTTGGGCTTCAGATTCATCCTCAAGGTATTAGAAATAATTTCCCACAAATCCGTCTGAATCACTGACACAGTGGTGTCCCTTGGAATTTGCCTCTAAAAATTCCCTGACTAGTGATTTCTTTGTTGCAGGCACAGCAGGCTGTGCTCTCTGAGCTGGTTTCAATCTCTGTATACTCCTCCTGGATTCTACGGTATTCTAACCTTCCTTCTTCTTTTTAAACTTTTCCCCATCTGAATTCCTCCTTCAATATGTCAAGGATTCATTATTTTTTCCAGGGTAGGTATTCCCTCCCCCAATATAGATAGCAACCCTTTTGTGGCTTAGTAGATGGTCTTAAAAGGTGCTGTGGCTGAAAAATTCATCACTGCAGCAAACTTGAGGATGAGCCTTTACAAAGTCAGCTAGTCTGATCCTTAGACAGCAGAAATAAAATCCCTCACTGGGTCTGTCTTTGGAGTCTGTCATCTTAGCAGAACCTGCCAGAGCTTGAGATTCATTGGTATATTCTTTGGGAATTGAGGGTCACCTTTCCTCCGTCATGAAGGCTTAGAGCAAGGCTTAAGTGAAAGGCTTCTGAACCCATATGATCCAACAAAATTAGATCAAGAGAAATACAGAAGTCGTACGTCACAGTGTTGTTCTAATTGAGGGCTGGGTACAATCAATCACCAGGAAGCATAAATACACTGAAGCATAATATATCAGGAGCAAGGACAAGGGCAACTTTAACTCAACCCTCATCCACCCTTATTCATGCCAATTTACCTGGCTAGCCCAGACCTTCCAACTTCTAACTCTTGGGAAATCATTTTATGCCCTGAGGCCTGAAGGCAACTATCTAGAACTTTATCTTGCAGAAATGATATGAATCTGCACTAGCAGAATGATCTACTTGAGCTGGGAGTTCTCTGTACTAATTCATCTACAGGTCCAATCCTTGTGATTCAGTTGTTTCAGGCATGTCCAACTCTTCATGACCCTGTGGGGTTCTCTTGGCAAAGATAGTGGAGTAGTTTGTCATTTCCTTCTCCAGCTCATTTTGCATATGAAAAAACTGAGGCAAACAGGATTAGGTGACTTGACCAGGGTCTCACAGCTAGTAAGAGTCTGAGGCTGACTTTGAACTTGGGTCTTCCTGATTCCACACTAGCCAATCCCTATACATCTACATTTCTATATGAGCTTTTTGATTTAACAATTGTTTCTTATTAACAAGGATATTGAACAGGTGATCTAAAACAGAAAGACAGGAAACTCTAGCGATCTAGAATAGAAGATTTAGAATAGAAGACACAAAATCAGGGTTATCTAGAATGAAAAGACAGGGAATCTAGGTGATCTAGAATGGAATGACAGATATTCCTGGTAATCTAGAATGCCAAAAAAAGGCAATCCAGGATATCTAGAATGAGTAATCTAGAACAAAATGACAGTTAACCCTAGTTATTTAGAATGAGTGATATAGAACAGAATGACAGGTAAATTGGGTTATCTAGAATGGGCAATCTAGAATGGAATGACAGGTAACCCCAGTTATCTAGAAGTAAACCAGGCTATCTAGAATGGATGATCTAGAACACAAAGACAAGTAATCAGGATGATCTAGAATACAAAGGCATGTAATACAGGACATGTAATACAGAGGATCTAGAATGCAAAGATTGAAATCCAGGCAATCTATAATGCAAAGACATATAATTTGGGTGATATAGAATGCAAAGACATGTAATCTGTAATCCAAGTGATCTAGAATGCAAAGACATATGATCTGGGTGATCTGGAACAAAAAGACAAGTATCTGGATTATCTAGAATGAGTGATTGAGAACATAATGACAGATAACCCAGGTTATCAAGAATTCCTGAATAAACAAGGGGGCTATGTTGTTTCCCTTTAGATTTCTTGTCTTGCCCCTAAACCCTAAGGAACTTGGTCTTATGGTGAAGTATTCATTAGGATGTCAACCAATAAACAGTGTTCTGTTCTCTAACAAGTTCAGTCATTTACAAATTATTTGCAATTGAAAAATTCACATAAAAATGAAGATTTGGGGTTTTTCATGATCTCTATTGTTGGCATAGTTATCTAGTATCAATCCTGGTTATCTAGAATGGGTAATCTAGAACAGGATTAATTCTAGATAACCCAGATTAACTGTAATTTTTCTGTAAATCATCCATTCTAGATAACCCAGGTCACCTGCCATTCCATTCTAGATTACCCATTCCGGATAACCTGGGTTACTTGTCATTCTGTTCTAGATATCACATGTTTAACATATATTGGATCAGAAGCTTTAGAAGCTTCTTGAGCAGGGGAGTGATGTAGTAAGATTTGACGTAGGAGAAAATGTGGTGCTTGCCAAAATTTGGACTTCTTGAGAGCAGGGTCTATTTTTGCTTTTAGTGAATGCCCATGGCTTAGTTCAGTACCCTGCACATGGCATTGATTCATTGATTGAACAATTTGATCTTTGTGATTTTCTCCAGCTCCAAATCCATAATCCTAAAATGCTAGCATTTTTTCTTCAAATTTTTATTTTTTATTCCCAAATCAAGAAATGCAATAAGCTTTCCTACAACATAATAGAATAGAAAAAAAAATGATGATTATACCACAAGTATGTGAAACCATAAGTCTATTATATATTAAGCATATAATAAAGTTATTATGTCACTTTTTTTCTTCCTTTCCTGCACCCTAAAGATGGCTACCATTAGATGCAAATATGTATATGTGTATGTATCTATATATCTATATCTTTCTATATATCATTTCTTTCTCTGGATGAAAATAGCATCTTCTTTCATGGGTCCTTTGTAATCAGAATGACAGTTGCTCAAAATTGTCCTTAAAACAATGTTACTGCTACTGTATACAATGTTCTCTTGATTCTGCTTATTTCACTCTTCATTATTTTATGTGAGTCTACCTATGTTTTTCTAAGGTTATTGAGCTCATGATAGCATAGTAATATGCGTTACTACTGTGCCATAGAATACATTGTGGAATACATTCCATCACAATTGAGTATCACCACTTTTTCAGCCATTCCCCAATTGATGTCTTTTTCAGAGGCAGTGTCTAAGTTCACCAAGTCTTTATTTTATTTTACTGTAGTTGTTAAAGAAGCAGTTTATGCTATTCCTAAACCTGTCCATAGTGAGATTCATCTTTTTCTGTCTGTTTTCCTTGATCAGCATAGTGACTGAGTTTAGCCCTTCAAAAACAAAAACACTGCTCTTTGCTAATTCTTTCCTCCACTCAGCTTTGCTGAGGAGGCTAGAGAAGCAGGGGACTAAGTAAAACTGAGAGCTCCCCAGAAAGCTGAGATTAAAGCTCCGGGAGCTCTTGGAGACAGTTCTTTGTAGAGTCCTGGAGTCCAGCCAGGCCTTTGGAAGAGAAAAGCTGAGTCTTGCCATATCTTTGTCCTCACTGTCCTGTAGTAGAGAACTGTTTTTTCTTAATCTGGCTTGAGTCATTGTCTGGCAGCAATTATAAAAGAATTGAGCTTTCAGGGACCTTGGAGCAAGCACATCAGGGCTCTTCCTTTTGTTTTTTTTTTCTTCCTCCCTTATTCAAGACTCCCTCTTTCTGTCACTGTGTTGCTGTTAATTACATAGGTCGTTTGCTTCTGTCTACTTGGCCAGCTGAGGATCTCTATAATCTCCTTTTTGGTTCCTGAACTGTTCCTCATGATAATAGTAAAGCCTCTACTTACATAGCATTTTGTGGTTTCTAAAACATTCTCATCTCAACACTCCTTCATGGGTATTATTATCCTCATTTCACATAGAAATAGGGGTATTTGGGGTTTTCTATGGGAGGATCTAGCACCTCTGGTATGGAAGGGCTCAATGAATCCTTTTCAGGGCTATTTTATCTTTGGTGTTTACTTGGCTCTCAGTTAAGACTCCAAGAAACTAGCATGTGCAGCAACATAGAAATAAAATAACTTGTCTAAGATCATCCCACTCTGAAGTCCAGCTTCCAAGTTCAGTGTTCTTCATACAATGCTATGCAGCAGCAATATTTAAACACATATAGCATTTGATAAAGTGATTTTCAGAATTATCTAAATTCTGTCCTTTCTTGTGGCTCTGTATTGTTTTACACAACATATTCTAAGACAGAAAGAATAGTGATGATTTTTCAATAGATCTAGAGTTATCTATGTTGTTCAGTCATTCCCATCTCTTTGGAGTTTTCTTGGCAAAGATATTGAGGTGACTTGCCCTTTCCTTCTCTAGCTCATTTTACAGATGCAGATAGTGAGGCAAACAAAGTTAATTGCCCAGGGTCATACAGCTTGTAAGTGTCTAAGACTGGATTTGAACTTGGGTCTTTCTGATCCCAGATCTAGTGGTCTATTCAGTGTGCCACCTAGCTAGGGTGTTCTGGGAGGACTAGCAACTCCAGTGTGAGGGCTTGCTAAGTCCTTTTTAAGGTTGCTCATAGACTTTTAGTGTCCATTTACTACCCAACTCTCACATGTGGCTCCAAGAAGCCATGGTCACACCTTGGTATGATGTACTGCATTGTGGGCCATCACAAATAATCTTGAAATTTGTCTTGCCATCAGATTTCAATGAATCTGGAAAGAGAGAATAAGGCTGAAGACTTTTAAAAAAATCTACCTTACTTAAATCTGATTCATGAGCAAATCAATATATCATCTTGTGATGTGATTGGTTCTCTTAAAAAATGAAAGATGAACAACACTGTCACAAGATACTCAGCTGCATCAGAGACAGTGTAGTACAGTGGAAAGGGCACTGGCTATGAAGTCAGAAAACTTGGGTTCAAATATCCCAACTGTTGTTTACTAGGTAGATGTCAGTGAATAGAGTGGTAGATCTGAGAGAACGAAGATCTGAATTCAAATCCATGCTCAGCTACTTACTGGTTGTATGGCCCTAGTCAAGTCACTTAACCTGTCTATCCGAGTTTTCTAGTCTACAATATAGGGATAATAATAATAATACCAATCTTGCAGCATTATTGTGAGGATAAAATGAGGTAATATCAGTAAAATACTTCACAAACATTATATAATGCTAGTATTATTATTAACTACTATTAACTGTGTCATATTGACAAGTTTTTTAATGTCCATAGCTTCAGTTTCTTCACCTTTAAAATGAGGTATGTGACCTCTGAAGTTTCTTCCAGATCTAGGTCTTTCATGTGTGATCTCAGGCAGATCAACTAATGAATGCAAATTACAATCCAACCGTTGCTGCAAATTTTGGGTGACTTTTGTACATTCTCTCCCAGAAAGCTGCTACAGGGGTGCACTCAATGTCCTTTAGACCTCTAAATAATACATATATACCAATGGAACCCAGAAATGGATAGCATCCATTTATTATCCTTTCCTCACATATGATCTTTCTTCTTTTCTACAGTTAGATCTCTTTCTGTTAACTTTTTTTTAAAAAATACTCTTTCTCATATGATTCTACATTTGTAAAGTGTTGCAGCCCACACATGTTTACTATGCACTTCTCAATTACCTTTTGGGTAATCCACAATTTTAATTCTTTAGGATCTATAGTGTTATATGACTGATAGACTTAGAAGATCACCAGAAGAATATTTCTGTTAAAAAATGTGCTTTTGTTTCAAAGAGAACTGGGATCATTATAAGTGCTGCACAATTTCCCAAAGATAAATCATTCTACTCTTCTATTCTGTTCAATTCTGGGCCTGACTATCATGACATACTCTTGGGAAAATAGTCTATTACCTCGTTAGACAGTAACCTTACTTGAGCATCCATTACTTCTACAATTTTTCCTCCCAGCAATTTTTCCTTTGGCTGGATATATTTACTCTGGAAACCAGTGAAAACTGGAGTTCTTATGTGAAAACTTAAAAGTGATAAGAAGTTAATGATTTCCCCTCAAATTAATGTGCATTTCCCCTTTCCCTAGTTTTTGATCTAGATTGTGAAAGATTCAATTGGGCAAATCCACAAACATACATAATCTTGCAGTTTACTCACCTGAAGCCTTGGTTTCATCAGTGTAGATATTATCTTTAGTAATACAGAGTGCAAGCCTTCTTGTATGATTCTTATTTATGTCATCTTTTAAAATTGACACTTTCTCCTAATATCATGAAAGTACCATCTGAACCAATGACAATATTTACTCTAATTGTCTTTTTTGTAATTTCTACCTAAGTATTTACCATATATGCTTATTATCTTCCCCCTTTCAAATAGACCTGATTGTTTTTGACTGTGTAGCATGAATGATCAGGGGAAACCTTTTATATTGAACTGGGAATGTTCCTGTGAAACTGCGTTGTGTTTTCTGGTTTTGTTATTTATTATTATTTTGTTTTCTGGCTTTTTGCAGAGGGATACACACCCTTCTGGTATGACACAAATAATTTCTGGTTGGTCCCCAGTGATTAAGGATTGCATCAAAGATAATTAGTGGCTGAGTATTTGAAAGGCTCATTCTTTCTGGAAGAACTTTCTCCACTGTAGTTTATAAAGAATCTAAGGAGAAATGATCCTACCCTATTTTGGATGTTTTTCCCTTCAGTCTTCTCTCTTCTTATGGCTTCTATCATGGCAGTGGGGAATATGTTTGACCAGTAGGCTTGAGATTGAATCTCTTATTCCTTTTATTTCTTTTTCTGAGCACAGGTAAAGACCTAATGTTGAGAAATGGACATTTTCAGGTTTTATGATTCCTCTGTTTGGAATCTGACTTTCAATCAGCCAGGGGAAATACAATTTCCTTGACATCATCTCCTCAGAAAAGATGATGATCACTATCAACATCATCCTGTAGTGAAGGACTAAAAGAAGGCTCTTGATGGTCAAGAAAGCTGAAACTTGTGAGTTTCTCAGTGTAAATTCTGCATGAATGTGAAGTATCTATTCAACATTCCCACAAGAAGTCTTTACCTTAGTGGAGGAGTATAACAAGTGGAACTGGTTTTTTGTTTTACATTTTCTACATTTGATCATACATATGATGTAGCAAGTGGTTAATAAATGCTTGTTGATTTAATGAATGACTCCACATATTGGCTCTTTCTTTTAGATTCATGGCATGTAGAAGCATGATGGAAAAAGTCTTGGACGCAAAATCAGAGAAGATTGGATTTTAATCTGGGTTTTGCCATTAACTAGCTATATGATTCTGGATAAATCCTTTGTTATCTAAAGCTCACTTTCCTAATCTGTAAAATGGGCATAATTATTCTTGTCCTCTTCATCTCACATTGTTTATTTTTATAAGTGGGGAATTTTAAGCAGAGGAATTCTCTCTGACTATAGCAGATAATAACAGTGAGCATTTAATAAACAGCTTTAAGATTTACAAAGTACTTAATATGTGTCATCTTAATGATCCTCACAACAACCCTGGAAGATTGATGCTATTATTATCCTCATTTTATAGATGAGGAAATTGATCAAAGATCAAAAGAGATTATATTACTTGGCCAGTATTATGTAACTAGTAGGATTTCTTGACTCTAGGTCCAGTACTTTTACCTACTGTGCCATCTAGCTGCCAATACAAGAGACAAACCATCTATAACAGATTATTAGAACTTAGAGATGGAATGTGTCTCAAAAGCTATGCGGTCAGATCACTACATTTATAGATGAGGTAACTAAAGTTTACAGGGGCGAGTGGACTTGCACAAAGTCATACAGATACTAAGCCTTAGAATCAGGATTTGAATCTGATTCTTCAGGCTCTAAATTCAATATTCTTTCCACTATATCACACTGCCTGCTTCAAAACTTAGCATTCTTTTATTCCACATCCATATGGATATTAAATGTAAAATATGGCAGCTTGTCACTGCTTTGGGTTTGGAGTCAGGAAAACTTGAGTTCAAACCCAACTCCAAAACTCATTGTGTACTTTATATCTGTGTCTTAAGCATCCCTCAAGAATTTATTTGTTATATCCTAGTTATATTCCATAATTGACTGGAGAAGGAAATGGCAAATAATGTTAATATCTTTGCCAAGAAAATCCCATGGATAATAATGTGCACAGCATCATGAAGAACTAGACATGATTGAACAATTGAACAACAATAATCACAGAACAATCTGCTTTGGTAGATGACATTCCTAAATCAGGATTTCTCCTTGCTGACAAAAATCTCAAACTCTCATTATATTTGCATATTGTCAAGTGCAATATAAAATATGAGGAATTATTATGCACGAATTTAGTAACTGTACCATCTATGACTTTATTCAATTTATTAATAAAATTTCTACCTTTGAAAGAGAGGGAAAGACTGGCATAATAGGCATTTTGGACTGCATCGTTCATTTGCCTATATCTTCATTGCTTCTTAGTAGAAACTCTCAGGATTTCTTTTCCCTAGAAGCAGAATGTTTGGGTATTGAGCAGCAACATCACAAGGTGAGGACTTTGATAGATGAAGATCCACTGAGAGTCAAGGAGTTCTAAAGGTGGTTGTACAAGAAAGGTCATTTTTCAGGGTAGAAGTGACAGCTAGTGTTTCACTTGGGGCAGAGAGATGGGAGAGGAGTGATTGAAATTACTAGGGGATTAAACCCAATCATCCTAGCCAAAACTGATGACTTCAGAGATGAAGTAATAGGCTTCAGCAGATTTCCAGCTTGCCCACAAAGTATTCAACAAATTTCTAGTTTCTGTGAGCAGAACAAGTGAATGCCTGGTCAGCCTCCTTCCCAAAAGATTTCAGCAGATTGCCATGAAGCAGATGACAACAAAACCCTAGCTTTCTACCCCAGGTGCAGCAGCCTTTTAGATAACTAGCTTCTTTCCTCCAATACTTCTGGATATTAAATTATAACCCCTCAGTAGCCTGTAATGGGTTTCATACATTCACATAAAGAGTACTGGAAATGCTTTTCCAATTATTTTCCCTAGTTATCTACCTTGCAATTATTCTACCTCAATACGTTGCTATTGAATTTGTGTTTCTTGCCTGGGCTGTGAACATGGGCTACTCTGTGATAGGAATTTGAACTATATAATTTGAATAATTTTGATTAGATAGGCAGTATGATATAATGACTGATTTTGAAATCAGAAAGCCAGGAAAACCCTAGGTTTAATGTTTACCTCTGGCTCTTGCTGTGTAACCCCGAACAAGTCCCATAATCTCTTAGGCAATTTTCAATATTAGAAATTATAGAAAAGGTGCCAACCTGCATGGTTTAAAAAAGTTTCCTCACCTATGAGTTTCTCATATCATTGAGATTACTGGTCCACTTCTTATCCTACCCCTAATTATGATTACTTCCTAAACAATTTATGGTGAACTGAATGTGAATTGGACCTCTGTGATACCAGTAATCCCTAAATTTCCTTCAACTTGTAATATAATAATTACAACAGCAATAATAAAAACAGTTGACATTTATATAGCCCTTTAAAATTTGCAAAGTGTTTTTAATATGCATAATTTCATTATATGAGTCTATTACTCATTTTGCTTTCTTTCTGGTCTGGGTCAAACTTGTCAGTCCACAAACATTTATTAAATGCTTCCTAAGTGCCAGGTTCTGTGCTAAGTATTTAGGATACCTAACTGTAGGCAACACAGTCTCTAATATCAAGTTTATATTCTATTAAAATATCTCTGAAATCAACCTGTATGTCTTTCTTTATCCTATTCCTTGGGTTGGAGGAAGAAGAGAATGGGTTAAAAGATGGAATGAAGAAATTAGTAACCAAGTTGACCTTGGTTTATCTTTGACATTTTAGTGATGTGCTGGGTCTACTCTACTTTGCTGCCCTATCTTGGATTTTACATTTAGTAAGCTAGTCCACTGCAGAGTTGACTAGAACTAACTGAACCATCCCATGGTTGCAGACTACTCCTCCCTAATTTATGATAAACAAAAACATTCTGTTTCCATGTTCTGGCAGTTTCTGGAAGGGACTGCCCCTCCTCCTTCCCTTATGCCTCCCAATTTCTCTGAAACCCATAAATATCCAATGCTTTGTCTGCAGTCAGGCTTCTTTGTACTCTATGTACAGGGGTACCAGCCTTTATTTTCTCTTGTAATAAACAGTTGCTTCTTGACCATGTTATAGTCTCATTTGGATTTTGAAATCCAGTCTACAATTCTAGTGGGACTCTTAGATCATTCTATGTTAGTGTGTTTTTAAGTGCCAGTGAAGACTCTCCTTAATCTCTCTCCCCTTACCCCAATGTCTGCTTCATAAGGCCACTTTATAAGGCCAGAAAATTCACAATAAGAATTGCTTTCCTTTAGCTGAATTTGAAGAAGAGATTAATCATGGTAGAGCAAATACTTCTGGGAAAATTCCTTAAGCCTTATTCATTTATACTTCAATGTGAATGAGTTTCATGGGTTTAAAAAGGCAAAGATGATAGAATAGTTGCATCTAACTAAGTATATACAAAGCAAATCCTAGCTGGAAGGGGCAAAATTTTGAGGACATCCATATTTTCATTTTGAAGAGATGCAAAAGATTTAGGGGGAAAAATAGTAGGTACTGTTATCACCAAACAAAAATGATTAAGAAAAATGTCAATAGCTATTACCAAACTATATGTCCATCTTCCTTTCACCACAAAACCTTTCTGAGAATAATCTATATAAATAGTGAGGTCATCCTTGATGAAAGTTCCCAGGTGATGACAGGAGTCCTATAGGAAGGATCCTCTTCCACCTCCAGGTCCTTCGGTAAATTCCTAGTGAACAATTTCTAATAGGATACAGTCACACAAAGTAAGAAAGCATGGATGGCTTGGCATCTGCACTAATGGTGGAGGAGTTAGGTGGCACAGTGGATAGAACTCTGGATTTAGGAAAACATAGCCTCAGACACTTACTAGCTGTATGACCTTGGGCTGGTTCACTTAATTTTTGCCTCAGTTTTTCTCAATGGTAAAATGGGAGTAATAACAGTATTTACCTCCTAAAATTTCTGTAAAGCTCAAATGAGATAACATTTGTAAACTATTCAGCACCTACAAGGGCCAGACACTATGCTAAGCACTTTACAAATGTTATCTTAATTGTGCTCCAAAATTAATCTCATGACATGGAGCCTCCTAAGGGTTTTTATATTTTAAAGTGTGGATGTGCCTAAATTATTTATCATGTAATTTGATTGGGAGTTTACTACATGAACTGCAAATAAAATTGTTTATAATATGTTTACATGGGTGGTCTGTTTTATTAGAATTTCCCCTTGTCCATCAATCATTTAAGAAAACATATGTGATTTGCTATATTAAACCACAAAAGTGCTTATCTCACAAAATGGAGGCTTAAAGCAAAATGATATTAGTTATACTAAGAGGAAAAACGTTCTTGTTATCTTATTTAAGACACTAAAACTTATTTTCATTATAGATTCCTTGTATATCTTGTCTTCCCATATTAAAATGCAAGCACTTTGGGTACAGGGGATGTTTTGTTTTGTATTTCTATCTTCAGCATTTAGCTCAGAACCTGGCACCTAATGTGCCACTCCCCAGAAGTTCCCTATTTTCTTTAGGATAAAGTACAAACTCCTGGGACTGGCATTTTGGGTCTTCCATAATTGGATAAAAATCAAATTTCTGGGTTTATTTTAGACCATGTGGAGTCTATATTTTAGCTAACCTGGACTATAGACCATTCCCTGATCTTGAGAGAGGAGGAGAAAAAGGAGAAGAAGAAGGAGAAAAATCAACACACATACCTTCCTAGGTCTTTAATGTGATAGAAGGGAGAATTTGAGATCTTTTACAATTTGCACTGGGAGACTTTCATTCTCTTTGACATTTTAATATGTAAACACATTCAGATAGGAATTTCATTATCAAACAATTTAGATTTAACAGTATATTCATAAAACTTTTCTTCCATCTGATTTTTTCTTACTCTTTGCTGAAAACTATGTTAAACAGTTTAATAACTCTTTGGGCATGATTCCAGATTGCTTTACAGTATGATTAGATCAGTTTACAATTCTACCAACAATGAATAAGTGTCCCAATTTTTCCACATCTTCTACAACATTTGTCATTTTCCCTTCAATAATTTTTTAGCCAATTTGATTTTAGGTGTAAAATGATATAAAACAACCTTTCTATATCATTTTTAATTTCTTTAATCACTAATGATTTAGAGCATTTTTTCATATGACTATAAATTGTTTTTATTTTTTATCTAAAAATTGCCTGTTAATATCCTTTAACCATTTATCAATTGGGGAATGACTCATATTTTTATAGATTTTAAAAATCTATTTTTATTCCATAAATTAAAAGTAAAGTAAAAACTATGTTAAAGAATAGAGAACAAGTCTGATATGAAAAAGGAGGGAGAAAGAGTGCTGGGTATGGATTTAGAAGGACTAATTCTTTCCTAAATATATTACTTTTTAGTTATCTTGGACTAGAGTTGTATTGGTCAATGTTAACAACTGATTCTTCATAAGGCTTGGTACATTTTTAAGTTGAATGTGCATTATTAACATTTTCTTCATTGCTTTCTTAAATCTAGATGAATAATTAATCCATCAATATTTTTACAATTTTTGAGGTATAAAGACTCAAACAGAATTTAACAGTAGATTCTCATGACAAGTTTGAGCTAGCTCCAGCATATCTCTGCCTCAGGCAATAATAATTCAGATTTGAGCTTTAAGTTTTACAAGATCTTGCAATAATCCTATAAGAGAGCTAATGCAAGTTATTGTTTTTCTCGAGTATATTTCCAATGTGGATGTTTCTTCTTTATTCTTTGCTGAAGCACTAATCTTAGAGAAGAAAATCTTCTGTTCTTCCCTATAACCTATATAAGGCATGCCATCTCCTGCGGTTACTCTTTTGTATAAGTATCTTCTTCGTTTAGAATTCATTTTCTCCTCACCTAGACTTATTTGAATCCCTATTTTTATCAAAGTTTAGACTAGGTGCCACCATTTATTTATACAAAAACTTTTGATCTCCAGGTATTTCCTTTCTTTCCTTTTTGAAATTATTTTATATATGTTTCTATAGGCTTTTTATTCACTTATCTGTAGTTCTATGCACTAAGGGCAGGTGTGAGGGAGGAGGAGAGAACTTGTTAGTAAATTTTCATTATGAGTGTTTAAATCTTAGAAATAGCAAATATACAAACCAGGGCTCATTGATTGTTTTTTTGATTGTTTAGACTTAAGAAATGAAAATTGTTAATGATGCATATTAAAGTTAAAAGTATATCATATGGTTCAGAGAGCAGCTCTTAAACATTTACATGTTGTCTACATGTTTTCTCCCACCTGAAGGGTATAAGCTCACTGAGGGCAGAGGTTATTTCATTTTTGTGTTTGTAATCCTAGTTCCAGATCTAGTATTGAATTAAAAACAATAAAGTATGATGTTCCAGATATGATTTCATTAGTGTAGGTGTCAATATGGAAATTCATTCCACCAATACAGATCAGTAATGTTCTTCAGTTTATAATCCTAGAGAATTTCCTAGGACCTCAAGAAGTTAATTGCCTTAACCTAATAGTGTCAGAGACACTATTTATATCCAGATCTTCTTGACTCCAAGGATATCCCAGTGTACATTATGACACATTACCATTCACCTTGAACACATAATTGTTTATTTAGTGCTTGTTGAATTGAAATGAATAGCTATCAGCATTTTATAGGTGAGAATTGAGACTCAGAGAATTTAAATGGTTTGTCTATGGTCATATAATAAATCCTAGAGATAGGACTCTTAAGTCTTTTAGCTCATTATTGATTTTTTTTGGCACATATGTATATCATGTGGTCTCACTTCATCTCACAAGGTCTCAGTTTCCTCCTCTTTAAAATAAGGTTGTAGGACCATATATGGGCAGCTAGGCAATTCAGTGGTTATAGTGTAATAGGTCTGAAGTTAGTAAAACTCATTTTCCTGAGTTCAAACATGTATACAGACACTTACTAACTGTGTGACCTAAACAAGCCACTTTTAGTTTGCTTTAGTTCCCTAATCTGTAAAATGATCTGGAGAAGGACACTGTACATCACTGCAATATCTTTGCCAAGAAAACTCCATATGGAATCACAGACAGTTGAATATGACTGAACAACAGGACCATATATGCGATTTTGAAGGCCTTTTCAAGCTCTTTAATTTCCTAATTCTAAGGTAAATGATGTGCAAATGGAGAGCCCTATGGGAAAGAGTTCATTGCTTAGGCATGAAATCCGCATCACTCCTAAGAATCTATCACTGAGTCTGCCTTGCTTCTGCAGAGTAGGTCCACAAGATGAATGGAAAACTCCCTTGAAGTTCTAGTTAGGTGAGTAGGAGTCCAAATGAAGATCATGTCCCACACTAAGAGAACCATTAACAATAATCTGGGGCTGCTCTGAAGATAATACTGTCTGTGCTTTAGGGGAGAAAGCAAAATTAAAATGAAAAGCTTTTGCTTTGCCTCTGGAAATTTCCATTTCATTTTTTTTAAACCAGGAGCCCACTAACTGCAGCAGTGATAAAAATCTTGGGAGGAATTATTTACTGCGAACACATTTATTGCAGAGAGTTGGAGGGTTTTTTTTGTGTGTGTTTAAAAATCTTTTCAGAGTACAATGGATGCTGCTATCCCTTCTGAACTATAAAAAGAGGAGGGGAGAAGAAGGCAGAGGGAAGTCCAAGCTCCTAGGGAGATAATTGGAGTTGAAACATTTCATATGTTCTTGAGGAGAAAATTGTAAATAGTACATTGTAAAAAAGAGAACAAAGGAAGCAACACTAAGGCTTGAGTTTTCTTCCCCTCTTTCAGCTTGGGACCTGGTCTGCAAATGTTTTGCCCTAGCAGAAAAGAGAGGCAATATATATATACATAATTTTATTTTAAAATAACTTTTTATTGACAGAACCCATGCCAGGGTAATTTTTTTTACAACATTATCCCTTGCACTCGCTTCTGTTCTGATTTTTCCCCTCCCTCCCTCCACCCCCTCTCCCAGATGGCAAGCAGTCCTTTACATGTTAAATAGGTTACAGTATATCCTAAATACAATATATGTATGCAGAACCATACAGTTCTCTTGTTGCACAGGGAGAATTGGATTCAGAAGGTATAAATAACCCGGGAAGAAAAACAAAAATGCAAGCAGTTTATATTCATTTCCCAGTGTTCTTTCTTTGGGTGTAGCTACTTCTATCCATGCTTGATCAATTGAAACTGAATTAGCTCTCTTTATCGAAGAGATCCACTTCCATCAGAATACATCCTCAAACAGTATCGTTGTTGAGGTATATAATGATCTCCTGGTTCTGCTCATTTCACTTAGCATCAGTTCATAAGAGGCAATTTTTTTTTTAATTTTGCAGTGTTTCTGTCAATGACAAGCAACTCCCTCGTCTCTGGGAAATGGCAGGAGGACTAGAAAGTGGTGTTTATGTTAGAACCTCCTGGAGAAGATGGGGCACCAAAAAAAGATTGAGAACATCAGATTTTTCATCATATAGTCCCAGTGACTGGAGTTGGGATATGATGTCTCTGGTTTCTTAGTTCAATCCCTTATCTTGAGTTCCAAACTCTATTATTAGATAAAAGGTGGCAACTGTAAAATGAATGGGAAAAGAGTATTTAATAAGTACTCAAGGACATGTGACAAGCACATTTGCTTCACCCATATGTCTGATTGTTTATGAAAATATATTTGTCTCTGCTTATTACTGATAATCTGGACTGATAATTTCATTGGTTGAACAATAATGTTAATAACTTAAATTCTAATCCTCTCCAAGAGACTTAATAGTTGTAACCCTGGGCAAATTATTTAGTCTTTCAGCCTCAGTTTCCTTATCTGCAAAATGGGGATGGATAATAATAGCACTTGTTTGAGAGGGTTATTATGAAGATTAAATGTGATGGTATATATAAAGAACTTCACAAATCTTACTGTATTATACAAATGTCAATTATTATTATAGGGCATTGCTTATGGAGTATAAGGGGTTGTGCAAATATTTCATCTTTGTGGAGAACTCCCTGGTGTAGATTTTCTACAATGTAAGTTAGCAATTTTTCTGTAACTTATAGTCTTTGAGATTTGCATAGGGGCACTAAGAAATTAAATGACTTGTTTATGGTTACACAGCTAGCATGTATTTAGGTTAAGACTTAAATTCAGACCTTTTTGATTTCAAGGCTGTTATGTCATCGCAATACTTTGTACCATATGATATTATGATTAGAAAAATTTTATTTGATTTAGATGAAAATATTATGCTGTAATGTTATTCCTATTTTATAGATGAAGAAACTGAACTTCAGAGAGATTGAGGTGATGGAGTCTGGATGCAAATTCAGGTCTTTTGATTCTACGACCAACATTTTTTTTTAAACTATAGCATCTTATGTAGAATAGTAACATCTTTCAAAATGCTTAGACACATGAGTGGATTTGTGATCTCATAGACAGGAATGTTTCTACCAATGATACAGATCACAGTCTGTTCATTTTATGTGACTCTTGTCCATGTCCTCCCTTAGGTTCTCCATAAGAGTTCTTCCCAATATACTGGGGTTTAGGGACCTTCCTTGCCTATACCTGACATTACAAAGAGGAACACTGGGGTTGTCACTAGTTTATTTTGAGTTATGATCACATGATTAGCCCAACTGCTTTTTCATCATACTTTCCTTTAATGACATCCTTTATTGGGTTTTATTTCTTAGTTCCCTCTTTGTTATATGTGCATATTGTAACTTGTTCACATCCACCATGAACCTTTCCACAGCCTTCTGGGTGATCCCCATTTTAATTCCTCAGAGATGTTGTATTTGCTGATTTGGATCCATTTGGAAACATCAATTAATCATTTACCAAGCACCTAGTATATGTCAGACAGTCTTATAAATGCTAAGAATACACATATAAAGAATAAATCTATTTCTTATTCGGTAAAACATTGATACAGAAAGATGGCCTTTTGTTTAAAGAGTAAGTTTGGGATCATTAAAAGAATTTTGCTAAATGCCATAATCATAGGCAGCCCATTTTCCTCCCTTCTCATTTAATTCTGAGGCCAATTCATTGTCCATTTGCATTGTCTCAATATGCGTATTTGTATATGACATTATGGTAAGAGTACATTCACATATATTATCTCATTTGATTTTCACGACAATCTTGTGCGGACAATCTTATTCAGTACTACAGATGAGGAAACTTATCCTCAGATAGGTTGAAGTGATTTCTCTCAAGCCCCAGAATTAGTAAGCGATAGAACCCAGGCTCAAATCCAGATCTCAAATCCAGAAACATACTCGTGCATATATAGATTAATTTTATAGGTGACCTTAAAGTACATATCATAATGAGCTCAAAAGGCATTCTTCATCCACTTAGTTTTTCCTGTTTGGTTATAATCGTGTTCTACAGAGAAAAAAGTCTTTTTTCTCCTTTATGTCTGCCCCTGCAAGCTGTCTTGGAGTGAATATGATTGTTTGGGGTGGATCACACATAGGTCAGACCAAGTTCATTACCACTACAGAGAAAGCAGTTTAATTCCCAAGGATGTCTGGATGTGGGTCACTGTTATCTTCTTGATATAAGAAGGGCTTGGTACAATTACTCTTCAATGTTGAGAATGAATCACCAATTAAAAAAAAACAGAGAATCTCTGGGGAGAGGGCAGCCTTTGCTTTGCCATGTTAATCCTGCTGCTGGCCCCATAAGAGGGCCTAAAACAAAGTGTTCTCTGTTGTTTTAGAAGTCCCACAGGACAAATATGAAATGAGGTCTGATTAGCATTCTTGGATGGGAAGGAAGCATGGAATGCATTTGGCACTTTGAAGGGCATACAGAAGGACGGATAACAAAAGGAGGAGTTCTTGAGAACAGTTAGTCTTTAATTGCCCCAGAATATGGATGCATTATTTATTAGGGAAGGATGACACATATTTACATAAATATAGAAAGTACCTTCCAAATGAGCATATCAATTTTATAATACATGTCCTAAAGAACAGAGATTGATTTCACATTTTTCTAGAGAGAACAAAAGTTTCTTCCCAGGCTATGATGAGGCTTATTGTTTGAAGGTTGCAGCATCTAAGTGATATGCATCTGAATGATAAAACACATGGCCATATCATTTATAAATTTTTTTTTCCTGCTGCTGAAAGTGTTTACGATTAACTGTATTGCTTGGATTAGATCCACCCCATTTCGTAGCATTAGCTAGGGCTGTCTGTTAATAACAACAGTTCCTATCTGGTGAGTCAAGGTGAGAAAATTCTTGGAGGAAAACTTCCTTTTATAACAGATGTCTTGTCCTGAAAGACTCTGGTGACCAATTCACAACCTGGCTTTGTTCCTGGAGTTTACTACAGATGAGCAATGAGCATCCTCTTCAGAGAATTATTCTGTTGTTGTCTTCACAATATCCTCCCAAACTATCTCTTTTAATCATGAAAGCTTTCTTCAAGTCTTAGCTCTTGTGGCCTTCTTTCACGAGCACTTTCTCAGTTATTAATGCCTTATCAGAAAGAGCTGAGTTCAGGTTCTACCTTAGATAAATACTGACTACGTGAGCCTACTTAATTTCTTAGTGCTTCCAGAGACAATTGATGACTATAAATTGTGAAGAGATTGCTTATCTGGATTTGTTGAAGGAGTTTATTATGCCAATGAAATCATAGCTTTGAACCACAGGTTATTATTATTATTTTTTGATTAAATTTATTCTTACATATAAAAATTGTTTCCTCCCAAAACAATGTAAGCAATTCGTGGGTATAAGTTGTTTGATTTTTGGCCTTTTTCCTCCCAGTGTTTGGCATATTGTGAAAGTCCTAGACCAACTTCTTTCATTCTCTGTACTTTATCATCCCACTCATGCTACCATCTCCTTTTGGTCCTGCAGACATCCTTCTTCCACTAATAAATTCTTTCTAAAACCTCTGTTTTGAGGGAAGGTCCAGATGAGTCATCTTTTATTCTCTGGATTTTACACTATGGCTAATGAGGAATATCTTCTCCCAATCTCCGTTTTTCAGTTCCTTTTTATATGTTATCCTATCCCATTAGAATGTAAGCTTCTGGAGAGCAAGAACCATCTTTTTTTTTGCTTGTATTTCTCAGTAGTTTACATAGAGCCTGGAACATAGCAAGCACTTAATAAATACTGTTGACTTAACTTAATATGTCTGGGACAAAGAATGTTTGTGGCAGCTCACTTTGTAGTGGCCAGAAACTGGAAACTGAGTGGATATCCATCAATTGGAGAATGGCTGAATAAATTAGAGTATATGAATGTTATGGAATATTATTGTTCTATAACAAATGACCAACAGGATGATTTCAGAAAGGCCATGAGAGACTTACATGAGCTGATGCTGAGTGAAATGAGTAGAACCAGGAGATCATTATGTATTTCAATAACAATACTATATGATGATCAATTCTGATGGATGTGGCCATCTTCAAGCAATGAGATGAACCAAATGAGTTCCAATGGAGCAGTAATGAACTAAACCAGCTACATCCAAAGAAAGAACTCTGGGAGATGACTAAGAACCATTACATAGAATTCCCAATCCCTCTATTTTTGTCCACCTGCATTTTTATTTCTTTCACAAGCTAATTGTGCAATATTTCAGAGTCCGATTCTTTTTGTACAGCAAAATAACTGTTTGGACATGTATACTTATTTAGTATTTAATTTATACTTTAACATATTTAACATGTATTGGTCAACCTGCCATCTCGGGGAGGGGGTGGGGGGAAAGAGGGGAAAAATGGGAGCAAAAAGTTTGGCAATTGTCAATGCTATAAAATTACCCATGCATATAACTTCTAAATAAAAAATATGGCATATAATATACAATTAATAAATTCTTGTTGAATGAATGAGAACTAACAAATCCTCTTTCTAGGCCTGAGCTACTTCATACTTGACTCACTATACTCTCCTCCTTGCTTCTCTCTCCAAGTCATATCACACTTTTCCCTTTTTTCCACTTTCCTCATGGGCTTCAGTGATTACTTTCTAGTTTGAATTTCTGAACTTCTCACTGTCTCTCTTTAGTCTCAGTTATATTATATTGCTATACATTTTCCTGTAGGTGTCCTGTCTCCTCAACTAGATTGTAAACATCTTGAAGAGATATCTAGGCTCTATCTCATAACTTTTATTTTTCCATTGTTTAGAATAATGTCTCATAATAATCTTGTGGTTGTATTTATACCCACCTTTTACAAACAAAGGAACTGAGTTTCAGAGAAATTAAAAGATTGACCTGTGAGAGTTCATCTGGAAAATATCATGAGTTGGTGTTAAGTCCAGGTCTTTCTGACTTTAGTCCAACACTTTGTTCACTAGCCTGTCCTCTTTTTGTCCACATGGCACTATATAAAGCTTTGGGAACACAAGGAGGAAATATTGCCTCTCTTTTTGCAATTTTTTACTACTTAGTGATAGATATCACACACACGCACACACACACGCATACACACACACACATACACATGCACACACACATGTCGCTGTAGTTGAGGAAAAAGTCTCCTATACTTTGTGGCACAGAGGGAGTTTACTCTGATGATTGACTGCATTTATTGTCCCAAGCATTTGGGAGAACAGTCCCTTGAATTCAATGTCAGCTCAAATCAGTTGCCCAGATGAATAATTCCATTCCTTATTTCTTCTCTTTCCCATTAACACATAAACTCCTTGATTACAGAAATGATGTCTACTCACTAATATAGAATGTTTGCATAAAATGAATTCACAGTTTGAATGTTGATGAGACACTTAAAAAATAAAAGTGTGGCAAGCCCTCTTCATTTGGAAATAGACTATTCCAACTGTGTTCCAAAGCAGCTCATTTAGAGGTAGTTTACAAAGCCAAGACAGAACCCATGATGGAAAAATTTTCTTGCTACCATTTTGTATTTTTGTCCCTATTGGATGGCTTTTTTTCTCTTTAAGAAGTGGAGGATCCAAAAGGGAATATTTTATTAGGCAACTGAGACTCAGAAATATGGAAGAACTGGTTGCTGGGGAAGGAATGATTGGAACTTTGCAGGGAGGTAATTATTGTTTGGTAGAGTTTATGAGAGAAATGGAAAAGAAAGCCAGATACAACTGTCATGTACTATGGATTTGGGAATATATTCCAAAGAGTTCAGAATCATTAAGTAAACAAGTATTTATTCAATATTATATGCTAGATGCTGTGTTTAATGTGGGGGATATAAAGAAAGGCCAAACCCTGAGTCCTTCCCAAAAAAACCCCAACTCCAAACCAAACCCAACATCTGCTCTCAAGGAGCTTACATTTCAATGGAGGAGAAGACATGTAAATAACCAGGTAGGAATATAATGTATATGTAGTAGATAGATGGAATTCTTAGAAAGAAAAGTATTGGAAGCAAAGATTGGATGGATTGGAAAGGTCTCCTGTATTAAGAGATATTTGAGTTGTCTTGAAGGAATTCCTGGATGTTTTGTAACTTGTTCCAGTTGGCTAATCATGTATTTAAGAGGAAGCTCTTTTATTAGCTGCACAAAGGCCTGCCAGCATCAGCCACTGACACTTGCCTCCATCACTCTTCAAGGATCTTAGTGACTCTCTCAAACCATCCAGTAAGAGATCATAAAAGGCTTTTAGGTAGGGGTTTGTTAGTGTATATTTGACAATGGATTTTCTCTGTCCCTCCCTGCCAAATGTACTTGACACTTTCTGGTTAATATACCTTACTATCATCTTTGACATCAGTTTAAGTTTAGAAAATTATCAGAATAATAAATTAGATTTTAGCTAGAAGGATTTGCAGATTTGCAAGGTGCTAAATTGTGCACTAAATATATAACAATAATCTCTTAAGCTCATTCTAGAGCATTCTTGGCTTGGGATCCTCTTGCCATTTGTGAGCCTAGACAACTGGGAAGTTTGTGGTGCTCTTGATAATGATATGGAAGTCATAAAGAGAAAAAGGTTTTTTTTTTTTTGGGGGGGGAATTCACAAATTTCGTGTTGTACATGTTGAATTTGAAATGCCTGTAGAGCATCTAATTTAAGATGTTCAGAGGAAGATTAGCCTAAAATTCCATAGGTGAAGTTAGTTTGAGCAAGGGGAAACACTCAAGAATGAAATTCTAAAGACATAAAAGAAAAATATAACTTCAATGAAGAAGAAAAGAGGAATGTTTAAAGGGAACAGAGTGCATTCTTGGGAAACTCCTTAATAAAGTTGGATTTTAGAAAGACATACACACAAGATAGAAACAAGGGAAAGCAGTGAAGTACAAGTACAAAAAGCATGGCATGCTCTTGCAAAAATGGTGTAAAATGTGAAAGCTCAGAGTAACTTGAGGCTGGTAAAAAAATTTAATTTTAGTTGCTTTACTGGGGGAAAGGGATCAAAAAAATAGTAGGCTTTTAATAAAAATATTAAATGATTGACAGATTTTAGGGGATTTCTCTCTAAAACAGATTGGAGAAAACAAATTTTAGTATTCATCTGGGGTTTGGGGGATATCTTCCCTGCAAATGGACTTGGGCTCCATGGATAGAAATTTATTGACTGGGTCATTTAGAACATCTGCACTGCAAAAAGAAAGTCCTTCCCATGGAAAGAAATGGGAAACCAAGCTTTTGTGCACTGATATTATTACTAATAATATGTTGCATTATACAATTATTTCCATCTTATTTAAAGAGTAGAAACTCAAAATGGTGAACCTAGGTTTGAAATAAAACTGGATTCATATTCCAGCTCTGCCATTTATAATGCATGAGGCCTTAGGCAAGTCATAGATAGATAGATAGATAAATAGATAAAACATTTATTAATCCCTGTTTCACCTATTGTGCTAAACATTGGGAATAGAAATATAAGCAAAAAAGAAAGACAGTTCTTGGCTTTAAAGGAGCTTTTCTCCTCAAGGAGATGCCTTATGGACTAGTTTGGTTTTGAATAGAACATGGGTGAGATCACAAATCTGTTTGAGTATTTGAGTATTATCTCCCTCATGAGCTCTCTTCATGTCATCCAAATTGGCCCATTTTGATAACCCCCAGTGATAACATTCCATCTCCTATTTATATACCTTTAGAGCCATCTCTTATGCCTTGGATTCTTTTCCCTCTCATGTCTTGTAATTCAATCCTTTCTTCAAATTTCAGTTTAGATACCATCTCTTACAAAAAGACCCATATTAGTTCTTCAAGTGTAAGTGCTTTTCTCCTAAATAATTTTATATTTACTTCATATGTGCTTGGAACTGAAGGCTGGAGGTCCTTCAAATTCAAATCTTACTTCAGATACTTATTAGCTATGTGATCCTGACACTTAATCTCTGCTGTTTTAGTTTCCTCATCTGAAAAATGGGAGTAATAATAGCATCCAACATTCAAGGACTGTTGTGAAAATAAAATGAAATATATTTGGCTTTTTTAAAGGTTCTTTTTAAAATTATTTTTATTCCATTAAATATTTCTCAACTACATGTAAATTTTAGTTGTCATTTTAAAAAGCTTTAAACTCCAAATTCTCTCCCTAACTCTTGCCTCTTCTTCTCTTTGAGAAGACAAGAAATTTAATTTTTGATTATTCATGTGAAGGCTTGTAGAGCATATTTCCAAAGTAGCTATTTGTAAAAGAAAACACAAAAAACTATCAAGAAAAGAAAGCTAAACAAAAAAATGTGCTTCCATCTGCATTCAGAGTTCATTAGTCCTCTGGAGATGGATAGCATTTTTCATTATAAGTCCTTTGGAATCATTTTGGATCATTGTCTTGATCATTGTAGTAAGCTAAGCCTTTCACATTTGATCATCTTATCAATCTTAACTATAGGTAACTCAACTATATCATGTTACTGTGTACAAAATTTTCTCTGTTATGTTCACTTCATTTTTCATGAGTTCATATAACTTTTTCCAGATTTTTCTGAAACCATCTTGTTCATCCTTTCTTATAGCACAATAGTACTCCCTCACAATCATACCACAATTTCTTCAGCCATTTCCTAATCAGTGGGCATCCTTTCAATTTCCAATTCTTTGCCAGAACAAAAAGAGTTACTACATATATTTTTTTGTACAAATAGGTTCTTTCTTCTTTTCCTTGATCTTTTTGGAATGTAAACCTAGTAGTGGTATTATTGCATCAATGAATATACAGTTTTATAGCCTTTTGGGCATAGTTCCAAATTGTTCTTCAGAATGAAAAGGCTAGTTCGCAATTCCATTAACAAAGCATTCATGCTTAATTTTTCTGAATTCCCTTCTAGCATTTATCATTTTCCTTTTAGCCAATCTGATGGGGGTGAGGTAGTATCTCAGTTATTTCAATTTGCATTTCTCTAATTAATAGTAATTTAGAATATTTTTTAATGTAATTATTGATAGCTTTGATTTCTTCTTCTGAAAATTGCCTGTTCATATCCTTTGATCACTTATCAACTGAGGTAATAGCTTTTTTTAAAAAATAAATTTGCTCAGTTTCTTATATATTTGAGAAATAAACTTTTAATAGAGGAACTTGTTGCAAAAATTTCCAGTTTCCTATTTTCCTTCTAATTTTGGCTACAATATTTTTGCTTATACAAAAGCTTTTGGAATATGACAAATGCTAGAGGGGAGTCAGAAAAATTGACACATGAATGCTTTTTCAAATGTAGATTTATAATTAAACAATCACCATAGCTAAAATATACATAGTGCTTAAAGCTATTCAAAGTGCTTTTCAAATATTATTACAGTTTTTGATTTTCATTACATTTTTTACATGATTTTGTTTATACGGGGAATGGTTTCTGGAAGGGGATGCCCAAATGATATTCTTCCAGCCTTCTCCCCATCCAGAATATGTTTGGTTAAGTTAATTTTCTTGTCCTTCTCAAATTGATTCTGATTCATTCAAAGGACAATATAATGACAGTTATGAGTAATATAAACCTTTAGACAAATAACCATTGGGGTAAGGGTGTGGGATGTATAGTGGATAAGAAATGTATTAGCAATGATTAAGATGGTATGACAGAATATTCTACTGAGAGTGGTAAATAACTGTAGTACATCCAGGAGTCTCCCATATATTGGTGAATATATTGCTCATACTCTAGGAAGAACTTTAAGCTAGAGATCTCCAGATTATGAATGCTTTTCCTCTAGGAATTACTGGAGAGGCCACTTTAATCATTTTACGGAGAGACAGCCATGGTGTGATATAATGAGCACTGGATAGTCAATTCAGATCTCAGTTTACTCTTATTACCTGTGTGTTATTAGGACTGTCACTTAATCTTTCTAGAGCAGGATTTCCTCATCTGAAGATACACAGATTCAGATCTACAAGGAACCTCGGAGGCCATTTAGTTTTCTCCCTTGTCCTCCCTTATTTTGACTTAAGGAAACCGAAACCCGTAACTTGTTGAAGACTTATAAGTATTGTGGCTTGACCTTTGTTTTCTAAGAGGACCGATTAATGGGACCAATGTCTTGACTTGTATGTGAATTAGATTTAAATGAGGCAGTTTACAAAATCCTTAGCCTCACTCTTAAAGTCTAGTGGTAAGACAAAAGTTAAGAAAACTAACAATGACTAGGGATGCAGGAGGTGATTCTGTTGTCTTTGATCTCTGAATAAGCTTTAAGGTCACACCCATATCTCTGATTACAGTTCGTTCTATTGTACCATGTTGCTTCCCTATGAAATGAAAAAGTAGGAATTGGTGATCCCCAAGTTTCCCTTTATTTCTAAATCTGTATTCCTCTGAATTTTTCTCTTCTGTAAATTCTGCCTAATAGGGAATACATGTAATCCACTTTGTAATGCAATATATTTTTCCTATTCATTCAGATCAATTTTCTCTGTAATATTTTCATCAGTAAACTCAAAGAGTATGGGAAGAAACTGTTAGCAAACAGTACCTGTTAGTTTTATTCCTATTTTTCAACATAGTGGACATAAAGATCCAATGAATACTAAAATTAATTACTTTGTCTTTTTTAAAAGTTCATTATTAGCATATAGATGTTCTTTTGTTGTTTTTGTTGTGTAATAACCTGACACATTTCTAGAGTACCTTTAATAGTATCTCTTTGCATAGAGTCACTGAGGTGCTTGTTTTCTGCTTTGGAAAAGATATAATTATTTAGAATGGAAGTAACTTTAAGGGACTTTGGAGCATGAGTGATCCTTCTATAAATGGTTCCAGTTAGCTTAACCACTTCCAAAGAGGAAGCTCTTTGATTGACTGCAGAGGAATTCGAAAGATCTATCAGCTTCAGCTTAGTGCTTTTGCTCTTGAGGAAGATCAGGGATGCCTGTGCTCATAAAGATGAGTGAGGGGAGTATAATTTATGATCAGTTTGAAAGGTTCAGCATCCTGCTATTCCAGATTTTGAACTTTCAACCAATGAAACCTTGATGCCTTCAAGGAAAAAGGAATGGGAGCCTTCCTTGACATTCTGATATTCCAGAATATAGGTTTGCAGTCAGCATTGCATCAGTGTCACGAAGAATAAGAAGTGACCTTCAGGAATGGCCTTTAAGATGTATTTCATCATCTTCATCTGTACAAATGGAGATAATAATACCTGTATCATCTCTCTAATAGCATAGAGGGGAGGATCAAATGAGATAGATAACACTCTAAAATGCTTTCTAAGCTTTTGAAATTTCTATAAAAGTCAATTATTATATTACATTAAGGGTACTTTCTTCTAATAGGGGATGGTTTAAATCCCTTGAGTTAGATTCAGAGGAGACAGAGTTATATGGATAAAAGTGTTGCTTGGAGCTCAGATTTGGAGACTATCGACTTTACACAGATCCAGCTATTATGAGCTTTGTAATTTTACAATGAAACTAGAAGACTCTTTTTGTTCTCTAGTAGCTCATGAAGTCATGGGAGACAATCAACCAAGAAGCATTTAAGTGTTTACTATGTGTTGTGCACTGTACTAAGTGCTGGGCATACAAAGAAAGGGGGAAAAGTTTTTGCCATTAAGAAAGAACATTCAAATGGAGAAGACAACATGGAAATAAATAGGTACCCAAAAGATAAATATAGACTATATAGAAGATAATTTGAAAGGGAAAATGCACTAGTAGACAGGAATGACAGAGAAAAACTTTTTGCAAAAAGTGGAATTTGATCTGAAACTTGCAGAAGGCAAGGGAAACAGATCAAGGTACATGGTGGTATTATAGTGGGAAGAATATCAAATTGAGAAGTTAGAGATGTGGATTATTACTATTGCTATCTCTATAACCAGCTTATCACTTGGAGCAGGTTATGCAGTGTCTATGTTTCTCAGACTAAAAGGTTAGCAGTGTGTCCTCAAACAATCAGGTTTTCCTTAATAATCTATTATGGCTCTATATTTTAGAAATTCTCTGAAGCTTTCCCTTGAAGCTATTTATATTTTAAGTCTAAGCCACATCTTGGGGTTAATGAGTTTTACTAATTCATTGCCTTCTCTAGGAGTTTCCTTTCATAAGCCCTTGGTTTACTTTTTCTCACTCTCCAAAGAGATGCTTTTTAGTCTACTCTACCAGGATTTGGGGACTACTCCTTTCTTCATGAACTCATTCATACTTTTATAGGGTTGGATCATATAAAAGACTGGGAAGAAGGTTGAATTAGGAGTAGAGGAGAATAGTTCAAAATCTAGCCTGTAATGTTAGACCTGTAATTTACCTGTGTGACCTTAGGCAAGTAATTTAATTTCTTTTAAGAGGCCTCATTTTTCTCTTTTTAAAAATGACTAGGTGATATCTGATCTTCTTGTCATTCTGGTTATTTTTAGATCCTTTCATCAGGCTTGTTCAGTTTATGGATGCCTCAGAATAATGTTAAATCATGAAATACATAGAATTATAAAGACAACCAATAATATTGAAATACAATTATCAAAATATTGAGAAATCAAATTCATAGATCCTTTCAGAATAACCTTCCATGGTGCCTCCCTTAGAGACAGATTGGTGATATAGTGGATAAAAGTGCTAAGCATAGAGTCAAGATGACTTCATTATGAATTCAAATCCCATCTCAGATGTTTGATATCTATGTGACTATGTGCAAGTTACTTAATGAATTTTTCCTCAGTTTCCCCAGTTGTAAAATGGGAATAATTATAGCACCTATATATCAGGCTCATTATGAGGATCAAATAAGATAATATTTATAAAGCACCTGACAGTACTATGTTAATTATTATCTTTACTCTAATCATTGGTCTCTCAATTCCATCACTCTTTCAGGAATTGTGGTGCCCAGAATCAAACACAAGATTCTAGGATATCATGTGGTTTTTTTTGTTCAAAGATATTTTTTCCAAAACCCTTTTTTGCTAATATCTTACAAAGTTTTTAGAGAAGATGAGTCTTGAGAAGAGTTTGGAAAGAAAAAAGGACACAATGTTATAGCAATGCAGGAAAGTATTGTGTAGGAGTATTTCTTTTGTTTTGAGTCCTGTTTAACTGGCATACATTGTGTACTGTGTGACACTTCGTGACTTCATCAGTGATTACTGTGACAGCAATTAGACAGACTGGAAAAATCCATGCAGAAGATAGATAATTACGATAAGAAAGGAGATGATGATAAAAAATCCATTCAAGCCCACTTTGATGCCTCATCTCATTGGGATGTGGATATAATCTTCAGTCCTTTAAAGCTATTCCAATGGAGTGCAAGCGCTGGGATGTTCCATGAAGCCAGAAAGTCTTTGAGTCCGATTCTGATATTAGCGAGATCCTGGTAGAGAATAGAGTATCTATGCCTATTGTCTAGGGAACAGTTTAGATGTGTTGGAAGAGATTTATCATAGGTTGGTGCAGGGGATTGAATTTTTCATCCATAGCCTTTAAAGATCTATTTAAAAAGTAATAAAAAACAATATAAGGACAACAGACTTTCACTTTGAATCACTTTGCTTCATTTCACTTCCTCAAGTATTTATTCTTATTTTGAGCAATGCAAGAGGCAGCAATGACTAGCTATAAGCCCATAGAGAGAGAGCTGGTTGTGGAATTCAAAAAGATATTGCTTCAATTCTACTTCTGAAATCCATCAATCCATCAATCAATTAACATTTATTAAGTACCTCCCACATTGCAGACGCTGTCCTTGGTGCTGAAGATGCAAATATAGTAAATGAAATAATCGCTGTTTTCTCAAAGAGCTTTCATTCAAATGGATGAGACAAGGGCATATGTATGTGTATACACACATATGTGATAAATATGAAGTGAATAAACTCTTATACCAGCTATGTGATCCTGGTTAAGTCATATAGACTAATCCATACATAAAAGGATTATAATTACCACTTATCCAGAAAATATTGATCCAGAATCTATATGCTTGAAGACTACTAAGAAGGAATAATCTACCATATCTTCAGGAGATCTGTACTGCTTTTGGATAGTTCTAATTGTTAGGAAGTTTTTCCTGACATCAAAGTCTATTTTTTTTTCTCTTGTGGTTTTGATGTCTTAGATCAAAGAGAAAATTTATAATCCCTTCGCCACATGATAGTCCTTTAGACTCGTATATACTCCCTGAGTATTTTCCTTCTAGTTTGTACTGTTCTTTTAATTGACATTCATATGTCAATAACTCAAATCCTTTCATCATTTTGGCTGCCCTACTCTGGACACTCTCCCCATTCTCAAATTCCTTTTTAAACTATAGGCTCTAGAACTTAGCAAAATACTCTAGATGTAGTATAATAAGAACAGAGTATAGTGGGAGTATTATCATCTTCATATTTCTGTAAGATGGAGTGTATAGATTATTCAGGAGGATTAGTCTCCTTGGCATAAGGGCTGGCTTAGTTCCTCCGAGGGCTGCTCATCCATTTTCACCCATTTTTGGTGTACCTTGCATTTGATTATCACCTATGGCTCCAAGAAGCTGTAGCACAAACAGTAGACTTACTCCAGGAAACCATCTCAGCTGATGAGCTAAACCTGCTTGAAGGGAACTGACAAGTCTTTAACCTATTGATGTCTACCTGCAATGGTGGGAAAAGTTTCCCCTGGTAGAATGGGCATACAAGAACAATTTGTTCCAACAACTAAAGAAGTCATGGTGAAGGGCTTAGAGCTTGATCAAGCATTGATAATGCCAAGATTGTCCAATGACAATACTATAGCCAGTCCATAGCCAGTCATCTTGTCTTTTGTCTTGCCACTGGATTTCAATTACTATGGAAGAAACAGTGAGGCTGAAGGCTTTGGGTAATTCTACCTCATTTAAATCTAATTCATGCACAAGTTGAGACATTTCCCAGTCATGTCAATGATCTTTAAAAATAAAGGACAAAAAACAATCAATGTGAGGTGACATAGTAGTCAGAGGATTGAGCTTGGAATCAGGAAGACCTGGGTTCAAATTTGGGCTCAGATACTTACTAGCTGTGTGACTTTGGACAAGTCACTTAGCTTTGTTTCCTCGTCTATAAAATGAGCTGGAGAAGAAAATGGCAAACCAGCACCTTTGTCCAAAAAAAAAAAACCCAAATGGAGTCATAAAAAGTCAGACATGACTAAACAATAACAACAACATCTCTCTTAATGTGGCTCAACATCATTTTAACCTTTTTGGCAACCACATCTCACTACTGACATATAGGGCTTGTGGTTTAAGAAAGCACTTAGATTTTTTTAGAACTGTTATCCACCCATGCTTTTTCATCTTACACTTGTGAAGTTGATTTTTTTTTTTTGCTCCCCATTCAAGACATATAGTTTTATTAAATTTCGTTTTATTGGATTTAGCATAGTATTCCAGCATTCAAGATTTGTTATGCATTGTATTAACTATCCCTCTTAGCTTCATGTCATCTGTAAATTTTATGAACATAACATCTATACTCTTATCCAAGTCATTAATAAAAATGTTAAACAACATAAGTTCACACACAGATCCCCAGGGTACTGCACTGGAGATCTCCTGCTATGTTGACATCAAACCATTAATAACTCATCAAAATGTAGAATGCATATCAGACAATGCTGAGATTTTTTTCTGTCACATGCCCTAGAAGAGATTTTTCATTTTTCTTCAAGGTTGTCAACACTTTTGATGCAATCAGATGCATAATAGACATTCGTCTTATTATTTTCTCCATCATTGGAAGGATGAAATTATTACTAAGGCGAATCAGGAAGCAATCAGCTTTTCTGTCTTTGAAAGAAAAAGAACTCCAGAACATATTTGGATAAATGGTTTCCCATAAATATTATATCATGCCTCTATTTCATGCTTGTGATTTGTTCCCTAAACTTCTCAAGACATCACAATTGTCTATCAAGGTGGACTATTATATATTCCAGTCACTTCTGCTTTCTTTCTCCTCGATGTGACTTTTACCACAATAATCTCCAGCATGAAGGAACAATCTCCTTTTTTCCATTTGTATCTCAGTGATTTTCCCAGTGGTAGTAACTACTTAATAAATACTTTCTCATCCAATCATTAATTCATGAATATGCAATTGTATTACTGTCACTCCTTCCCTCCCACTTTGCAACTGATGTTTCTTTTGAAAAAGGTCCTCACATATTTCAGTGATAGGTTTCATCTCTCCAAGTCTCAGTGGTATGTACGAGTTTAAGTTGCCCTTCCTTACCAAAAAGAACATTGACTTCTCCTTACAGGAAAATATTCTGTATTTATAAGTAATTATAGAATGGAAAGAATACTTCCATTTAAAGTATACCTAATCTAATAACTGGGAACAAGGTGGGGCACTTGCTACTCAGAGGAAAATCCACTCAAGTAATCAAATCACAAAGCAAAACTTGTCTTGTGAAATACATATTCAATACAAATTTAGACCTGAAAAGGATCTTTGTGACTAATTCTATTCAAATTCATCCCCTTTCTCCCCACCTTTACAGGTGAGGCAATTGAGGATCAGGGAAGTTAATTATTAAGGGACAGAACCCTCATTGGAACCCATGTTTTCTAGGTCCAAATCCAAAATGATTTAAATCATACCATACTGCATCCCAAAAGAATCAAACAATTCATCTATTCTATTACCATTTATGAGTATAATGTTTGGATTTTCTGTTTGGAGTATTTTGTGTCTAACTTTCATTGGTGTCTAAAATCAGAAAATCCACTTTCTTTGATGAAAATGGGGACACAAAAAAATCCTCATATTTCAGTTTCTGCTTTATGCAACTTTTAGGTTGACCCACATTTCTCACATCTCCCATAGCACCTTCACAGCAATTTTACAATTCCAATATCCAATTTTACACTGAGTACATTTTCAATGGGGCATCTCCTAATTGCTTCTGGGAAGGTTTCCTGTAGCTGAGTGGTTTTTATTTGTCCTTTATGGAATCCTGTTTCATAGAATATGTCCTTTTGATCTTATTCCTTTGACCTTTTCATTAATTTAAAAAAATCTCATTATTTTTTTTCAATTCACAAATATTTATATTTTTCTTTTTCTATCTCCTTTATCTACAATTTGGAAAAACCCCAGATCTCTTGTAACATATATACTTAGTCAAACAAAACATATTAGCCATGCCAAAAATAGATATGTTCCATTTGACATCGTGAATTTGCCATAATCTTATTGTCACTTTTCATTTTTGGTCCTTCGGAATCATGGTTGATTATTGGATTTTTCAGAGTTCTTAAGTCTTTTAAAATTTCTTGTATTAACAATGTTGTTATCATTCTACAAATTTTTGTTTTGATTCTCCTCATTTTACTCTTAATTAGTTCATTAGGTTCTATGAGGTTTCTTTGAAAGTTTTTTCACCATTTTTTACAAGCAATTATATTCCATTATGTTCATGTCTCATAACTTGTTCATCTTTTTGGACATTCCCTTAGTTTCTAATTCTTTGCCTCCACAAATAGAGCTGCTATAAATATTTTTGTATGTATGAATTGCAACATATCAATCCATTTAATTACAATTACCTCTTATATTCTGATTTTGGTGAATATGAAAATGCCAATATTGATGTGATTTAGTTCTTTCAATAATACATCAATTCATTGGTCATTAGATGAATACCTCCCATTTCAAATGTCAAAAGTTATCAGTGTTGAAGACAGTCTGAAGATAATGTAATATTTGGCACCTTCTTGTCCCAAACTACTGGTAATTATTCTACATCACTGGTTAATTTGGTTCTGGTGTAGCAGATTCGGTCTATTGCCAGAATCAGGTCTGAATCCCTCTGAGAACAATAGAATTTGACAGAGCAACCTTGAATTCTTCTTGGATAGCTCTACTATAAGCTGAATATCACAGTAAAGGATCTGAGAAGAATCTTGGAGGGTTGCATAGAGTAAGCACTTAATATATATTTGTTGAATTTATGAATTCCATTGATGATGAATTCTTTTCTTGGCAAGTGTTTATCAGGATTCATTCTGATTTTCAGATCCTTATTCCCTTTTCTACAAATATCTTGGCTAATTCTCTAAGAGAAAGGGGATAGGATTTCTCAAGTAGAAAACAACTTTGTAGAATACTCCTGCATCATGGTTCAATGCTTATAATCTTTGGTTTAAAGAATACCTCGTCTGAGTAGGCCTGGTCTACCCTTTCTTTACTTGGGCTTTTACATGTTCTCTCATACTACTCTGATATCTCTTGAAGGTAGAAAGCTAAGTCTATGCTGGTTTTATTATGTTGGAAATAAAGGTAATCATTCTAAATATTTTTGCTGTTGTCTTTTTTCAGGGTGGAAACTTAAGACAATCTCAGTACTCAATTTGTAATATTGGATCAAAGTACTCAAAACTCTGATGATAACAATAATAACTTACATATACATACAAGGCAGGCAAATTGGGTTCAAGTCCTAGTTCTGAAAATATAACTCATGCCTCTTCAGGTGGACAACTTAAACTATTTTGTGTCTCAGTTTCCCCATGTGTAAAGTGATTAGACTGGTCAACTTCTAAAACCCCTTATGGTTCTAAATTCCATCTCCTGCACTGTGTTAACATTTATTAAAAAAGTGCTCTTCAAAATAGCCTTGTTATGGCACTTATCTCTAGTAACTCAAAATATGACCTGGACCCTGAACTCTTTATCTGAAATTTTACTTGGCTTTTCACATGGAGGCAGACGGGAATGTCTTTCATTTAAACAGACTAGCATTTATAGTATAATTTTTAAAAATCCCCAACTACAAGGTGATCATTTAGACCTATCCTCCAGCAGGAGGAATCATTGCTAAATCTAAACAATAATATTTCATGGACTATCCAGGCAACTTTCCCTTCAAACAGTAAATATTTTAGCATCACCCTGTTGGGAAGCTTTTGATTCAAAGCAAGACTGTAGGATTGAGCACCAGCTCTTGCCCGGATTCACACATGCCTGGGGAATAACATTGCTTATTCATTATTCAACATGTAAAATTTTATTGATACTTTAGCGTTAGAGAAATAGAAAACTAACTCAAAACAGTTGCAATTTGAGAGTTACCCAAAGGCTACATAGAAGAGAGCAAGTAAGATGTTGGAGTGAAAAAATATTTGGATTTCCTTGCATCCTTTAGCTAAACAGATATTTGTTTACATGCACAGTTTAGCTTTTAAAACTCCACTTCTAAATTGAAATAAGAAATTTTTTAACCCTACTATACCTGGATTCCATCAATCCATTTGGAAATGGGATTCAGCTGGGACTGGAGATTTGCAGGTTGCCTACAACCTGGTTATGTTGTGGGGAGCTCTTGAATCATTCTTGTCAATATGACCAGTCTTCCCTGGCTTACAGCAGAAATTACAAAAATCAATGAGTCACATCTCACTTGCTTGGCAAGAAGCACAAAAGATTTGTAAGTCAATGACAACAAGAAAGAAAATAGAATTGTTCCCATCTCTCTTCACCATCATCTCCTCTATTTCATCCCTTCATCTCTTTAAATTGAAAGTATCAAACATTAGAAGTGTGAAATTACTTTCAAAAGAGGTAGAAAGGTGAGAGAATCGAAATGGAGAAGTCCTGGGAAAACTGTGGAATGAGGATTCAGGTGAAAGTTAATAAATATTAGTTGTGCAAAATAGTAAATTGGAGGCATAGATTCTGGGAGGTTTTTGGTCAATTAATAGAACTGGATTTACTATGTGAGACTGGTTGGTAATCCTTCTACTCTTTCTATCCTATACACTCTTTCACTTGGAAGTGTAAGGAATGGGGGGGATTTGGGGTAGGGCCTCAGAATGTTTAGGTCTTAAACTTAGAGAGGTCATTGACCTTATTGTTGATTAGGAAACTGGGCTTCACCTGGACTTTTAAGTACTTTTCTTGAGATGATTTACAGAGAGCACTAACAGTTGAAATGATTTTTACACATTAAGGCAAGAGCTAGGTGTAGCTCAAGACAGCTAGATGGTGCAGTGGTTATAATGCTGGACTTTTAAGTCAAGAAGACTCAGCAAATCTGGACTCAGAAATTTACTATCTGTGTGACTCTGGACAAGTCACTTAACCCTATTTGCCTTGGTTTCCACATCTGTGAAATGAGTTGGAGAAGGAACCATTCTAGTATCGTTGCCAAGAAAATCCCAAGTGGGGTCGTAAAGAGTGAAACATTACTAAAATGACTAAACAACTTAGTTCTTGAGACTATATTCTAAAAGATCTGAGATTCCTCTCTAGAGGATTAGAGGAAATATCTATTAATCTGTCTGTTTGTCTGTCAGTCCATTCATCCATCCACTCATCCATCCATTTATTGAAATTGAGTGGAAGACCAGTAGTTGACAGCAGAGAACAGCACAAACAACATCCAAAGAAAATAGCCCAGCTATTGAGAATTAGCAGAGGACAGTGCAAAGGAAAAAACAACTGAACAAGTATGCTCAACTCAATGCAGCAACTTAGAACTTGGTGAACTAACTCAGAGCCCTGTCTTTGAGGGAAACATGATGTATAATAAAGACGTAAATGATGGTGAGTTGACCTGCTTCTATATGGACACCCTCTCTTATAATGTATTTCCTGGCCATGTGTTCTCCATTGATGTTATGTAAATCTGTGGGAGAGTCTGTCCCTGTGTGTTTAGGAAAGTGGATAGGAGAGATTTTGTTGTCATGCATTTTTACTATGTATTTAATTAAACTTTTTTTTTTTTTTTGCTGTGAACAAGTGCATTTTCTGGTTGGTTTGATTAAAAAAAATTAGAGAAAGCCTATAGTTAGGATTTTGAGTAGAGGATATTTTACTGTATATTGAATAGGGTAGCTATTCAGTCTATCCCATTAGTAAAGGGGCCTTCAAGAAACATAATGATGTCTGTGGGACAGTTTTCATCCTAGGTCACTGGTACATCAGACTGTCATTATTCCTTCTAAGCTGAATACCATCTGGGATCCACACATGAATCTTATTCCACTGGGTATACAGAATAAATAACAACTTTCCTGGCTCAACAGAATCTCTGCTCCTAGTGAGCAGACAATATAGAAATGTAATCCTTGGGGAACAGAGTACTATTAAAACTTGTTCTCAGTGTACCTAGGGCTTCAAGCTCAGGAGTGTGCCTAAAGTATTCTGTGGGATACAGCATTAATGTTATAGTGGGAGGTGCTTCTTAGTTGATTATTATGGCAATGAATTAGATAAATGGAGTTGCCATGCTACTAAAATAATCTTCAAGAAAAAAATTTCATGCTGGCAATCATCTATTTTCCTTCACAATAAGAGTCAAAATTGCTGGTGTAGAAATGATGGAAAACTTCTGAATAAATAACTGTGCAATCTTATATTTCTTGATAGATAAGGAGAGGGAAGCTGTGTATAGTCTTATGTGAATCTTGATTTTAGAAAAGTAGATTTCAAATTCTTTAATGGAAGTCAAATCAAATCAATAGTCATTTTAAAGTGCCTACTATTTGCGAGGCTCCATACCAAGTGCTGGGGATACAAAGAAAGGCAGAATCCTTGTCATCAAGGAGCTCACAATATAATAAGATAGGACTCAAGTTGAAGTGAGGACAGGAGGGACAGCACACAAACAAGACGGAGACAGAATAAAATGGAGATAATCTCAGAGCAAAAACCTAACATTAAGGAGAACTGAGAAAGCCTTCTTTGAGAAGATGGGGCTTTAGCTGAGGCTTGAAGGAAGCCAGGGAAAACAAAAGGGAGAAGTGAGGAAAAAAAGTAATTTGATACCATGACAAAAAAAGTAATTTGATACTATGACCTAATCTTCTACAGGGGAAGTAGCCATGAGGTTGACAAGTACTCAAGAACAAGATCAATATGACATGAATATAAAGAATTCTGATGAGGAAAAATTTGCCTAAAATGACTGGTATGGTTACAGAGGTTGCTTGTTAAATAACTTCAGTTTGAAAAAAATATATTTAGAAGATAGAATAAACATTATGAATATAAAAAGATAGTTTTATGAGTAGCATCAGGAATCTGAAAGCTCAAATTAGCAATGAATGCCATAATAACAAAGATGGTATTTCTGGATAAGTTGAAGCAAGAAAAAGGTCAAAAACAAGATAGGGCTCTAGTCAGAAATGAATAAGAATGGTAACATTCAACAGGGAAAAGATGACCCCATTTAATTTGTATTTTGCTCCATTTTTTTTTTTTACCAAGGAGAATGATCTTTGGATTGAGAGGCATAGAACAAATATGGTTGAAGATTATAGAAACCAAGAGAAAAAAGAAGATGGTAAATGAGCACAGAGTTGTTCTCAAGGAATTCATGTCATCCATTCCTGTATTCAGCAAGTGCTTAAGAGCCTGTTCTGTACAAGTCATTGTGTTAAGGGCAGAGATAAAACTGAAAATTTATTATGTTTGACATTTAAAACTCTTCACAATCTGACTACTTTCTATCTTTTCAATCTTTTTATATTCTCTTAGAATCGTACAGCTAAGCTACACTGTCCTACTTGGTGCTCTGAGCACAAAATGATACACATATAGATGCCTTTCCATTGACTCTCTTGAGTACCTGGAATGCTCTCTTTCTTCATCACTGCCTCTCCCACTTCTTTAATTCTAATATGTTTTAACTCAAATACCACTTTCTGTTTCAAGTCTTTTCTATTTCTCTTAATCCTAAAGCATGCTCTGTCTTCCCCCCCCCTCTCCATCTCTCTGTCTTTATTTCTCTCTCTCTCTTTCCCTCTCCCTCCCTCTTATTTACTTATTATCTTTCTAGATACCTACTATCAATCTATAATTTATTTAATTTTCTATCTCTTTCTTCCTCCCTCCCTCCCTTCCTCCTTCTCTCCATTCTTCCCTTCCTCCTTCTCTCCATTCTTCCCTTTTTCCTTTTCTCCCTCCTTCCCTCTCCCTCCCTCATTCCTCCTTCCCTCCCTCCTTCTTCCTTCTCTCTCTCCTTCCTCCCTCTCTCTGCCTCTTTTCTCCCTTCCTCCTTCCCTCCTTCCTCCCTCTCTCTCTTCCTCTTTCTTCCCTCTCCTCCCTCCTTCCCTTCTTTCCTTCCTTCCTCCCTTCCTCTATTCCCTCTTACTCCTTTATTTTCTTCCTTCTTTCTCTCTCTCTTTCCTTCCAATCTATCTGTCTGTCTGTCTATCTATCTATCTATCATTTCTCTGTCTGTTGCTAATTTGGACTTTTGAGATCATCCCAGGGACCATAATCCTAGACTTCTCCTGGAAACTTTTGGGACTCCAATAACATTCCTTTTTTGGGCTTTTTTGTATTGGATGCTGAGTTAGTATAGTCTAGTTTTTATTCTGACTAGTTTTTATTTGCCTGCAAATTTCCATGACATTCCAATGAAGGGTAACTAGGAGAAATCTTTCTCTCTCCTAATATTGTGGCAATTAGTACACAGCAAGGTGAGTTTGTGCTTGCAACTCTGGCTTCTTTTTCCCTTTTTTTTTTTTTTTTTTGTGTTGGTTCTTTTCTGATCAATTAGTCAACAAGCATTTATGAAACACATACTAGGCCCCAAGCATTATGCTAAGTATTGAGAATACAAAGAAATTCAAAAACAGTGTCCATTCCCAGTGGCATACATTAAATTGAAGGCAATCTTTTAAGTTCAAAACTTCCATCTGGAGGTGCTGGTGGAGATCAAAATTGAATAGATTTAAGGGCTGAATAGGGGACAATATCCAACAAATTTTTTAATACTCTCAGAAATAGAGGGCAATATGATAAGAAGAGCTCAAGCTTGACTGTTTTATCATGTAATGATAGTGCTGGGTCAAGATGAAATATAAATGCTTAATTAGCAGTATTACAAACGGCTTTAATTCTGATGAAGTTAAATATCAATTTCTCAGCATATAGTAATAATAGTTATGAGGTTAGGTACTGAATTCCGTTTAATTTGTTCAATTATTGTGTATGTAAATGTTCTCTGTTGAGTATTCCTTTTAGGAATAAACTAACATTCCCCACCTGGATCATACTGTACTTGCAGTATATATTTTGGGAAGACCTAAATATAAACCATAATCTAAGCTTTAAGCAACTTTTCTCCAAAGTGATGGATTAAAGCTTAATGAGTTGAGGAATGTGAAAAAGGAGACATCTTTGTGACTACAATCAGGCTCTTTGTAGGACTCAACCTGATCTAAATACATGTCTTGGTATGGTACAGGAGCTAGTACCAAATTCCAGGTTTTGGGTTCAACAATAAGGTCTTCATGAAAGATACCTTGAAATTAGATACATATGGGTTGTCTTTCCTAGTAGAATATGAACTTTTTAAGCAAAAAGACTATTTATTTTTGAATTCCCAATACTTTTGTTGTTGTTTAATAATTTCAGTTGTATTCAACAGTTTATGACCTCATTTGTTGTTGTTTGTTGTTTTTTTCCAGCAAAGATACTAGAGTTGTCCTCCTCCAACTCATTTTACAGTTAAGGAAATGAGACAAATTGTGTTAAGTGACATAGCTAGTAAATGTCTGAGGCCAAATTTGAACTCAGGAGATGAGTCTTCCTGATCCCAATGCTATCTTGGTTCTATCCATTGTACCACCTACCTGATCATCCCCAATTTAACACAAAATAGGTCTTTAATAAGTCATTAATAAAAAATAGTCAATTGACTTATTAATCCACATTTTCACAAATGTGAATTTCCCAAATTTATTTATATAAAGCCACATAAGAATAGAACCTTGGTTTCTTGTGCCGAAGCAAGGATGGAAAGGAGAAATATGGAAAATTTATGAATAAAATCAGGGAACATTTTTTTATGAAATATCTATTTTGTTTAACACTGAGAATAAAAATAAAAAAATGAAAGTTTGTATTCTTAAGGAATTTATTATCTCTATAAGTATGTATTGTAAGTGTATTCACAATAAATGTGATAAAAAAATAAAGGTAAAGTAGTTAAGCATATTAGGGAAGGAGAACAGTAAGAGGTGAAGGGATGAAAAAAAGTTTCTTGTAAAAGATAGCTCTTGAAGGCTATGCTTGAAGGTTGTTTTTTCCTTGAAAGAAGAAATTCTTTAAAGCAAAAATGAGGGGGCAATGTGCTCCAGGCATTGGGAATAGCCAGTGGATGTAGTTCCATGTGAGAAATTAGAAGAAGGCCAGTTTGGTTAGATTAAGTACAAACAAGAGGGAAAACAATATCTAATGACAATGATTAAATAGATTGTGGTGAGGTTGTATGGGGCTTTAAAAATTAAACAGGAATTTATACTTTATCCTAAATCAGTGATTCTTAACTTTTATTGTATCATAGGTTTCTTCTCTGAAAAATGCTTTTAATTCCATAACGTAAAATACATAGGATTATAAAGGAAACCAATCATATGAAAGTATAATCATCAAAACTTGCAATCTTACATACATATATGTGTATATATGTCTTTATACACACACATATATATGTAATACATATATATGTATGCAGATTCATAGCTACTATAGAAATAATTGCTACAGTGAATAGAGACCTATACCACATGCCATTATTATTATACCCATTTTATAGATGAGGAATTTGAGATTGAGAGAGGTAAAAATATATTTATATAAATATATAATGCTATGTATATGAATATAAACATTTATATGACACTTATGTGTCAGGCACCATAGCTTTACAAATATCCCATTTAAATCTTGGCAGCACTTTAGGAGGTAAGCACTATTATTATTTCCATTTTACAGATGAGAAAACAGACAAACAAAAATGAAACTGAAGCAAAAGTTAAGCTCACACAGCTATTAAGTTTGTGAGGCAGGAGCTGAATTTGTACTGAATGACACAGCTACGGTCATATGCTCGGTAAGTGTGAGCAGTAGCTTTGGGATGTGAGCTCTCTTGGCTTTGGCTCTAGTATAGGTTCCATCACACCACATTGCTTCTCATAGAAGAAAGGCAATGTTTTGTAGTTGCTTTTTGTGGCCCACCTCCCAGTAGTGTCTCTTTCCTTGGTCAGCACACACTGGCTGATTGCTTGAATTTTCTATTTACAGATTGTTGAGGCAGTCTGTGTGCCGCAAAGTTTGATTGCATGGGGATATTAAATTCCTATGGAGTTAGCACTCTATCACACAACAAATGAGAGTGTCAGAGGAGGCTTTTTAAGGGTCTGTGTTGTTATATTGAATGATAAACTACTTGCAAGTGATTAAACTGCCTCCACAGGCATAAGCCCTCTCTTCTGCTGATCTTTAGGTAATGTTGTTTATCTTTGTATTTCTGTTTTTGCCAAAGAGAAGCTGCACACATATGGCATTGTTGCAAAGCTTCATGTGCTACACAATATAGGGGGAAGCAGGTCAGGCTTAAAGCCAAGCCAGACTGCTTCCTGGCTGTTCTTGCTCATTGTGTGACCTTGAGCAAATAATAGCCTCTCTGAACCTCAAGTTCCTCATCTAAAAAATGGAGATAATAATATTTAACTACTTAATTCAGAAGATGATGGAACATCAAATAAAATAATACCAACGAACACATTTTGTGCCCATAAGTTCTTTGTAATTTGATCAATCAATAAACATTTAAGTGCATGCTAAACTCCAATAGTGTCCTACTACTTCCAGGAGCCAATACAAATTTCTCTCTTTGACATTCAAAATCATTCATAACCTAGCTTCCTCCTACTTTTCCAATCTTCTTACATTTTATTCCTTACATGTATTCTCTGACCCAGTGACACTGGCCTCCTGGCTGCCCCATGAGCACTCCATCTCAGCTCCAGCCATTTTCTCATCTTTTTCCCTCTCTCTTCAGTCTCCCTCTTCAGTTCCAACTAATGACTTTCCCAGTTTCCTGTAACTTCCAACTAAAAGCCCACTGTTTATAGGAAGCCTTCTCTAATCTCTTCTAGTTCCATTGCTTTCTCTCTATTAATAACTTACTATTGATCTTATGTATTTTGTACTACTTTGTAATATTTGGTTGCATGTTGTCTCACACATTAGATTGTATGCTCCTTGAGGGCAGGGACTGCTTTTTGCCCATTTTTGTATCCCCGTAGTGCAATGACTGGCATCTAGTGGTCACTTAATAAATGTTTATCAATTGATTGATTTATTAATTGTGAGTTGAAATTATGAATAGTAGTTAATAAAATATTTTCCTATATATTTTCAGGCCCACAAGGAACTGAATTGAGTCAGTGGCCTTAATCACATAAAGAATTGGACAGGTGTAAATATATCCAACCACTTGATTATACTGGATATTGAGATGAATTTTCAGTTCAGTTGTTTTTCAGCTATGAATCTATGACCCCATATGAGGTTTTCTTGGCAAAGATACTAGAGCAGTTTGCCATTTCCTTCTCCAGTTCATTTTACAGATGAGGAAACTAAGGAAAACAGCATTAAAAGGCTTACCCAGAGTCACATAGCAGCCAGTATCTGAGGCCAGATTTGAACCCGTGAAGATGAGTCTTCCTGATTCCAGGCTTAGCACTCTATCCACTGTTGCCTTCAATTGAAAGCAAGATCTCAATTAAGATACATAACTCTGATTTTCAGGCTGCATTTAAGCTTTTATTGTTAAAGAGAAAAGGCATAGCAGTTCTAGGCATATACTTGTAGCTTTGGATGCAGATGGAGCCATTCAGCCTCTCCTTTCTCTTTACATGTATTTATTCTCTAGATCTCCATCTGCTAAGTAGACGTAATGATGTTTTCTCCTTATTTCAGAGGGTACTGCTGTTTGAGAATGCTTTTTTCATAGGTGATGTGCTCAGTATCATAGTTACTTGGCCTCAGAAATATTCATTTCATCACATTTCAGTGTTTGATTTGCCAAGACAATAGTACCAAATGATAGTTGATATTTCCAGAGAGGAGATTTTAGAAGCCGCAAATTGTAGTGATTGGGTGAACTGAATTTCACTATTGAGGAGAGTATGTGGGGGCAAAGCTCAGTTATTTCCACCAAGTATACTCATAAAGGAATGATAGAACTGTTATTTTGATAATTTTCACTATTCAGAAGAGATGAAAAAGATGCATTCACTGTTGGAGCTAATGTCCTATATACTATGCTTATCATCTTGATTCTGATTACCTCTTAGCTTTTTTAAACTTAAGTTTGGTTTAGAAAAATCGTTCCTGAAAAACATGTTCATGCTATCACAGTGAGTATTAAGTTCAGAGAGAACAGCAATGTTTTATATTGTCAGAAGAAATTAGAATAAAACAAAATTAAACTAAAACTTTGTTGTTGGCAGACATGCATAATGAATCAAAACATGTAGCTCAAGCATATCACTTAAACATTTGTTCTTTCCTTGATTTCATTTTCAACCAAAAAAGGTCTTTAGAGTAAAGTAGACTTAGCCACAAGATCCATGTAGTTTTTGTGGGTGTATTGTGTAGTGGATTCAGTGAATCATAGGCACCAAATCAAGATTATAATAGAAGGTATGAGGCATTTTCTAACCTTAAGTCAGAATTGTCTAAGACCATGGATCTCAAGTCAGAACCAGACAAAAGACAATAAAAAGAAAAAAATTTAATCTTAGCCTGAAATCTTTAATCAGCAGGCATTCTTTTGACTTTTTTGGCTACTCTTTGCACTAAAAATATTTGTCCAGTAGTGATCAGGGAGAGACTTTCTAGACATTGTACTCCAGTAAATGGGAGTTCAAAGCTGCTGATGGCACTGAAAAGCTAAAATACAGGAGAAGTTAATGGGAAGAGCTTTTTTAAAACCATATGACAAGTGAAAAATAGGGAGAGATGACATGAAAAAGGATGGATATGATGCTCAACAGAGGAGAGAGGTAACATTTATCAGGGATCTGCTGTGATAAGTATATGACATCTCAGGAAGGTAGCAGAAGTGAAGGAGCAGCAGAGGGTTTGAGTTGCCCTGATGATACATAAACTCCAGCCATACTTGTGACTATGTGTGTGCTCTCTGCAAATATGCCTTGGCCACATACAGTCCTGATGCATGATTTCTACATGTGTGCCTTCACCATACACATTACTGACATGAGTGACATAGCCACAGGATGAGGATCCTTGCCTATAGAGGTTCATGTTATGAGCCTATTCATACATGTCTCCTGTTCACACCTTAACATCCTTTAATATGTTCTAAAATTAATATATGCTCTGTATGATTCATTTTGCACTGGTGGTATAATAGTTTGTGAGAGAGTTTTCCCTTTGTGCATGGAAAGACTTATTTCATTAAATGCCTTTCATTTTGAACTAATCTATCTTTGGCTGGTATTCTTTTGCTTACTGGTAAAGGTAGACATATTATTGGGGTGCCTGAGCTATGATTTTAAATCTATCAACCTGGGATAAACTATCTGGGAAATCACATTTTGGTAGATGACATAAAGATATCCAGCATCTCTGAACAAGGAGAAACTGAATGTGTGTCTTGCTCAGATTGTTCAATGAAAGAATCAATAAGGATTTATTAAGAGCCTATAAAAAGACAGTTACTGTGCTAGGTGCTGAGGATACAAATGCAGAGAATGAAACAATCCCTACTGTCAAAGACCATATAGTCTGACAGGAATTTACATTCACATATTGTTGCCAAGATTGAACTTTGTGTCTGACTCAGAATTCATGAATCAAAAGGAGGAACCTTAGGGACAGAAGAATCCATCTTTTACTGGAAGCCATCCCCAACCCCTCTTAATCTGAGGGCTTTGCTTCTGTTAATTACCTATTTTTCCTGTATGTATGTATATATATATGTTTGCATGCATGTTGATTTTCTTACTTGATAGTAAGCTCCCTGAAGTCAGGGACTGTCCTTTTATGTCTTTTTGAATACCTAGTACTTAGCACAGTGTCTGGGACATGGTAGACACTTAAATGAATATTCTTTTTTCTTTTCCCAGAAATTGTCAAAATAACGCAAATATTTACATGTGAAATCTCAAAACAAAAAAAGTGAAGCTGATGGGCACTGCATTGAATAATGCATTCCCATTGAAGAGGAATGTTTTCTATTCACATGGTATAATGGGGAAATAATGAACCCTTTCAGGAAATACAGATGAAAATTGAGAAATGAGAGTGCTTAGTGAGGTAGCGTACTGTGCACTGGATCCGAATCATATTGACCACTTGTTTTATGTATAATCTTGGACGAGCTATCTTAACATCTCTATGCATCAGTTTCCTGCTCTGTCAAGTGGACCATAAAACCTGTATAAGCCTTTCCGACTTCAAGCCTACAATCTAAGGATTAAATCCCCTTTATTTTGATATTTGGGAAAAAGCAACAAAATTAAGTTCCCCTTTCCTTACTTTTTTTAGACTTCTTTTAGAAATTTGTTCTTTCTCCTCCCCACCCCCACCAAAATTAGGACTATTATAAAATCGCATTACTAAAGCCACGGAAATCTGGCATTTATTGGATAAAAATTTAATTTAATTAGTCCTAGTAATCTTTTACAATTACCTATCATATTTCTTGTGGAATCACACTAGTTCTTAGTAGACGTTGTCATTTGGTGGTCCAGGAATTTTGGTAAAAGGATATGTGTCTAAATTTTTTTAAAGAGAGAAGGGGTTCTTTATTTATTTGTTTTTGAATAATACTTGTATTCTTTCCCCATTCTTTCTGCTGTAGGTAAAGGCCTATAGTTCTCCCTAGATTTTAGTATTAGTTTCTTCCAACCAAAATGGGAATACCAGTTTTCTGTACCACCAGGTATATTTATTGAAGGCAATAGGTATTAGTTCAAAGTGCTGATGGAAGAGTCTAAATACAGTAGATGATATCTGAATGGAATAAGAGTCAACTTAGATATGATTTCATAGGAAAATGGAATTTTATGAGAACTGTAATTGGCATGGGGTAAATTCTCTTCTCTTTTTTTTCCTTTCCTTTCTTTTTTTTCTTTCCCTCCCTCGCCTGCCTCCCTCTCCCTTCTCTTCTTCCCTCCCCTGTGTCCCTCCCTCTCCCTCCTCTTCCTCTCTTGTCTGTGTCCCTCCCTCTCCCTTCCTCTCTCTCCCTCCTTCTTCTTCCCCTCCCTCTCTCCTTTTCCCTCCCTTTTCTCTCCCTTTGCCCTCCCTTTTCTCTCCCTTTTCCCTCCCTTTCCCCTCCTTTTCCTTTCCTTCCTTCCTTCCTTCCTTCCTTCCTTCCTTCCTTCCTTCCTTCCTTCCTTCCTTCCTTCCTTCCTTCCTTCCTTCCTTCCTTCCCCTTGAATCATTCAATTCTTCACTTCAGTTTTTTGTGGCTATGTGTCTTCATAGACTTATGTCCATATAATCTTGGAATTAATTCATTAAAATAGGTTGTTGCATTATTCTTCGACAGATTATACATCAGAAAATCTCACTGAGATAGAGCAAATGAATAGATATCAAATATTGGTATCTAAAATAGAAAGCTTCAGTTAGTAGCAGGAGATAGCATTAGGAAAAAACCTTACATATGCATGACTGTCCTTTTTCTGGGACTTTTTTTTCCTGTGGGGATTACCATTTCATAAATGCTTCATGTCAGTACATAGGATGAATTTTTAATAAGTTAGCTATTTATTCAAAGAACAGTTTGATGGCTGGGATGCCAGTCCTTGGGCTTCAGGCTTAACATTTGCTGCTATCTTTTGATGAACCTTCTAACCTCTTGCCACCTTTTAGGTTTTATCAAATGTGCTGCTACTTCTTGGGTTGTATAAGAAACAATGCTTAAGTCTTTTTTTCACAAAAGGACAAGAACAGAGTTCTGGTAACAAATCACCAATTATCCTGGCTAATTCATCATGAAAAATCACCTCTCCAAAATTCATCTTTATTCATGTTCCATGTTTATTTATTAGCTTCCTAGTAATTGTGAAAACAGAGTTTGTTACCAAACCAAAGGCCCTGGATGTGGGGTATCCCCCATGTGGTGGTTGAATAGCTTCTTCTCTTTGTCATCCCTCAGAGATTTCTTGATAACTAATGTGTACTGGTTGGAATTGATCTCTGGCGTTATTGTGAATGGCGTCCATTATTTGGCCCATAACTGCATATTTTCCAGCGACTCCTCAGCTTGTGGGCTGTAGCTGCACGCTATCATTTCATATTTGCTGCACACTCCATCAAGCTAATAAAGCAGCTGTTTATTATGCATGACCTGCTCTGGAGTGTGACTGACTGATAACTGCAGCATTTTAAGTCTCACACTATATTCTCAGACCTACTGCCAGCTGTTCCATTATAGTCCATAAAAATGTTTCTTGCTACTGAACCTCGGAAGGGAAAGTTAGTTGTTTCTAGGGTCTGAGCCAACTTAAATCCTGGGAAGTACTGTTGGATGATGAGTCTGGGGCATGAAAAGGTGGTATCTGCAAGAGGATGCATTTCTTTTTTTAATATCAGAGGTACCAAGAAATGATGTGGACTTCCTTCTCTCTAGGTGAATAGCAGTGAATCAAAAGAAGTGTAGGGTTCAAAATGGGAATGAAAGATATCATCTGTATTTAGTTCAAAGTCTGCAAAAAGGAGATACTTCTTAACTTAGGACTTTATTACTTTTCAACTAGATTATTGCGCTAATCTGCTTATTGGTCTCTATTTTTCAAATCTTTCATCATTGTAGTCCATTCTATTCCAAGGATTCCAAAGTTATTTTCCTCTAGTACACTACAGACTATGTGATTCCCCTACTCTGTCGGCTTTAGTGGCTTCCCTAATGCTTCTAGGAGAAAATATCAATTTCTCTGTTTAGCTTTAAAATCCCTTCAGAACCTAATCCTTACCTATCTTTTCAATCTCATTGGAATTGCTTACCATGTCTGCAGTCCACAATTTTGCCAAACTAACCGTTTCTCTATTTATTTCTTATATACAACATCTCACCTTCAGTTATTTGGTTTAATACATAAAATTCAGAACCTGGAATATGAAAGACCTAAATTTGAATATCTCCTAAAACACTGTATGACCCTTATCAAATCACTTAATCTCTGTTTGACTCAGTTTTCTCATCTGTAAAATAGGGATGAAAATAATAGTACCTACCTCCCAGAATTGTCTTGAGGAGCAAATGTCATAATATTTGTTAAGCTGTTTGCCAACTTTAAAATGTGATATAAATGAATGCTATTATTATTATTATCTCCTACCTATACACATCCATAAATGGCTGTCTCCAATGCTGGAAGTACATTTCCTCATTATTTCCACTTTATAGAATCCTTCTCTTCTTTAAAGATGTAGCTTTTCCTAATTCCCCCCGTATTTAAAGTCTTCCCTCCAAAACTCCACTGTATGTAACTACTTTGGATTTAATAATTTTGTACTGATGCTACATATATTTATGTATGGATAATATGTATTACATATGTGCTTGTCTTCTTCATTAGACTATAAGCTCTAAGCAAATAGAGGTTATTTTAGTCTTCATAGTTATATGCCCAAATATTAGCACATTTCCTGCTACAACGTAGGTGCTTAAAGCTTGCTGATTGATTGAAATACATAGTCTTATGTTTCTATGTCCCTCTCAACTTCAATGTGTATAATGATTCTTAATCCAACTCTGATAAGTACAGACTTGGTAGAAGTGTAATATAAATTCAGCCTTCACAATTCCCAGTTTATACTCTAAGAAAATAACTAGATTTATTGTTGATGACTTGAATTAATGCTATATACCATTCAACAATGACTTATATTGGAGCATATTCTATAAATGAGAAGCCACATAGCATAATAAATAGAGTAGACTTCAGAGTCAATTGACATAAAGGGCCCTGTGGTTCTGTTAAGCCATTTAATTTCTTCTATTTTATTAAAGGTTTTTATTTTAAAAACATATGCATGGATAATTTTCAACATTCACTTTTGCAAAACCTTGTGTTTTAAATTTTTCCCTTTCTTCCCCCTACTCTCTCCCCTAGACGGCAAGTAATCCAACACATGTGAAACATGTACAATTCTTCTATACACATTTCTACAAATATAATGTTGCAAAAGAAAAATCAGATAAAAAAGGAAAAAAAAGATAAAGAAAATAAAATGCAGGCAAACAACAACAAAAAGGCTGGAAATACTATGTTGTGATCCACAGTCAGTTTCCACAGTCCTCTCCCTGGTTGCAGATGGCTTTCTTCATCACAAGACCATTGGAATTGGCCTGAATCATCTCATTATTGAAGGGAGCTACATCTATATATTACTTTGCATTGGTAGAAAGTTTTCTGATTGGAAGTTCCATCCATCAATGAATTGGGTAGTCTCTTAAAAAATCCTGTAAATAGTCTGATTTAAATATTTCTATCTGCATCTTTCAGGAACCAGCTTGTCACACCTCCAGTCTTATTTGTTCTAACTCTCATTGATCTTCCTCTTTTCTGAATGTCTATGGTCAATTTGCAGTGTAATCTATACAATTTAGTATTTATTTATATTCTAGAATGAAGCTCTTCCAATATAATTTAGCTCCATGAAAGGCAAGAGACACAACTTTTTTTTGTGTGGGGGGTACATACCCAATACCTAGTCTAGTGACAATAAAAGAGTAGCCTTGTTGAATTGAATGAAGCAGATAGTTTACATTATATGTATTAGTCAGGTCTATGGTTTGACTCAACATCCCATACTTATGTCATGTCTTCCTTAGTTTTGTAACAGTTTGTTTTTCATAAAGATACATAACAACTATTTTTTGAACATTTGGATGAAATACACAACAAATGAATAAAGCCTATAAGCAACCATAAGTATTGCTACATCCCAATGGGCAGACTAACAAATTTATGCTCCCAGAGCTTGACTGGATTTAGCTCTATCAAGAACATTCAGCATCTGTATTGTAAACAACATATTGTTGGATTCTAGTCTCTAATCCATTTTGCTATCTGCTTTCATTTTTTAAGTGAGTTCACCTAATTCACATTCACAGTAATGATAAGTAACTATGCATTTCCCTCCATTTGATTAGCTCCTGCTTTTACTTTCTCTTTTTATCCAGTTCTTCCTCAAAAGTTTGTTTTGCTTCTGAGCACTGCTTCCCTTAGTTAGTCCTCCCTTTTATCACCTACCTAATCTCTGAATCCCTTTCCCTTCTGCTTCAATGTTGGGCAAGATCTATTTCCATACTTGGTTGATAGTGTGTGTGTGTGTGTGTGTGTGTATTTGTTTCTTTCCCTCTTTGAATCAATTCTAATGAGAGTAAGGTTCAAACATTACTTTCCACCACCTCCCATGTTCCCCTCTTCAAAAATTCTTCCTTGTATTTTTCTTTTATGTGAATTAACTTTCCCCATTCTTCCTCTCCCACCCCCTTCTCCCAAGACATCTTTCTTTCACCATCCCCCCCCCCCCTTTTTGGAAAATATTTCAACATAATTGTCTCACACCCAAGCCCTCTGTCTGTGTAGATTCTTTAAAAGTGCCCTGATAATAATGAAGTTCTTGAATTGCATGTATCATTTTGCCATGCTGGAATGCAAATAGTTTAGTCCTACTATATCCCTTATGTTTTTCTCTTTTATGTTTATCTTTTTATGTTTCACTTGAGTCTGACGTTTGTTAAATTTTCTACTCATCAGGAAGGATTGAAAGTCCTCTATCTCATTAAATATCAATTTTTTTCCCTGAAGGATTATACTCAGTTTTTCTGGGTAGATTATTCTTGGTTGTAATCCTATCTCCTTTGCCTTCCAGAATACTATATAATAAGCTCTCTGTTTTTTGTTTTTGTTTTTTTTTTAATATGGAAGATACTGTCTTATTTGATCCTGACTGTAGCTTTATGATTTTTAATTTTTTTCCTTTCTAGTTGCTTTCAATATTTTCTTCTTGACCAGGGAAGCCCTGGAATTTGGTTATGCTATTCCTGGGAATTTTCATTTTTGGGATCTCTTTTAGGAGATAACCAGTAGATTTTTTCAATTTCTTTTTTATCCTTCAGATCTCAAGTATTGGAGCAGTTTTTCTTTATAGTTTCTTGAAATATGATATTTAGGGTTTTTTTTGATCATAGATTTAAGATAGTCTAATTCTTAAATTATCTCCTTTTAATCTATTTCTATGTCAGTCATTTTTTCCAATGAGATATTTTACATTTCCTTCTATTTTTAAATCTTTTGACTTTATTTTAATGTTTTTTTAAATTTTTTATGGAAGTAGTAGAATAGCTTTTTCTTGCCCAATTCTAATTTTTAAGAATGATTTTCTTCTGTGAGCTTTTTTTTTTAACCTATTCTGCTTTTTCAGTTATTTTCTTTAGAGAATTTTTAAAAAAATTATTTTATTTGAAAAAAAAAGACAGAATAAGAAAAACAGAAAAGGAATACAAAACAAAATAAAGCAAAACAAAAGGGGTCATTGTCATGTGTCTAGCAGAACAGGGATATTTGGGGGAGAGTCAAAATATATTACAAGTTACCAGATCAAGAAAGCATATAAATAGAAGAAATCATATTCATAAATGTCCATTTTTTATTTCTTATAAGTTGTTCTCTGATTCTCTGCTGTGCACCTTATTTACTTTATTTTTTCCCCTTTCTACCTCCACCCCCAAGTAAGCTACAGTTAAGAAAAGACATTTATGTATACATATATAGATATTCACATATATACATACACACAGAAACATTTCTTTCCTATCCCTGCTTTCTTAAATTCTACTCCATAATTTGTCTTGCTACTACTTAACTTCTCCCCACCCAAGCATCCCTCTCTTGTCTTCTTCCTTCATCCTTTGCTTCCTTATCTGCCCATCCCACTCTCCTGATTTCTTTATAGACTTTGGAGGGTGCTATATCCTTCATGGTATATATGTAGTATTGCCTATTGAGCCCATTCCCGTTATGAGCAGGTTTTCACATCCTCCCCTCGCTAATGCCTCTATGTCTATTCATCCTTTGCACCTTATTTGTATAATATGATTACTATTTTTACCTTAACTCTGCCAATCTTTCTTTTGAGTACCCTATAGTTGATGTGAATCTTAAACATGTAGTATGCATTTCCCATGTAAAAAAAGTAATTTGTCTATATTGAAATAGTTTGAGCATGTTGAGTCCTTTGATATTGGCTTTTATATGTGATGACTGCATATTTAAAATCAGCCCGAGTCAGGAATTCAGATTAAGGGGAAAAATCTTCAATCTTTATTCTCAGTAGAGGTGAAGAAGGATTGCAATAGCAATATGGGCAGCTGGGACAGGAAGCCAGCTAGCAGAAAGAGAGAGATCTGAGCTGAAAAGCCGTCCCAATTGCAATTGCAAAAATGCTAGCAGTCTCTCCTTCCCCTTCCTTTTCCACTCCCCTGCCTCCACCCACCAAAATCGTCATTTCCTATACAACATATTAGGACTTGCACAAAGCGTGGGTGGGGGCCATTCTTTCTCCAGGCTTATATATTAATAGAATATGGTCCAATTACTATTTAGCCTCATGTGCTTGGGACCTCAGTGCATCAACTCAAGCCTCAGCCCATTACATTTATATGTTAAATTTTCTATTAAGTTTGGATTTGATTGATAGAAAGTCCTGAAAAGCTGCAAGTTTGTTAGATGTCTACTTTTCCTCATTCAAAATTATAGATGATTTTGCTGGATATGATTTTTTTGTTCATAGGCTTAGTTCTTTTTATTGTAGGTAGATATGATTGCCAGAAATCTTTTATTGTAGCTGCTGCTAAGTCCTATACCATTCTAATTGTAACTTCGGGGTATTTGAATTGTTATTTTCTTTTTTCTTGCAAAATTTTCTCTTTGATCTGGGATTTTCAATATTTGGCAATAATATTCCTGTGTGTTTTCCACAAAGGATCTCTTTGAGGTGGTGATTGGTCATTTTTTTCTATTTCTACTTTCTCCTCATGCTCTATCACTTTAGGACAATTTTCTTAGATTATTTCTTCCATTATTGGGTCAAGGTTCTCTTTTTGATCACAACTTTTGGGCAGTCCAATTATTCTTATATTTTCTCTTCTTGATCTATTCTCTAATCAGTCATTTTTCTTATAAGATGTTTCACATTCTGTTCTATTTTCTCATTCTTTATAATCTGTTTTGTTATTTCTTGGTCTCTCATAGCTTCACTGACTTCCCCTTTCAATTCTAATTTTAAAAGAATTATTTTCATCTTTGAGACTCTATACCTCCTTTTCTAGCTGGTTAACTTTTTTTTATAATCTTGTTTTTCTTGGATGTTATTCATTCATTCATTCATTCATTTATTTTAGTTTTTCTTCAGTGTCTCTCATTTGATTTTTAACTTCTTTTTTAGAGTTCTATAAATTCTTATTTAATATTACTCTTTGGAATAAATGCTTTTTTTTTTTTTTACTAAAGTGTCTTCTTTTGAAGAGGAACCCTGATCTTTCCTGTTCCCACAATATGTTTCAATGGTGCAGTTCTTTTTTCTTTGCACGTTCATTTTTTAAAATAAGAAGTATTAGTGGAAGCAACTCCAATTGTGGGATGGAAGGATGGTGCCTCAAGCTTCCTTTTAGCTCTCCACTCTGGCTAGGAACCACAAACCAAGAGCTCCATCCTACAAGTGCCTATAGCCAACAGTATCCCTGCCCCTTTGTTTCTGCAATGCACCAGGTGAGCTGCTTCCTTCTTGCCCAAGGAGCACAACTGAGTCTGGCATTCCTAATCAGCTGAGATTACTTAGTTGATGACTCAACAAACAGTGTGGGAAGGTATTTGCACTTCAAACAAATTAATTCCCAGCCCGTGGAATCTCTTCATATCTTCTTGGGTATCAGAAGAACCCCTATTCTGCCCCAAGTCTTCTTTATTTTTCACCAGTCTATGTTTGCTGTGAGGCATAAATTTGTTCTATTTGTGGAGTCAATCAGGAAAGCTTGAAATTTACCAACCTACTTCACCAAATTCCCAGAATCTTCCCCTCTTTAGTGAATTTTCATGCCTAGTTTACCATTTAATCTATTCTGCTTTTAAAAATGTTATTTTACTAAGCTGTTAATTCTCTTTTCATCATTTTTTAATATGACTCATTTCTTTTCCTTATTTTTCTTATATTACTTTTAGCTTTCTATTTAACTCTGAGGAAAAATGTTGGATTTACTCCCACTTAGCATTTTTCTTTGAGGTATTTGCTTGTAGTTATTTTCACATTGTTGTTTTCCTCTGAGTTTGTGTCTTGGTCTTCCCTAATATTGTAGTAGCTTTTATGATCCAATTCTCTTTTGGCTGTTTCCTCACTTGTTAGCCTAGTTTTTGAATTTTAACTTTATGTTAAAGTTGGCTTCTGCTCACTGGGGGTGGCTAGGCCCTACCCCAAACTTCAGGTTTTTGTTTATTGTTGTTTTCAGAGCTAGTTCTGGTAGTCTCCTAGTTTGGGATACTTCCAAAGTGGTGTGTTCTAGGGCGATGAGTGGTCACTGCTTTCTTGATCTCTGTTCTTGTCTTTACCCAGGAAAGGTCTCTATTCTTGTCTTTACCTAGGAAAGGTAAGCAATAGTGTTCCTCTTGATCCTGAGACTTGATCCTTAACCAGGGCCTATGCTCAAGGGAGCACAACTATTCCTCTCTATCCTGGAATTGCCACCCATCCTGTATGAACAATAGATTACCAAGCAGCACTAGGTCTTGCATTTAATAGCAGCAAAGGAACCTCATAATCTTTTTTTCTCAACAGTTATCTCTGGACTAAGAGCTCCCAAAGTTGCTACTGCTTCTGTTGTGATTGCCTCCAAAGCCTACAGGTACTACTGATGCTGTGGTGCTCTAGGCCAGTCCCAACTCCAGGATTACAGACCTTTCCTGCTGACTTCATAAACTGTCTTAAACTGGAAAATGTCTCATTTTGACCTTTCCTTGGTTCTAGATATATATTTGAGACGTTATGTTATTTTATTAAAGCTTTTTATTTACAAAACATATGCATAGGTAATTTTTCAACATTGACTCTTGCAAAACCTTCTGTTCCAAATTATACTCTCCTTCCTCATACCCCCCCATAAAATATATGGTAAATACAATATATGTTTACATATTTATATAGTCATCTTGCTGCATAAAAAAAATCAAATCAAGAAAGAAAAAAAGAACTGAGAAAGAAAACAAAATGCAATAAAACAACAACAGAAAGAGGGGAATGTTATGTTGTGGTCCACACTCAGTTCCCACAGACCTCTCTCTGGGTGTAGATGGCTCTCTTCATCACTGAAAAATTGGAACTGGTTTGAATCATCTCATTGTTGGAGAGAATCATGTGAGACATTATTTTAAATGTATTTGGAAGGGATTGTTGGGAGAGTTCGACTAGATTGCTGCCTTTACTCTGCCATTTTGATTCTAATTCTCAGCATCTAAATATATATTTTAGTGTTTCCATCCCATTAAATTTCATTGATTTCCTACTTTTGCTTTCACCAGAGACATTTATATCACAATAGAAAACAGTAAAAATGAAAATGAAATCAAATCATAAATCTAAAGCAGCATTAATTTGTCTTCTAGGCTGTAGACTTTGGGTTGTCTTAGAGGATGTGACACGACTTCCCGCCCTTCCTCCAAAAAGCTTACCAAACTGTCTATTGGAAAATGATGTAAATGTTTATTTCTCAGATGAGTTTTATTGTCCTATAAAATGAAGACTGCTGAGGTATAGTCTACTGGATAGAGCTAAGAGTCGTCTAAAATGGAAGCATTTTGAATGGATGTTCATTGTCTTTCTTGGTTTGCAATATATAATGTATCAGATCCCTTTGCTTGCTGTAGATCAAAGCTGCGGATCAATTCTTGGCTCTTTTTTAAACTTTGTATCCCAGCAAAGACTACACATACTTTTGCTTTTAGCTGATAAAACAAGTGAAAGGGACACTATGATTTTGTTCATATGAAATACTCTAGCATTGAATTGACAAGACAGTTGGTAATTTTTTGAATTTTTCACTGGATAATTTCTCTCAACATTTTTATAAATTATTATTTCATTAAAAGATTATGTGAATAAGTGATAATAGTCCATGAATTTTTCATATAGTTGGGACTGCTTCCTGGTTATATTCTCTTTTAGGAAAAGTCCTTGCCCATAATGTTTCTTAACAATATATCATTCTCAGAATCACACAATTTATGAGTTAGAATGGCCTTCAGTAAACATTTAGTCCAATTCATACCCCAGAAAAATCACTGTGTGCATGTGTGCATGACACACACCCATACCGTCATAGACCCACACCCACACCATTCAGCCTATTTTTTGAAGATAGTCCAATGAGGTAAAACCTACTCCCTCCCAAAGAAATTCATTATACTTTGGATATCTCTATTATTAGGTTTTTTCCTAACATTAAACTTAACTTTATCTTTTTGCAACATTCATCCATTGTTTCTAGTTTTGACTAGTGTGGCTGAAAAACGAACAAAAAATAACAACAATAACAAAAAAACCCTCCAAAACACAACCCTTAAACCAAAACAATCCAATTGACTCTTTTTATTTTACTTGATAGTCTTTCACCTATTTTCAGATAGCTATTATCTTTCCTCTGAGTTTTTTGTTATTCCAGCTAAACATTTTCATTTCTTTTAGTGGACCCTCAAATGACATGAATTAATGGCTTTTCCTCATTCTGGTGGTCCTGTTCTCAGTCTTCTCATATCATTCCTAAAATGTACAAAGAACTGAACATGATACTTGAAATGGGGTCTGACTAATACAGAGAGCTGAACTACCACCTTTTTATGACTAGAAAGTTTGTTTCTCTTAATGCAATTCAAGATTTTCTTGTCTGTCATATATCAATATGGACTTGTTATTGAATTTTCTGTCCACTAAAACTTATAGATCTTTCCCTCCCATTTGCTGTCCACCTATGCCTTCTGCATCTTGTATTTGTGAAACTGAATTCTTGAATTCAAATGTAAGATTTGATTTATCCTTATTAAATTTCATATTGTTAGATTCAGTTTAATTTTCCAGTCTGTGTAATTATTTTTAGATTCTGCTACTATCATTCATTGTGTTAGCTATCTCTCCTAGCTTTATATCAGTTTAACATTAAAAAGGATGCAATCTTTTCAGACATGATTCAATGCCCTTGAATTTTCTATTATCTATACATGTTCCACTTTCATGTTCAAGAACTCCTAAATTACTTTTTTCTTTTTTATTATTATAGCTTTTTTTTTTAAATAAAACATATGCATGGGTAATTTTTTCAAAATTGACCCTTGCAAAATCTTCTATTCCAAATTTTCCTCTTCTTCCCCCAACTCCCTCCCTTAGATGGCAGGTAGTCCAATACATGTTAAATATCTTAAAATATGTTAAATTCTATATATGTATATATATTTATACAGTTATCTTGCTGCACAAGAAAAATCAGATCTAGAAAGAAAAAAAAACCTGAGAAGGAAAACAAAAATATAAGCAAACAATAGAAAGAGTGAGAATGCGATGTTGGTAGTCCACACTCAGCTCCTGCAGTCCTCTCTTTGGGGTATAAATGACTCTTTTCATCACAGAACAATTGGAACTGGTTTGCATCATCTCATTGTTGAAGTAAGCCACATCCATCAGAATTGATCATCATATAGTCTTGTTATTGCTGTGTATAATGATCTCTTGGTCCTGCTCATTTCATTTAACTGATGCTAATTCTCTCCAGGCCTCTCTGAAATCATCCTGCTGGTCATTTCTTATAGAACAATAATGTTACATAACATTCATATATCATAATTTATTCAGCCATTCTCCAATTGATGGGCATCCACATTGTTTCCAATTTCTTGCAATTACAAAAAGAGCTGCCACAAAAATTCTTGCCCATGTGGGTCCCTTTCCCTCCTTTAAGGTCTCTTTGGGATATAAGCCCAGTAGAAACACTGCTGGGTCAAAGGATATGCAGTTTGATAACTTTTTGAGCATACTTCCAAATTACTCTCCAGAATGGTTGGATTCATTCACAGTTCCACCAACAATGTATCAGTTTCCTAGTTTTCCCACATCCTCTCCAATATTCGTCATTATCTTTTCCAGTTATCTTAGCCAGTCTGAGAAGTGTATAGTGGTATCTCAGAGTTGTCTCAATTTGCATTTCTCTGATCAATAGTGATTTGGAGCACTTTTTCATATGACTAGAAATAGCTTCAATTTCTTCATCTAAAAATTGTCTGTTCATATCCTTTGATCATTTACTAATTGGAGAATAGCTTGATATCTTATAAATTTGAGTCAATTCTCTATATATTTTTGAAATGAGGCCTTTATCAGAACCTTTTAATGTAAAAATGTTTTCCCAGTTTATTGCTTCCTTTCTAATCTTGTCTGAATTAGTTTTGTTTGTACAAAACCTTTTAACTTAATACAATCAAAATTATCTATTTTGTGATTAATAATGATCTCTAGTTCTTCTTTGATCACAAATTCCTTCCTCTTCCACAGGTCTGAGAGGTAAACTATCATATGTTCTTCTAATTTATTGATAATATCATTCTTTATGTCTAGATCATGAACCTATTTTGACTTTATCTTGGTATATGGTGTTAAGTGTGGGTCAATGCGTAGTTTCTGCCAGATTAGTTTCTAATTTTCCCAGCAATTTTTGTCAAATAGTGAATTCTTTTTTTTTTTTAATTTTTATTTAATAATTACTTTATATTGACAGAATCCATGCCAGGGTAATTTTTTTTACAACATTATCCCTTGCACTCATTTCTGTTCCGATTTTTTTCCCCTTCCTCCTTCCACCCCCTCCCCTAGATGGCAAGCAGTCCTTTATATGTTGGATATGTTGCAGTATATCCTAGATACAATATATGTTTGCAGAACTGAACAGTTCTCTTGTTGCACAGGGAGAATTGGATTCAGAAGGTATAAATAACCCGGGAAGAAAAACAAAAATGCAGATAGTTCACATTCGTTTCCCAGTGTTCTTTCTTTGGGTGTAGCTGCTTTTGTCCGTCATTTATCAATTGAAACTCAGGTCTCTTTGTCAAAGAAATTCACTTCCATCAAAATATGTCCATACAATATCGTTGTCAAAGTGTATAATGATCTCCTGGTTCTGCTCATTTCACTTAGCATCAGTTCATGTAAGTCTCGCCAGTCCTCTCTGTATTCATCCTGCTGGTCATTTCTTACAGAACAATAATATTCCATAACATTCATATACCACAATTTACCCAGCCATTCTCCAATTGATGGGCATCCATTCATTTTCCAGTTTCTAGCCACTACAAATAGGGCTGCTACAAACATTTTGGCACATACAGGTCCCTTTCCCTTCTTTAGTATTTCTTTGGGATATAAGCCCAATAGAAACACTGCTGGATCAAAGGATATGCACAATTTGATAACTTTTTGGGCATAATTCCAGATTGCTCTCCAGAATGGTTGGATTCGTTCACAACTCCACCAACAATGCATCAGTGTCCCAGTTTTCCCGCATCCCCTCCAACATTCATCATTTTTTCCTGTCATCTTAGCCAATCTGACAGGTGTGTAGTGGTATCTCAGAGTTGTCTTAATTTGCATTTCTCTGATCAATAATGTTTTGGAACACTCTTTCATATGAGTGGTAATAGTTTCAATTTCATCCTCTGAAAATTGTCTGTTCATATCCTTTGACCATTTATCAATTGGAGAATGGCTAAATAGTGAATTCTTATCCTAAAAGTTGGGATCTTTGGGTTTGTCAAAAACTAGATTGTTACAGTTATTGACTATTTTGTCCTATGAACCTAACCTAATCCACTGATCAACTAATCTATTTCTTAGCTAGTATCAACTGGTTTTAATGACCACTACTTTATAATATAGTTTTAGATCTGGTACAACTAGGCCATCTTCATTTGATTTTTTTTCATTAGTTCCCTTGAAATTCTTGACCTTTTGTTCTTCCAGATAAATTTTGTTATTATTTTTTCTAGATCAGTAAAATAGTTTCTTGGAAGTTTGATTGGGATAGCACTAAATAAATAGATTAAATATGACCAAAGATCTGTTGTGTCCTTTTCTCTTTCCTCTAATCTCTCAATTGGTGATGCCATTAACTCTTGTGAATTCAGTCATCTTTCTGTTTTCTACTTTACCCTGTTTCTCCTTCTGCTGTAGTCTCCGTATTAGGCCATTAGCATGCATGTGTGGTAAGGAACTAAGCCATTAAACTCTGAATCTCCTAGGAACAAGCATCTTTATCTCCATCCTGGCCATTTTCTGTCCATTTCTTTCATAATATAATGAAGTACAATAAAATGTAGAAGTTAGGTCCTGGAGTTAGTAGGTTAAATGAATATTATGAATAATCAAATGACTCTTGAAAATACTTTACAGTAATAATAAAATACAATAGTATCTTTAAATAACTATAATATGTCATCTTCTTGAGACTAAGGATTATTTCATTTTTGTATTTTTATCTCCAGTAACCAGTATAGTACCCGCAAGACAGGAGATGAATAAATGTTTGCTGATTGATTGATGGCTAGGAACTCTTTAAAAATGACATTCTATATCAGAGAGTTGATGTCCCTGAAATGGTTACTAAAGAAAAAAATTGAATATAACTTCTATTTTCCATAGCATCCTGTTAAACTATTGAGTAGGAGAAAATATGGAAACCAGGTCTTCTAGTTAAATAGGACATATCAGAAATAGCTAAATTATTTAGCTGTGAAAAAAACTGGTAGCTAGGCATAATAGTCTTAAAAGGACTTTACACACATCAACAAAGGGTTATCACAGCATCACAACTTGTTTCTTCTTCCTGGTTCTAGGAAGAATGGACAAAAGGAAGTCAAAGAAATCTAGAAAGGCCAAGTAAGTTTATCCCTTTCACGAATTTTATTGGCTTCAGAAGAACAGACTATCTGTCGGTAGAATGAAAAGGAGATTTTAGAATTAAGCTTAACAAGTTCAGATGCTCCCATTGTTAAAGGCATGTGGGAACTGGTCTCATGTCTCCCATATCGGGCTTTTTGAGAGGGAAAATTGACATTCATGTTATTACAATTGCTATTTTTCTATCTTTTCTTTCAAGTACTCTACAGTTCAATTTATTTAAGTTAGATGTAGAAATGATAAATCTCCATTGTACATTCTGGGAATTTTCCAGGAATCACAATCAAATGAACTAACTTGTACTTTGCATTATCTTTCTTTTTTGTGAAATTCAGAGAATTTTTACCTTTCTCTAGTTTGATAATAGGCTTGTAGTGAACCTGGATATCTCTTTTCTATATCAAAGTATTAAAATATGACTCCTGTTCAGTGATGAAGAGAGCCATCTATACCCAGAGAGAGAATTGTGGGAATTGAGTGTGGACCACAACATAGCATTCTCACTCTCTCTGTTGTTATTTGCTTTTTGGGGACAATTTTTGCAAATTTTTGTCTTTCTTTCTCAGTTTTTCTTTTTCTTCCTTCTTGATCTGATTTCTCCTGTGCAGAAAGATAATTGTATATATATGTATAACATAAATTGGAAAAAAAAATAAAATACGGCTCCTACAACCTTCACAAAAAAGCAGCTAGGTGGTACAATGGATAGAAAGCTGGACCTGGCATGCAGAGAGACCCGAGTTTAAATATGATCTTAAGTACTTATTGTGTGACCTTGGGCAAGGCCATTACTCATGTTTGCCTCAATTTTCTCCTTGGCAAATTGAGCTGGAGAAGGAAATGGAAAACCACTCTGATATCTTTGCCAAGAAAATCCCAAATGAGGTCACAAAAAATCAGACATGACTCAAATGATTGAAGTAAAGGACTGAAGTTATTATTTAGGCAGCTCAAAGTACCCAAATTGTCTGAAATAACTGTAATAATGTGGCATATATTGTTGTCCTCAACCAACTTCATTTATGTAACATAACTGAGATCTATCTATCTATCTATCTATCTATCTAATTTGTTGTAGATAAGGCCTAAATGGTGTTAGTAAATAATAAAGGGTTCATGTGAATAGAGTAAATTTATGCCTTTTTAAATATTTCAAGGTATCTGAAATTATATATAAATATATAGTGATATATAAGTACATGTGTATATATACATATATATATACATACATACATATATTTATATACACACACATATACATTCCAGAGGCAATATGGCATTATTGATAAAGTTCTGGGCTCCAAACATAATTCTGACCATAAATGCTAGCTGTGTGACTCTAGCTAAATCATATAACTTTAACAAACAAGGATAGTAATATTCTTGTTATTACATAGATTTATTTGGTAATAGATGTATAGATGGCAATAGTTAAGTGACTTGCCCAAAGTTATACAAGAAGAAAAGAGTCAAACTTGGATCTGAACTTTGGTCTTTTTACTTTCCATTTACTATATTTTCCACCACATCACATACACCTTCTGCTGTAGTGCTATTAAAAAAATAAAAATAGTTAACATTTATATAGGGCTTTCCATGTGCCAAGTAGTATGCTAAACTCTTTATAATTATTATCTTATTTGATGAACAACCTTTCAACAACTCTGAGAGGTAGGAGCTTTTATTATTTTCATTTTACAGCTAAGAAAGTGAAGTAACCAGAAGTTGAATGATTTCTCCAAGATCATACGATATAAATGTCTGAAGTTGGATTTTAACTCAGTTCTTTCTGAGTCCAGATCAAGGACTCTATCCATGTGTCTCCTAGTTGCTTATTATTGTGTACATGTTGTCTTATATGCTTCAATAGGAGACTATTCAACATGTTGAAAATCTTTCTACAGTTCTCCACACTGGCTACCAATACAATTCCTCCACTTTTGCTACAAGATTTATTCACATATATTTTCCCCAATTATAAATCTTTCTGATGATCTTTTTATACCATATCTTGGGTGTAAATTCTTTATTTATAATATATTATAGACTGTGTCCACCATTCACCTCTTAACTGCCTCACAGTTTTGATTTTATAGATGTCATAAAATTCTCTAATCGTCAACTTATTTAAAGAGTATATGAAGTCTTTCAAGGAAATACCTCACCATCAGAGACTTTGAATCTAAAAGTTAAAAACAGTGCAAAGAGAAACCTACCCTATATTATTATCAGAAAGCAAAGGTGAAGTCTTGTGAAAGTTAAATAATGTGTTGATATTCATTATGCTACCATAGCTAACAATTTGCTTAATTTAATTCCATGAGATGGGCTAATGGTACTTTTGTAGTTGTGACCTCTAATCAGTCTTCCTCAGAGACAGCACCATCATTTGATAATGTCTCTGGTTCAGTTTAGGATTGATGTAGTGACAACAGGGAGTTAAGTGAGCCTTCAAGCAGAGGCTAACCATAAAAAATGGATACAAACAGAAATTTCAAGGGCAGAATTCATGTGTTTTCTACTTTAAAAATTTGAGGGAAGCAGGAAATTCGCATCAAACAAAACAGACCTCACTTTAATTTGATTCGGTTTAATGATTAAAAAAAAACCCCAAAGCCTATTAAGTACAAGACATGGCAATAAGTGCTGGAGATTCAAATACAAAACCAAAATAATTCCTGCTTTCAAGAAGTTTGTATTTCCCACACATGTACACATGTGTGTATGTGTGTGTGTGTGTGTGTGTGTGTGTGTGAATGTATGGATGATAGACATACAGTTTATGTGTAATACATATTGTCTGGGAATACAAACTCTTGAGAATTCTTACAATAACTTCCATTCTCACAGATGTAATGTATCTCCTAGCAAGGCTATATTTTCCCCTTTGCATTTTAAAGGCAATTCAGTGGATTTGGTGCTGTCTTTGTCCAATGTTATTGGTTCAAGCCCCTTTCTAGTGTCTTTCCCCCATTAAACACCATCAATTATTTTCCCCATTTCATTTAACTAGTTATCATCAAATAGCTTTTTTAAAAAAATCACTAAGAAGATATAACAAAAACAGAAGTTGAAAATATTTTCCTCAAATATCCCCAGGATACACTTTCTTCTAGACAACTTCAATCCCTAGGGTGAGTGGACTCAAATATTAAATATTTTCTACAAAGCTTTTGCCTACCAAATTCATTTCCTTCTGAGACTTAGTCAATGGCAAATTATTCTCTTGTTTATATGCTCTGGATTCTTGGATCTATATCAGATTTTATTGTAATTAAGCTATACCAATAGAATTCTATCACTATTTTGTGATTATTGTCCACTTTAATTTGTTAGTAACAACATCACATTTTTATAGCTCCTTAAGGCTGTGGTATTATAGTTGCAAAGTTGAAAAAAATTTTAGAGATGATTTGGCCCAACCATTCCAATACATAGTGTAGCTGGGTGACACAGTGGCTAGAGCATTAAGCCTGAAATTAGAAAGATCTGAATTTAAATCTAATCTCAGACAATTAGTAATATGTCTTGTGTCTCTTTTGCTCAATTTTCTTATCTGTAAAATGAGCTGAAGAAGGGAATATCAAACTACTCTAATATCTTTGCCAAGAGAATTCCAAATGAGATCATGGTCAGATATGACTGAAAAAAACTTAATTACACAACTTCATTGTAGATATAAAGAAATTAGGGCCAAAAAAGATTAATACTTTGCTTAGTGACAAAACAGTAGTGAATAACAGAGTTAAGATCTGAAATCAGGTCCTTTCTTTCCAAATCTCATACTTTTGTCATAGTTTCCTATGTGTAAAATACACGTATGATTATAAGATTATAGAAGAAGAGCTGGAAAAAATCTAAGAGGTCATCTAGTCTAATCTTTTAATTTTATAGATGAAGAAACATTAGCTCCCCCATTAGCTCACCCACCCAGAATTACTTGGTAAATGTTGGAGATGGGATTTGAACTTGTTAGCATCAAAAATGGCATTTAAGCTTATTGATTGATTAATATTGTTTTCATTTCTCTGATAAGGCAATTGAACTTTTAATAGCTTAAGGGATTCACCAATGAACTGTTACCTAACTTGCATCTGAGTCAAAATTCTATCATAGAATGACCAGCAGGATGAATACAGAGAGGCTTGGAGAGACCTACATGGACTGATGCTAAGTGAGATGAGCAGAACCAGGAGATCATTATACACTTCGACAACGATATTATATGAGGATGTATTCTGATGGAAGTGGATTTCTATGACAAAGAGACCTAACTGAGTTTCAATGGATAAATGATGGACAGAAACAGCTACACCCAAAGAAGGAACACTGGGAAATGAATGTGAACTATTTGCATTTTTGATTTTCTTCCCGAGTTATTTTTACCTTCTGAATCCAATTCTCCCTGTGCAACAGGAGAACTGTTCGGTTCTGCAAATATGTATTGTATCTAGGATATACTGCAACATATTTAATATATATAGGACTGCTTGCCATCTTGGGGGGGGTGAAGGGAGGGAGGGGAAAAAATGAAACATAAGCGAGTGCAAGGGATAATGTTGTAAAAAAATTATCCTGGCATGGATTCTGTCAATACAAAGTTATTATTAAATAAAAAAAAATTCTATCATAGGGATTCTAACTCCAAATATAGCACTGGTAGTCATTGTTATTAATTTGCTATACATACTTTCTTATAAAAAAGTATTAGCAAAAAAGGAAATTTCTTTGATAAATGAAATGAAAGCAATAACTAAGTCTGAAATAAAATGTTGTATTTCCTAGAATAAATGGCCAGAATGTATTCAGTTTGCGAACAATGCCATTGCAGGTGACTTATGGCTGAAATAGTGATAAAAGTAGTATTGGTGGGTGCCAAGTTCTGAGACCTCTTACCCTTATCTTTCAGCTCTATATGAATGAGATATTGGATATAAAAAATTTAAAGCTCATATTTTCAGAGATTTCTAGAGTAAATGATTTCCATTTCTATCACTGGTTATTTAGAATGGCAATATCAGTAGTGCATACTTTGTAAACAATTTCCCCCCAAAATATTCAGGTTTCTTGGAATTATCATGCATTTTTTGTTATTAATACAAAATAATGGTGGTTTTCAGCCTGTGAAAGCTCTTCTGGGAATCTAACTCTACTTCAGGAGAATTTGGATAAGCTAAGCTGCTAAGCATGTTTGACTTTATCTCATTTTCCTGTTGGAGTGTAAGGCATGATCTATTTTTTGATACAGTTAGGTGATTCTTTTCTTTTTTTAATGACTGCTTCTTTTTCTAAAGGTTTACTAACTCTCCATGTAATAATCCTTTTTAGAACAGCACAAGAAATTAAAGTCAAACTCCTTAACCTATAGTTTATAGATTCTATTATCTTGCTTTTTAAAAAATTGCAAAAACATTTCGTCTCCAATTTTATGATATCTTTTTCTTTCTCCAGATTCAAAGATCACTGACAGTGGATCAGTGATTCTATCTGCCAGTTATTTTGTCTGAGCCTGCTCATAAAGGTAAGCTATAGTAAGTGATAGATTACTATCTCCTTAGTTTATCTTGTATTTTAGATCACTATTATCTGGTTTTATTCTATCCAACCCAAAGATCATTTTTTTCCTTGAAAAGGAGAAACATAACAAACATAGTGAGTCTACCTTTGGTCATCACAAAATTATTTTTTGCCATCCAGTGATTTTCATTGATCCGGTTCCTTTCAAAACAGCTACCTGATTTACTTTCAGCTTTATTCCATTCTGAGCTCAAGTATATCTGACATTCCTTGAAGTACATAATAGCATTTTCTAGCCATACCCTGTTACCTGTTTTTGCTTTTATCTTCTCTGCATGCCTTAATTTAAAAAAATTATATCTTTTGTTTTTATAAATTTTGCATTTCATATTTTATATCTTTTCCCACCTTCAGAGACTCAGAACCCTGACTTCTCCAGGGTGAGTGGTTTCTACTGTTTCCTATCTGGTTTCTCCCCATGGAGTTTTTGCCACCCTTAGCTCTTTTGGTTTACTGTAGATAGGTGGAACTGTGGTAAATCCTTTCTATATTCTGCAATTATTTTTCCTACCTCCCACTGCTTGGGGGGAAGGCTACATCTTCTTCACCTTATATTGAAAAACAACATTTTGAAAATTTCATCACACTCTGTTATTGACTTCAGAATTCCTTAGAGTTAAGATACAAATCATTGTCTTTTTAAAATATGTACCATGTAGAAGTTTGGTTAAGGTTCAGGACTGTGTCTTAACTTTATGTAGCCTTAAATAAAGCTTATCCTCCTTCAGCCTGGGTGACAATCCTGTCATTGGTCATTTGTCATGGAGGAGGCTGACAAATAAGGAAGACAAAAAAAGTCTTAGTCTTCTTGAGAACAAAGATAGTAGATAATGGACATTGAAGGCTGGTAAATGTTTCCCTCATCTTTTGCTACATTTCTATTATTACAGTATAGCAGCCTTTGTTACTGATACTATTTTCTCTCTGAGAATCAATGCTAGATTTAAGAATTGCAATTTGGGGGGATGGGTAGGTGAATGGGGAGGAAGGTAGTAATTTCTCCAGCAGTTTAACAATTTAGAAAATTCAGTAGTCTTAGATTGCATATAATACTTCTGCAATATGAAAAAGGTTTAGTGTACCTGTGAAAAGAGAGCTATTTGCCTGCATGTTGTGAGATGTGATTCTCAGCTCCTCTGTTTCCAGATAGAATGAAGACTTTTGTCTTAGCTGAGTTTGTGAGATGATGGCAGTGATCAAAACTTTGTTTTTGTAGAGAAAACTGAGCTAGTTTTATCAGGATAATTCAGTTTTCAAAATATTTCCAGACTGGAAGAAATCACATTACCAAATTAGCTATCCAGGTGAAATGATAATAAAAAAGGCAGAAAGGCTTTTTGTGTGTGTGTTTAGTAAGCTTTCTTTCAACTTGCCTCTTTGAAAGGAGAGGGAGAATCTGAAAAGTCCATGTATTGGGAGGAGAGTGAGAATGAGTATATTAGCAACAGTATCAGTTTAGCCTAATGAATTATACTCTTCTCCCCACAGTTGAATACTTACTTTTAGTCTTAAGGAATTTATTTTCCCCTTCAATATTGGTTTTAGATTCACACAAGTTTCTACAAGTAGGATATTTCTTTTGAATGGATTAAGGAAAGTGTTTAGTTTAGAGACTAAGAAAATGATTTTTAGTTGAATTCATATATGTGATAGAAAGAAGGGAGGAAAGTGGAGGAGACAGTTGATCTTAAGAAGAAAGGGAGACTGTAAAAGAGTAACAAATTCTAACATAATGACACACATAAAGTAGATGTTAAAAATGTTGAATTAGGAAAGACGGGGTCACATGACCATCAAAATGGAGGTTTATACATTTTCTTTTCTTAGTCCCCACTAACTTTAAACTCCTTTTCCTCCCTGCCCTTTCCCAGCAAGGAATTATTCATATAGTTATTCTCCACAAAGAAATGAAATAGCCTAACAAGGTAACAAACAGTCTTGTGAATTAAAAGAGGAGAACTATTTGTTTATGAACCTCTTCCCCTATCAGCTTCCATAGTCTACTTGGGAATACAAGCCAGATTGTGTTGTGGGACCTGCTAAGTAATTTCCTTTCTGAAGCCTGCCTAAGTTTCTCATCCCCACCATTCTGTGGCAATGATCCACAGATCAGAAATAACTGGCAGAATGGGGAAAAAGTTGAATCCAATAGTAGAGAGTCTCTCCAAAGAAAAGAATGGAGAATAACTGATTTGGGACATGGGTATAATGAGCAATTTACTCATCACAGAATTATATTTGATAAGGTTAGAAAAGATAATTTCAAAATTTACTTCTTTGGAACACTAGTATACTGGCCATGATAAAAGGTTACTCGGCCTTCTGCCTTCTATCTCAAATTCAATCAAAACAACAAATATTTATTGTGATGCCTCCATATTCATGGTTTTTTACTTGGTTCTGTTGTGATATAAAGAACTATGAGGTAGTCCTAGCTCTGAAGAAATCAATAATACAGATGTATAACTATTTGCCAAGTCATAAACTAGCATAGGAAAACATAAATTTATTAAGGGTATTATCATCTGAGAAGTGTGGAGGAAGGACATCTTCTTTAAGGGGTTCTAGTTCCTCTGCAGAAACTACCATCTCTTTTTTTTAATTCTTAGTCCTCTGGTGGAATTTAGTACAACCATCTTTGAATTCTTGACACTATAGTGGTCCTCTCCTAGGCTCTAGATCTTCTGCACCTTAAGAAAAACTGTTCTCTCTGGGGGATGGGCCTCTTACTTTTTTACACTGTTCTTTGCCCTACCTTCCAAATGAATTTGCTTTAGGTGTAATTATGGCTACGTCTGGTACTGATCACATAGGTCACTGGACTTGATCAAGAAGACTTCTGTTCAACTAATGTATTGTTGGTGGAACTGTGAACTGATCCAACCATTCTGGAGAGCAATTTGGAAGTAGGCCTAAAGAACTAGAAGGCTGTGTACACTCTTTTATACAAAAGTACTACTTTTAAGTCTTTATCCCAAAGAGATTATAATAAAGAGAAATGGACTCATATGTACAAAAATATTTATAGAAACTCTTTTTGTTCTCAAGCTCAAAACTCTGTTGTAAACAGCTCTTCCTAGAGCACTTTGAAATTTTTTTTGCTTTGTCCCACTTTGCATTCCTAGGGTTACTTACATGGCTCAGGTGTCATAGTACTAGGTTCCCCTGCAACAATTGGTCAAGTCCTAATGTTTTCATTCATTACAATGTTTGTTTCCTATGGGGCTCTTCACTTGTGATATTATTAGTTAATATGACTCTGCCAAGTCATGTAGCTCATTATATAAAAATAATAAACCCTATTTCTGATCCTGTTCCTGGAAAGAACTAAAGATGGGAAGAGAAGGACAGTATATACTTCTTATGGAGCATCCACAATATGGAACATATTATAGAGCATCTACAATATGGAGCATAGTACAAGTCCTGTATGTATTATAGGAGTTCAGAACCAGGATAAATCATTTTCCATTAGAGTAGGTGAGACAAAGTGACACAGAGGAGATAAGATGAGATCTGAGTCTTTTTTTTTTTTCCTTTGGCAAGGTGATTTACTCAGGGTCACACAGGTAGGAAATGTTAAATGTTTGAGGTTAGATTTGAACTCAGGTCCTCCTGACTCCAGGGCAGGTGCTCTATCCACTGTGCTATTAGTTGCCCTATGATCTGAGTCTTAAAGAGTCTAACTCTCAGGCCTATAATTGAGCCCAGAAATTGTCTTTAAATATGCTTTTTTAGAGTGTGAAACAAGTAATAATGAAGCTTGCTACCTTTCTTGTGACAGAGAGATGATAGGCTCAAGATTTAGAAGACATACATTTTTGGACAAAGCCAATATAGCAGTTAAATGGTGCTGTATGCAGAGTGCTGAACTTGAAGATAGGAAGACCTGAGTGCAAAAGTGACCTCAGACATGTTAGCTCTATGAAACAGTAGAAAAGAGGGAGGCTTAGAACTGTCAAGTGGGAATAAATGAAACTGTCCAGAATGGATCAATTGTCTAAGTGAGTCATGAAAGATTAGTATTGAAAAGATAATCTGGAATCAGGCTATGGAAGGCCTTGAATGGCAGACTAAGGAATTAAACTTTCATTTGTGACTGTCCTCATCTTCCCCTATGCCTGAATATTCTTCTTTCTCACCTTAGCTTGAGAGTTCTTTACTTCTTTAAAGACATAGCTTTATGCACCATATACTACATGAAATCTTTCCCGATCTCTCCAACTCCTAGTATCCTTTTTATCTTATGCTCATATTATATAATTATCTAGGATATCCCAAAAATCTTAGTGCAGGTAAGCTTAAAATTGCACTCTAGAGTTTTAAGATATGCTGTATGAGTGTATAGGGTTTATCCCAGAAAATATAAGTTTTTTAAGAGAAGGGATTGTTTTATGTTTTGCCTTTCTATTCCATTGTCTCACATATAGCCTAATAACAGATGTTTGTTGATTAATATTCTAGGGAATGAAGTGATAATAACTGTGTGAACCTTTAGTTCTCTGAGTCAGCTAAATCTCAAAGAAGGCTTCCTTGTAAGAAAAAACTAGCATGAAGGAAGGAGTTAGAAAATAATTCTTCTCATAGGAGACATTTAAAAAAATATTTGGGTCATGACAGGATGAAAGTAGAATTTTAGATATTTCTAATCTGGCTGTAGTATGCAGGATTGAATGGCAAGCAGAAAGATGCATAATATAGAGCTACATATTTGAGTGTTCATTAAGTATTTTTTGAATGAATAAATTCACCCTTACTTGTATAATATTGCTTTTGAAAATATTTTTGAGAGAGGTCAAGGAGTAATTAATTATAGTTGAAAGCTCTGTGCAGTCTCCCAAATGCAAGTCAATCTGCTCCTCTCCTTGTATTTAATTTGAGGTTCAGCTTGCTATTCTCATTCAACATCTGTACAAGACTGACCCAATAAGGGATCCATCTATCTGCATACTAGATTACTAGTCTGGACAGTAGGAATTTTTCAAATACTTCAATGTTTGTTTTTGACTATAATGAGACTGCTCTCTTTTGAATGGTCATGACTTTCACTGAAGAGACTCTAGAGTATTCTAGGGTCTGATGTAATGAACAGAGTGGCCCCCATAGATCATCAATGGAAAATTCCTCTTATTTTGGATTCTGCATAGAACATTCTTCAGTAACACCTTTGCAAAATGTTTGACTCATATACACATTTGTGTTTTTTTCTTTGGATGTTGAATAATGTAAGCATCACTGAATGAAATTATCTCTGTTGTATCCATCAGGAAATATTCTATGTTCTTAACATATCCATGGAAGATACTTTGTATCTGAGTTTCAAATATATGGAAGCAGCTAGGATGATAAGGAATCCACCACAGAAATAAATTCAAATAATTTTACCTCAACAAAGTACTTATTATATGTAAATGTGCTAAGCATTGAAGTTACAAAAACATAAACATGACTTCTGCCCCTCAAGTAATTTTCATTCTACTGCACAGAAACGACATGTATACAAAAAGAAATACGATACAAAGAAAATTGAAAGCAGAGTATTGATTATGGAATAATCAGGAAAAGCTTCATAGAATGGGTGGTGTCTGAATTGAGTCTTGAAGGAAAACAAAGATTCTGAAAGGTAGAGAAAGAAATACATTTCCAGCATGGAAAATAGCTTGTTGCCAAAATACAGATTTCAGGAAGGGAGTTTCATGAAATAAGAATGGAGATGCAGATGGTTGAATGATTTTATTTGATGCTGAGGAAATCAAAGGGCTGGAAAAGCTACATTAATAAAAAGCTTCTCTTGAGTCTCTCTGTTAGGAAAAATTTGAATTGTTCTATGGCATGATACTAATAATATATTAGTATTCAACATGAATCTTCTGTAGTTCTTGTTTATTGTAGAAGACTGAGAGATGCAGTCAGAGAAAGTCATGACCTCATTACTTACATATTTTTTAAAACAGTGAATGCACTATCAGTAGCTTTAAAAAATATCCCAAAGCATAATGAGATTCAGAAAGAACATTTTCAATAAGCAGAAAGAGATGTTGGTTCAGAAGGATTTGTGAAAGATCTTCTCTATGATTGATAGCAAAGCAATAGCCCAGATTTCTGCTGTCAGACTTCATCCTTGTTGTGATATCCCTACAGTTATCTGGGATAATGTTACTTGGGATTTCTCATCATTTGTATCTAAAAACCAAAACCAAAATAGTTCTCTTCCTCCCAGAGGGATGTCATTAAAGTTTCCATGTTTCTTATTTCCATCTTTGTGATAACTTTCTATATCATAAGGTCATAGGATGATAGGATCATAAATATAGAGCTTTAAGGAGCCTTAAAGGTCATGTAATCAGATTCTAGGGGACTAGGGCACATCTGTTTCACTTGATTTATATCCCAATGAGCTTTGTATATTATGGGTACATGAGGACTCCGATAGATGCCTGCTTTAGGTTTGGATGCATTTCAAACGCATCTAAGACAAGATCACAAGTATTAGCAAAAGTAGAGAGGGGAAATGCAAGAAGGAATCAATGCAAGCTAACTTTTCTTACAAGAAAAGAACTTGATATTCCATTCTACAGTAGAATCCTTCCTAATTAAATATGCATCTTAAAATAGGATAATATTAATTGTTATATACAAATCATATTATTTATGAATTCACAGATTCACAATGAGCAGAATTAGATGCATTTGTCAAATGACATTTGGTTGGGCATCATATAATAAAAATATTTTTCTTCCATTGTTTGGGGATATATATTAGAACATGTAAGGATAAGGAAGTGTTAAGATGGGATTTCCATGGCTGAATGTCAACAATATTAAAATATTTTAAAATTTACATGATGTATCTATGCTGTTTGAAAGTGGAAATGTTGCCTGAAGACAGCTAGATGGCACTAGAGCATATACCAATATCTAGCATTAATAAAGTATTGGAATGTCATTCCCCTCTTGTTAAGTAATATTGGTATTTTTTTGAAAACACTATATAAAAATTATTTTTAAAATGCCTACAGAGGACTAGGCAATTTCACAACATTGAAGATTCATTCATTTTTTTCCTCATAGGACTTACATACTGAAAATATCCAAAAATTAAATAGATGACGTTTTCCCTCTTTGTCGATAAAAAATGAAGCACTAAATTACATAGGCGAGGTTTTCCATAAAAATAATAAATATATTTTGGGAATGCAAAATGTGCAGTGTCTACATTCACAAAGGGGATGTGGCGCTACTTCAATGACAATGTTAGTAACCAATAGCTTTTACATTTATTAAAGCAAGCTATGTAAAAGGGTTTTCTGGACCATGGATTTAGATTTGGAAGGCAACTTAGAAATTATCTGTTCTAAGTCCTTCATTTTCAGGAGGAAGAAACTGAAATCCTGAGTTATTCTTCCAATGTCACATAGGAAATAAGGGGGCAGAGCCAGGATTTGAATGCAGTTTAAAATTTAATACCTTCCACCTCATTATGTGGTCACCTTAGGATCTTTGTAATTGTTAGAATCCAAATAATATGTTTAATTAGATTTTTACCTAAATCTTCATTCTGACATAGAGTGTTTTGGGAGAAATAATGAAGCATTAACTTGCCAATAAGTTTAAAAATAACAACAAACACTTTTAATGCCATTTTGTATAGTGAATGTAAAAAAGAGTGTTCTTAGTAGCATTTTTAAAATCATAATGTTGAAAAGTAGCTCTGAGGTCACCTTTTTTTAATCCCCTCCCTGAAGCGTAAATCTCCTTTATGACATTTTCAACAACTAGTGAGTCCAGCTTTTGCCTGAACAGTTCCAATTATAGGGAATTCACTACATCTCAAGATAAACCCAATTTGATTCTTGAAAGCCTCACTTAGAAGTCTATTTTTTTTTCTGTTCAGCTAAAGTCCTATACTTGGCAAGGTGATTTGATATCTTACTATCTCTTCATTCTTCTACTATGCCCTTAATTTTTAATCCTGAAGCCTCTTGCTAACCCTAGAATTCACACTCTTAAGTACACTCTGCCCCATGGTCTTTTCCTTTGATTGTATTGTTCTTTTCAGAATCTCTGATTCAGAATGGTGTCTGGGCCAGTCATGTCTCATTCCTTTTCGGGCTTTACTCAGGACTTCTTTTTCCCAAGGTACTCCACTTTTCACTTTTAGTCTCTTTTTGTGCTACAACTTATTAGTGAAAGCAGAGATTGTCTTTTTTCTACTTATATTTGCATTCCAGCCCTTAGAACTGTTTCTGGGATAAAGTAAAGAGAGGCTTGAATATTTATTGACTGACTGACTTCATCTTTGCTTTCAATTTCTTTTAAAAACATTTTTGCTCTACCTTTTACAATCTGAAAATAGTTTTTGGTGGATAAAATGGAAGTAAAATAAGCAGTCATTTCTCCTTCCTTTTATTTCTTTAATACTGTGCCATCTGCTTGAAATAGAGGGCCTATCTTCTCTTTAAATTTCTTGACCTGCATATAACAAGGGCCAAGTACCACTTTTTTTTTTTTTGTAGTCCTTAATAATTTTTTTTTCCAAGCTTGAGCTCATTTTCAGTTCTGGTCACTATTCTTGCAAGTTCATGCTGCACTCTTCTAGATTATATACTTATCTTTTCATATTTCATATAATTCTTTTAAAATCTAAGATTATTTGAAAATTGCACATGCAGTTATATCAATTTCTTTAGACATGTTCTGCTTTTTTCCCCTCCTCAGGATAATAGCATATGGTATCTTTGGAATTTGACTCCTGAGAATCCCTCATCCCTTTTGAATGGTTTTCCTTTTAGAGTCTTTGTTTTTCCTATTGAATTTTTCTAAGTTTGCTTGTATGTGACCTTGAATATACATGAGACCATCATTTTTTTCTTAGTTATCATCAGCTCTAGATAACAAAGTCCCCTTAGTTCCTACATTTTTTTCTTCTTTTTTATTCAGAATTTTCTGCCTTCTAGTTAAATTCAGCAAATATTTATAAAAATATTATCTGTGAAGCAGTGTGCTAGATGCTAGGGATAGAAAGATGAAAACAAGATATTCCATAATCTCAAGCAACTTACAGTCTAAAAGGGGAGGGGTAGGTGATGACATTTACATAGTTATTCTATCCAAATCAAAGCTCTAAGCAGAGGACTTTTAAGAAAACTTCAGATGGTATGAAAGAAATCTTCATGGAAGGACATTTTTGCTGAACCTTGAAGGAAGAGAAGGATTTCATAAGATGGTAATGTGGATGGGGTTTAGTGAAAACTTGAAGGATGTCCTTCAGTGTCCTTATCTACTGAATAGAAATAATAATAATGACATCTCAGGATTGTTATGACAAAATAGTATTGTTTTGTTTTAAAACATTTTTTAAAATTATATTTTATTTCAACCAGGAAAAAAATATTTTCTTCCTCATAACCCAATTGAAATAAAAAAAAATCAAACATACTTCTGTTTCAAACATGTATCATCAAAATAAAATTTGCATTGACCATGTTAAAAATAACCATTTAAAAAATGTATGTCACATACGACACTTAGAATCCTCCTTTCTTTCAGGAAATAAGAAGCATATTTCATCATTCATCCTCAGGAATTATGATCATGCTCAGATATTATGAAACATGGTGAGTCTCCAATTCTTTCAAAGTTATTTGTCTCTACCATGTTGTTGTAATTTTGTAAGTTGTTCTCCTGATTCCTTTTACCTTATCTATATTACTTCATACAAATCTTTTTAGGTTTCTCTGAAACCAATGAGAATGTTTGTAAAATGTGCTATATAAATGCTAGAGATCATTATTAGTCTTTTCATCATTGTAACAGTCCAATAATAAAATGAGTCTCCCTAGAGACAAGCTGACCACTTATTAGGAGTTGGGTAGTAATTCACATGTGAAAAATTCACAATGGCTTTCTCTGTGCCAAAAGCTACATTTATTTATGAGAAGAGGTCCTACCTCTAGACAAAATGAAGAGGTAAAACAGGTACCATGAGTAGTAAATATGATATAGATTTGGGAAAACACATAGCAGGGAAAAAGGGTTTTTAATAACTAACAATAGAAAAGACAAGTTCCCTAGTGGAACTCATGATTAACCAGGAGAAAAAGAATAAGCCATGAAGTGGGAGTACAACATTGACTGAAAAGCTAGATCCTATATGGAACTTAGCACCCTAAAAGAGTTAGTTATCTATAATAAGGAGAAAGATACCATGAGGGAGGAATAAGAGGAAAGACACCATGAGGCTTGGGGGAGGAGTGAGAGGAAAGACACCATGAGGCTTGGGGGAGGAGTGAAAGAAAGACACCATGAGACAGAATGCTCTGGCAGTCTAACCCAAAAAGGATTTAGCAAAGATGCCATAGGCCATAGAAAGATTTATAGAGGAAATTTAACCTCCAGGATTTGACATTAAAACTCTGCATTCTGATTGGATACAGTAAGGTAGGGTTGAGCTGATCACCATTAGTCTCCTTCCCTACTTGCTTTAGGGAGTAATCTTATTAGTTCTTCAGGCTTTCTCTTCCAATCCCATTATTATCCAGGACCTCATCTTTGTCTCTCTAAATCTCTCCTCCAGGATAAATATTTCTATTTTCTTCAACTGATCCTTATTTAACACCATCTCAGCAGAATCCAGTTCTTTTCCAAGCCTTGACTACCTCTACAAAATCTCTTGCCTCTATTCCCTTCTTTCCATTCATATACCACCAGCCTAGCTCAAGCCTTGATAAATCTCTTACCTGAATAATTGTAATCCCTTCCTGATAATTCTCTCCATTTCTCCAATCTAACTTTCATATAAGGTTTATAAACCACCAAATTCCTTTAAACATGTCTGTCCATGTCACCCTTCCACTCATATAAGTCAAATGACTCCCGTTTATTTCTAGGATAAAAGAAAAACTCTGTATGGCATTTAAAGTCCTTCACCACATGACTGAAATCTACCCAAGTTTCTTGACTTATCGAATGTTATATTCTGCCCCCTCTTTACATTCCATATACTAACCAAGCTGACTTATTTGTAGTTCATTATGAATAACACTTTATCTTCCATCAATGTACCTTTACCAAGGCTGCCCTTCATGCCTGAAATGAACCCGTTCTCATTTCTGCCTCCTAGAATTCAAAGCTCAGCTAAAGCAACACCTACTACAGAGTTCTTTCCAGGTTCCCTCAGATGCCAGGATCTTCCCCTTCATTGTTATTCACATATATTTATATGCATATGAATATATTTACATATTTTTTCCCTAAAGAAAATGCTTTCTCTGATCTTTGAGGATGGAAGTTTTCATTTTTTGTCTTTTTATCCGCATAAACCTAACACAATGATTCCAGGTAGGTGGTAAGGGTTTAGTAAATTATTTGACCTTCATTCTCAAAAAGAAGACCAGGGCATTGGAAAATTGATGTTATGACTTGCAATTTAAATGAGGCAGGGCTAAGCAAAGTCACCAGCCTCACTCTTTCCTCCTGAACCATCAGGTCCAGTGGCAAGAGAGATCAGGAGGAATGGAAATGGCCCTGGATGCAGTGAGAAACCTTGACATTTTTAGGCTATGGTCTTTAATAGGTCTTAGTTTGTCTAAGACAACACCCATTCAGTGATTAAAGGTAGATAAGAAATGAAGCAAAGAATGACCTCTTTTACCTACTCAAAAGAAAAATTCTATCTGAGAGGGGAAGATCCTCAGGATTTCTAGTCAAAATGGAAACAATTGCTATTTATATTCTATTTGAAACTAAGAAGCCCAACATTGACTAAATGAAGGATTGATTTGGATTTAACATCCAATTAAGAAAGGACTCTATCGCCGTAAACCCCAAGATACCTTGGGAGGCTTCAATGATCAAAATTTATATTTCTTTGGGCAGAGCAGGCAAGGGTTCCCTATGTGGACAGAGGGAGAGAGGGAAAGAAGGGAGGGAAGGGAGAAGGGAAGAAAGAGAGGGAAAGGGGGAAAGACGGAGGGAAGGGGAGAAGAAGGGAGGGTGGAAAGGAAAGGGGAGGGAGAAAAGAGAGGGAAAGGAAAAGAGGTGGAAAAAGAAAGAAAGAAAATTGCTTAACTGAACTGGCCAGTTGGGTCCCAATGGGGCATCCACTAATACTCTAAGATTGTTGATTATTATTTATCCTTAGTTCTCAAAGAGGACCATGCCCCATTGTCTCCGTAGGAGTTTAGTAAATGCTTATTGAATGAGTGGTTTGAAGTTCCTTAGACATATTGGTCTTCCTTATCTAGACAGTCTCCATATTTTAAATGTCTTTCCTACTATAAGTAGTAGTGATCAGGTCCTGGGTAATCAGATGGGGTTAGCAAAGAAAGCCTGAAGCACTAATAAGAATAATAATACTCCCAAGACAAGCAAGGAAGGTTACTGATGGGTATGGGCTCAGCCTTATAGTCCCACCTTTGTGGAGGTCTTGGGAAATCCCACCTTACTGTATCCAATCAGAAAGCCAAGTTATGATGTCACACACAATGCCAGGTTAAATTTCCTCCATAAATGGTCTATGTGATCTTTGCCCAATTCCATTTGGGTTAGATTGCCAGGGCTTGTGGTTTCTTCCTTTTTGCCCTCTTCCCCATGCCTCATGGTGTCTTTTTCTTTGTTATAATTAACTAAGTCAGGGTTATGGATTTAGCCTTCCAGTTAATGGCATACTTCTATCTCTTAGCATATTCTCTTTCTCCTGGTTAATTGTGAATTCCATAAAGAACTTGTCTTTTTCTTTGGTAATTATTAAAGCCCCTTTCCTCACTAACTATATGCTCTCCCAAATCTATTTCATATTTACCACTCCTAGTGTCTATCATCTCTTCATTTTGTCTAACTTCTTTTCATAAATAAAGGTACTTTTTGGCAAAGAGAAAGCCCTTGTGAATTTGTTACATGTGCCTTGCACCTTGCACTTTGTATTTTGATGAAGATTTGCTATCCTGAGCTCATCATTTGATGCCAAACCCCGACATTTGATGCCAGACCTTAACCTCTTCAGGAAAATTTGGTATTGGAGAAAGAGCTTCTCAGGCAGAAGAATCGAAGTCAAATCCTTCCTTTACCATAGACTGAATATGTGACCCTGAGAAAGGCAATTAACTTCTCAATGCTCTAGACAATTTTATAAACTATTGTGGTGCTGACCTATATTGATGGAGGGAATTTCTTTATAGGAATTTTCTTTGTCTATAAAATCATAGGTGCATTCCCTGTCTTCTTCATATGTGCCCAGAATGGATGATTTCTTTCGGAGTGGGTCGAGTAACACATTACAGTGGGGTTATTACTTCTCTTTGTGTGCAGTTCAGGTTATATATAATTGACAAATCCCCCAAAGAAATACCCTGAGCCTCAATATGGCTGGTATAGCAGGATATAAACAAACTGACTTCATTTGGTGGATGCTATGCCCAACAACTGGTAACTGCCAATTGACCTCGACAATCACAGCTGTGAAGCCCAGAGGGAACAAGGACAACAACTTAGAAAAACTGGGATGCTAGCTTGCTCACAGCTCAGCTAGAAGTATGGTTCCCATTAATCCTTGCCTCACCTGGCAATATTAAGTTATTGGGAATACTTAATTGGTTTCTTCCAAATATCATCAGGGAAGGAGCTTATAATGGTTATAGGATTTCTGTCTTCTGCCATCCTGTACTTCTTCATCTCACCTTTTCCTGAGATAGCAATTGCATGATTTTGTGGCTGAGACACTTGAGCACCAGGCAGTTACTCCATCCTAGTGTTTGGAATCCCTTTTCCAAATGAGCATTTGCCTTAGTTTGTTTATCTTCCTATTAAACTTGGTGGAGCTTTATGGGACTGATGAAAGAGATGCCATGCCATTCCATGTTTTCTGGGGGAAATGAGGACTACTGAGTGGCAAACTCCAATGGTCTATTTTGATCTCTGGGTGAAACAGTAAGCATTTAATAAATGTTTAATGATTTTACCTAATTACCATTTTTATGCTATTGTAAGATATAGAGCATCTCTTCTTCCCCCCACATATCTCTAATACAGCTCCGATACAGACTGCCTTGCTTGTATTTATTGGTCATTATTATGAACATAGTGAGATCATAAGATTATAAGATCATAGATCTAGAACTGTAATGTCATATAGTCCTAGCTCTAGAAAAGAAAGAAGCTTCAGAAACCATTTAATCCAAACCCATAATTTTACATTTGAGGAAATTGAAACCTGTCTAAGACCACTTAGGTGGTAAAAGGTATTAGAATTCAGAATTTTTGAGGCTAGATATGATCAACTTTGTAAACAAATACTTTGTTCCCATATACTTCAAGTGGGTTGAAGTATACTTCACAATATACTGTACTCAGTACTTACTGAGGTGATTTCTAAGAACGCTACTTATTACATGGAATCCACATAAGTTCATTCCATAGATTTTTCATGTCAATTGGCTCTTAAGATCGCAGTGATAAATAGGAATGAAAATGACAAATGATGATAGCTAGTATTTATATAGTACTTTAAGGATTACAAAGTGATTTGTTAGCTGATTTTATTCTCATAACAACTTTGGGACATAGATACTAATATTATCCCTGTTTTATAGATGAGGTGATCAATGCAAAAAACAAAAACAAAACAAAATCTTTAAATAACTTGCCCAAGTCACACAGCTAATAAAAGTCTGAACCTGGATTTGAACTCAGATCTTCTTGGCTGCAGATTCAGCTTTCTATCTACTATACCACCAAATTAAGCTATAACCAGACTATGTTGAGGATGGATAATGAAAATAGATTGAAAACTATGGTACAGCAGAGTTATAATCTGTGCTCTCCTATTTCAAGCTTTTTGTCTACGTTGGACTATGTTCAATTTTAAGGATAGACTTAAAAAAGATCATTTTCCCTTTGGATCATTATATCTCTACCAAGAATTTATCCTAGGCAATCTCTGAACATGGTTTATATCTAGATTTCCTTAGAAGTGAAACTTGGAGTCAGGAAGACTTTTTTTTTTTAAAGATGATATCTTTATGAGTTCAAATTTGGCCTCAGATACTAACTAGTTATGTGATCCTGTGCAACTCACTTAACCTTGTTTGCCTCACTTTCCTCATCTGTAAAATGAATTGGAAAAGGAAATAGCAAACCACTCCAATATTTTTGTCAAGAAAACCCCAAGTAGGATCACAAAGAGCTGCATATGACTGAAATGATGTGTCACTGCTGCCATCACTGCCTGTGAAAGGCTGTACCTCATCTTTCCTTGCTGAGTTCAAAGTTGGTCTCAGCTGTGTGACCCTGGATAAGGCATTTAGCCATATTTGCCTCAGTTTCTTATTATGTAAATTGAGCTAGAGAAAGAAATGGCAAATCAGTAATCAAATCCTCAAAGTATCAATGGCTAATACATACCAGATACTGATTCTAAGATTTAACCTTTGATGTTATCATATTTAATTTATACCAGTATATGAAGCATACCAACATGGAAGTTCTACATTATATATTTAAGTAATCAGTCAATTAACATTTATTAAGTATCTACTATGTTCTAGACATTGTGCTTAAGCCCTGGAAATACTAAGGAGGGATAAAAAACAGCCCCTACTCTTAAAGATCTTTGTTTAATGGTGGCAAACCAGGTAATGATGTGTATGGCCAATATCCATGTCTTTAAATTAAGTGACAGTTTGTACTATGAGTAATAATAATAACTCATTAATACGGCATTCTAAAGTTGACAAAGCACTTTCCTTACAACAAACCTGAGAAGTGTTGAGCACAACTTATCTTCTTTTACAGATGAGGAAACTGAGGCTTAGAGAAATTGGGTAATCTGCTTGATCAAACCCTGATTTATCCTGGCTCTTTTCCTCCTACTACACAAAGCTTTCCCATGCCTTGGAAAACATTGTTGTTGGAAAAAAAAGCATTAAAAATGACAAGTACTACTCTAGTTGGGATGCAGGCCAGGGCAGGAAGCAGGTGATGCTTAAAAGACAAGTGGTCATTTTTCTCTGAGAGCTGTTTCAGGCCAATGATTTTTACACTTTCCCAAATATTCTGGCAGAGAGGAAGGAAGCATCCTCGGTGAACTGTTGGAAAGGCAATTTTGATAGCTTGGCTCATTGCCATTTCAAAGCAAGTCATAAGTGACTCAGAATATGCAGTGGCTTTCATGTTCCTCACCTTGATAAGTGAACATAAGTTACTGTCCTTTTCTTTGTCAAAAGTGAGCATAGCACAGGATTACTTTCTGTCAGTCTAGGAATTCTGCTTAAACATTGGTGGAGGAGTTTGAAGGTGGCAGTCACATGCCATTGCTCCTAGCATCCCTAAGGTTATAGTCAGCTCTGGGCACAATATACAAGTTTATGGCCATTTATGGGTCCAGAGTTATAGGAGGGAAACTCCTATCCATTGTCCATCTTTCACTTTAGCTTCACTTGTACTTTTTGGGAACCAGGATGTGAGACTGTAAGTAGGGATAATGGACCTAGATGACTGTTTTATGCAAATTCTTCTCATTCTTTGCTTTCTATTGGATACATTAGTAAACCCTAATGGAACAGCTTGGCCAGATGCAGTTACAGTGGAATTAATGATCTATCCAGTCTTACCATGTGTCCTAATATTGGAGATAATAACTGTTTGCTTTTTTTGGTGAATACTACCATTAATTCAATTCAGTAAGCACTTCTTAAATGCCTACTTTGCACAGATGCTTATGACACAAAGATTGAAATATGATATATTGCCCTCAAGTCTAAAAAGAGAGTCTATGGCATGGTTCCAAAAGATATAATGTACAATACCATGTCATAAAGCATCTTATATTCAGTAATACAATAAAAAGGACTAAAAAAAATCAAACAAATGTATCAGAGGTTAGAAGAAGGGCAAAAAAGGAATACCTCTACTTTTTGGAGTAGATGAACCAATCAGAAGTAGCTACATGGCAAAGTGAATAGAGCTTTGGACCCGAATTGAAATCTAGCTTCAGATATTTACTATCTGTGTGGCCCTGAGCAATTCAATTTAATGAATATTTATTAAGTGCCAAACATGGTGCTAAATGCTGGAGATACAAATAAGAAAAAAAGACAATCTCTGCCTTCAAGGAGTTTACAATCTAATGATTGAAGACCATAGACAAAATGAAGCTGAAAGATGAAGTGGGAAGTACCATGTAGTATTTAGGGCCAGTGTAGTCAAGCCTAGCTGACATACTGATGGAAAATGGAGTTACTTGGGAATTTCTTCAGGTTTAGAGCCCTCTATAAAGGAAGGGAAAAGTTAGCCATTTAATCACTTAGCCTCTGCTTCCTCTCCCCATTTTCTCATTATAACCCCCCATGTTGTTATGAGAATAAAATGAGATAATATTTGTAAGTACCTTCTACCTTAAAAGCTGTTTTATGAATATTTAGGAAAGGAAATAGTATCAATCATTGAGAATCTTTATCTAGAAAATGTCAGACCCTATTTATAAGATTTCTTTTTTAGAAAGGTAAGAGGCCATTAGATTGGTGAGGTATTGGGATGTAGTGGGAAGACTTGAACTCTGGTTCAGCTTCTGTCATATACTGGTTGTGTCACTGTGATTCTCAGTATCCCTAGGAAGTTATGTGAGTATATACATTGCAGGACAGAGGATGGCTTACATTTCTAGAGAGAACATCTTACTGGTTCACTATACTGATAGAACAAAGATCTGGTAAGAAAAAAATAGATTAGTAGATCAAATGAATATTATATATATAGTAGAACTAGATGTCCTTGAAACATTTTACAAAATTTTTCAAATAATTCTTTTGGACAAGATAAAGACATGGTACAGGTAAACTTCTTAAAAGAAAAGATCTTAAAATAGTCATAATGGGCAAGTATTATTGGGAATGTAATTTCTAATGGAATAGTCTAGAGATCTGTTTTTGGCACTGTGCTGTTCAACATTTTTGTCTATGATTTTTTATGAAGGCATAATTTATACTTATCAAATTTTATAGAAAAAGAAATTTAAAAAAGATAAATAACATTTTATTTGCCAACTTAAAGGCACTCTATTAATGTTTGCTATTAATAATAGAGAATAGAGTAATATAATATCATTCTATAGATGTCAATAGAATGGAAGGTAGAATAATGGAAGGTAGAATAATGAGAAGATAGAATGACTTACTCAAATTTTTGCTTTTCTTTTTCTTCCTCTTTCCTCTAATCTTTTGCCTTCATTCTCATTCTCTTCTACTTCCAAATGCAAAGATATTAACAAGTTGGGAGTCCTAAAAATTCCTTGAATAACAAAGAATGTTGTAGAGAAGAAAAGATTAATGAAAACAGAATCACTATCAAGGTATTTAAAATCACTTCTGATTAGTTAGTTCTGACTAGTTAGGCTGCACGGAAGATGACACTATCTTTCACATTTATAAAGTTATTTCTCCCTATCCCTTAAAGTATTTACTTTGTAGAAATGGTTATGGAGGAGAAGTATGGGCTGGAGACTTTACATGATATGTTATCAATTCTTCAATATGTCAATGATGCTATGATCTCATCATTGTTTGTATACCTTCCACCAGTACAGATTGTAACTGATCATGTTTTCCCATTCTGTATAATTTTTGTTCATTTTTTCTGTAAATCATTCTGAGGATCTGCTTAAAGTATTGGAGTCCTTCTTTTAGGTCTTTTTTAAAAAAAAACATTCTGTGGGTTCCACTGCAATGCTGGGGCTGCCCATCTGTTATCTCTGGCTCTTGTCACAGTAGATGGCCTGTATTCTTTTTCAGTCTCACATTTCCTCATGACATCCCTTATGGCACTTCTTCAAGGTCATTTGATAATTGCCGAGGCATAACAATATTCAATGTATATATAGACAAAACAAATCAAGTAATTATCAATATGGCATTCTAGGGTTTACTAATGTTCCCTCCAGGACAGAATTGGCAAATTAAAAACTACCAGTGACCTCAAGCAGCTTACCCTCTGGTAAGGGAATAATTTTCCCTTATTCCATCTCCATGAGTTTTCTAGAAAACCTAAGCTTGGCTGATTTTATTAACTCATCTTGCTTATCTGTTGCATTTGACCCTTTCTGACCTTAGTTAAATTACCCCCAACAGATGGCATTTATAGGTTTAATCAATACCATGCCTTTTTACTAATGACCCTTAATGACCTGGAGCTGCATTGACTTTGATTCTGTTGGAGTACTGACCCTGTAGAGCTAGGGATTCTGACAGCTTCCTGAACAGATTTTAATGTTTTTAGAAGCTTTTTTGAAGATTAAAAACAATCCTCTCTGAAACACATAAACTGAGAAAGAAAAACAATGGAAAGGGAGCAGAAAACCTTAGTAGACACTAAAACCTCAGCATAGGTAAAGAAAAATCAAAACAAGGAAATAAGAAATGAAAAAGAATCCATTGTTAAGCAAAACAAATATGAGGCAGATGTATATATGCTTATTTATGAATCATAAATCAAAAACTAGAAGAGACCTCAGAGCTGTATATATATGGACACTGAAGCTGAATGTAATTAAATCATTTGCCTGGGATTACACAAGTTTTAAAATATCACATGTGGGATTTGAACAGCAGTCTTTTGTCCTTTCCATAGTATCAGTTCAGAAAAGCCATTCAATTAGATTTAATGCAATGGGGATTTATCAAGCCCTACTATAGTGTATACACTATTAGATAAGGCTCCTTGGACACCAAGGTAATCACTCTTTCATTCTACTCTCAGTTAATAATTCTAAGTAGTTTTTACCCTAAAGAAGCTCACATTGGGGAGGGGAAAAGAACTGCCTACTATATGCCAGGCAATATAGTGAGTGTTTTCCAAATATTTTCTCATTTGATCCTCAAAACAATCTTGGGAGGTGAGGGCTATTTTTATACCCATCTTACAGTTGAAGAAACTGAGGCAGACAGAGGTGAAGTGACATGACTAAGGTCGTACAGCTAATAGTATCTGAGATTAGCTTTAAACTCAGTTCTTCCTGATTTCCTAGCAGATTCTCTATACACTACTTTACCTAGCTATCCTTCTTCTGTGAATATGTTCATTTTAATTTAGTATACCAATTTAACATATCAATTAAGTACCTATTATGTGTCAATCATTGTCCCATTATTCCACATTTGGGAATGTAGAATAAAACCACAGGCAAAAATCAAGTAATGGAAAGAACTGTTGGCTAGAAATCAGGAGATCCAAGTTTGAATTTGGATGATTACTTTGTGTGACCTCGGGCAAATAACTTTGCTGCTCATAACTTTTGAATACTCAAGGATATCCTGTCTCATCCTGTTAAGGTATTAGGGGAAAATTTTGTGGTCTTGACTTGATAGCAAGTTTGGAACAACAAAAAACTCCTTGAGTCATAAACTGTGTCTTTACTATATTTATCCTTGAAAAAAAATACAAAGCAGAAACAACCCTGAATGCAACTGAAATTTTAGAAGAGTAGCATTTATGTATCACTTTAATGTATATATGTATATGTGTCTACATATATAATGTATATATGTCTATATATAATATATGTGATGCATCTGTATACTTTAATATATGCATAAGTGTATATAAATATGGGTATAGATACATATATGTATGATGCACACATATGTGATAGTGAGAGAAATTATTGTTTCTCATATTAATAATCAACTATTGAATTGGAACATTTTTCCCAGAATTTTTTTCAGAAGCCTGTAGGTTGTAGAGACTCTGAAGGATATTGCTGATAATAAGACTGAATTAATTTTCTCCTCAATCTTGTACAATTCTAATACATATGGGGAAAGCCATTGTGTTCTACACAGGTTTAGGAAGGGGTAAAGTCTTTGATTAGACTGCCTAAAGCTGGGCAATTTGTGATATAATTAATTCCAGATCCCTTAGCCTCTCATTAGAATAGATTCACCCTTTCTAATATTGAAATTCTTTTTTAAAAAAATTGTTTTTAATATTTTTCTAATTTTAATATACATTCTCATTGTTAAACAATCAGAAATAATTGCCACCTACTCATCCAAAGACATATAAACTATGAATCTACCCCAATGATTGATCTTTGGCATTCAAGAGTATCACTGACTCATCTTATTGGTAATATGTTAGCATTATTAATAAAATGATTAATTACCAAGAAATTATGTCTCTTGAACTTTTTAAAGGTTACAATATTCACTGGCCACAATGCCTAGCCTTTATGATCATGCACAGAATAGCACTGATGTTATTATTCATTTGAAAGAGTCTTGAAAGCCTGCTTCTGGGAAAATAGAATATGTATAATAGAAGTGCCTTGGTAAAACTTTTGAGCATGTTCATAGTAATTCTGTAATTGGTTCCAATACATTTGCCATGTGATGAAGAAGAGGTTTATTGACTGGTTGTGGCTGAAAAGCTGGACCAAAGGTGATAAAGGACAATAGTTGACCTAATTCCTTCTCTTGGTTTGATCTTTTCTCCTCTGGTGATTTCTTCCTAACTCTGAAGCTGAAGACAGATACTGTATAAGGGAGAGACTTCCAGTATTTTTCTAGAACCTTGGTTCCTTGTCCCCATATTTGTTTGTTCTTTTGAGTTAAAGAAATAGGAGATTATGACCCTGTGAATTTCAAAAGGTCAGAAGAGCCATAGTTGTGGGAATGAAGGGTTAGGGTTAAGAATTGTGAGGAGAATGAGAAGTTAGGGTTCCACAGATATTGTCAAAACATGTTTAAGGGAGGGGTGAAGTATCTTGTTATGATATCTTCAACTAATCACTGTGTGAGAGTCAAGGAATTGGATAAACAACAAAGTTCCGGACAAAAGGGCCCAGATTTAAACTAGCCTGAGCTGGCTAGGGTCAATGATAAGTCTTTTGACATATGGAATGGGCAAATGAGGAAGATTGTAAATCTGACCAATTGAAACTCTGATTGTAAATCTGAACAGTTGTAAGTAACTGTGACTGTAAATTCAAGCAACCTGAACCTCTTGGAAGACTAAAGAACCTAACTAACAGTATAAAGCTTCAGTATTCAGTCTCACCCATGGGCAGACAGTGATTCACTCTCATGAGAATCGCTGAATAAAGAAAGAAAGGACTCTTTCTCACTCTAATGAGCATTGGTTGTAATACTATGCCTGGACCAACTTGCAACTGGGGAAGCAATGGGCAGCATTACACCCCAACTTACTCCCCAACCCTGATGAATTTCACAGTCTTTTTTTACAGAGTCAAGCCCTTGTCGGATTTTGCAGCCAACTCAGCCTGATCCCAGGAATGAGTATGCTAAGATTTTTTAAGTTTTGAAAGGTTCTGAAGTCTAGTCTATATCAGGTTTTGTAGCAAGCAGGTCTAGCTCTCACTGGGAGGAAAGATCTTCTAAACCATCCAAGACAAAGGCTCTTCCACAAGCAATGCTCCCTTTTCAGGTGAATTTGGTGTATCCTATATTATATAGAATCTGAATTAAATGTGAGTATACTCTCCCAAGAAATGGAGGTGCAATAGGAAGAATGTATCCCCAATACTGGGGAGTAGTTTTTATACTTTTGTTTTTGCTTTAGCAAGTGAATATTCCTTCCTAAATGCTAATTGATATTAATTGGTTAATTGGAATTAGTACCTACTTAACAACTTGGAGAACAAATTGTTTATTCTTTTGAGTTAGCTTAAAGAAATAGGAGATTTTGATCTGACAGCATTAGACTTAAAGATCTTGAGTTCCCCCTAGAACCCTAAAGGGGAGATGTAGTGGATCTCTGAGTAAGAGTAGGCTATTCACTGTGTATACATTATCTTATTTTATCCTTGTTCAGTCCTCATGTTATAATGGGTCCATACTATTATTATCCCCATTTTTACAGATAAGAGGGAGAACTTAGTGAAGTTCAGTGAATTGTTCCAGCTCACAAAGCTACTGAGTCACAAGCAAGATTTGAATCCATATTGTCTAGGTTGGAACTCACAACTTGATTCATTAAATCATTTTGCATTCTTTGGTATGGCAGATAGTTCCTAGGTCAAGCAATTATAATACCTCATTTTCCATCCTAGTTCTGATTTTAAAATATCCTGCCTATTGTTAAATTTAATTTAACCAACATTAGTTAAACATCCACCAGCTATATAACGGTATGCTAAATAAAGATGAAAGTTGGTACAATCCATACTCCCCAAGGAGTTTACAATCAAACAATGGGGGATAAGATAGATAGAAATGGCCACATAACACACACACACACACACACACACATATATATAGATATATGTGTGTGTATACATTACATATATATATATATATATATATATATATATAGAGAGAGAGAGAGAGAGAGAGAGAGAGAGAGAGAGAGAGAGAGAAAGAGAGAGAGAGAGAGATGATACGTAAAGAAGTAGACAATTTCTAATGGAAATGTGGTTGGACTTAAGAGTCAATTTCCACCTTAGCCACCTATTAGTTATTTGATCCTGAAAAACTCATTTATTGTTTTAAAGTCTGAGTCTCCTTTTCTCTAAGATAATGGTAACTATACTGGTATTACTTACTCTCCAAGGGATTTGCCATTTTCTTGTCTAGTAGCTTAAGGCAAATTAATGTTAAGTGAATTGCCCAGGAATACACAAGTCATAAGTACTGAAGCTGGATTTGAACTCAGGTTTTCCTAACTTCAGGATCAGAGCTCTATCCAATAAACCATCTAGTTGCCTTAAAGTACTACATAAAAGTAGCAGAAGTAATTATTATTATTTTTGTTGTTTTTTTTTCTTTTTACAAGATACCATGTAATAAGGGCAAAGAATAGCCAAAGTGCCCTAAAAAGTTTGAAGGAAGAGAGGCTATTTTTATTTTGGAGGGGTCAAAAAGGCTTCATAGTGTTAGTGGCATTTTATCCTAAACTTTTTAGGAAGGGAATAAAAGAATAAATGAAGGAATGAAGAATTATTTATTAATCGCTACTTTGTGCCAACCATAATGCTAAGTCCTAGAGATATAATTACAAAAAAACGTAGAGACAGTTCCTGCCCTCAGACTACTTTATAAACTTTGGACTGGAAAAGTTTCTGGGATAGAGAGTGCTCTCTGAAGGAAGCAGATTGACACATCCAATCCAGGAACAATGACAGAGATTTGATCATGATTTATGACTCCAGAACTGCAGAAGAGAAAGGGAAGGAAACATGTTAGCAAAGTCATGGGAGAGAGGACTAGAAAGTTGGGTCAGCTGGGGCTTTTCCTGAAATAATGGTCTACAAGAGACAATCATCAGTTAGTCCAGTAGATGCAGGGACTGAAGTTGTTTCTTTCAAACTGGAAGCAGTTGGTAAGGCAGTAGAGGAGAGATAGCTCAACCAATTTGAAGGAAATCTACTTTACAGCTATAGAATGCAGTGGGAGTAGGGATATTTGTGGTGGTTAGGGAATACTGTTTCTATGCCTTGTTTGCCTTTTGTTTTTGAAAAGGACCAGTCATTCATGATGACTTGTGTGTGAATTGGATTTAAATGTGGAGACATCACATGAATCTTTAATGTCTAACCAAGCTCTAGGGGCTCTACAATGACTGCTTCAGCCTTTGGAACAAGTTATTTTCATTCACCCATTCTACCAGAGAGAACCTTCACGTGCTTGGAGTAGACATTCTCTTAACTTAACCGATGGGTTTGAGGTCTGTTGCTACTCAATCTAGTCTAGTCCATCTGAGATAATTTTACCAGGGTATGGCAGCTGAGCATGCTACAGCTTTTTTGATCAACATGTGAAGGATAGACACCAAAGGTGGATGACAAGTCCTGAAAAAGATTCTCAAACTCTCATACCAGAGAAGCTAGTCCTCTCTGTTTCCTTTTATGTAACTGGGGAATGACATGAATAAAATCTTGGAGATATGATGGGGAATAGTGAAAACAGGAGTTCATGGTGGATTGTAATAGAGTTCATGATCCTTAGAATACACTCTACATGAAAATGAATAGTATAGCATCAGACCCTAAATGGTCTTGAAAGTTAAGATCAAATATTTAAGCTTTATTTAATAAACCAAGCCCAAAGGTTATCAAAGAAAAGGAATACCATGATGCAATGGAAAGACTACTTAGCAAGCAATCTGGGAGATGTTCTGACAAAATATTGTAATCCCAATATTTTGGCAAATAGGAACTGAAATCAATAAGCAACTCTAAAATAGGCATGATTAAAACAGAACCAAAAAGAAGGGCAAAATAATTTGAAGAAACTTTGATTAATTACAGAAAAACATATTGTATTATGCTGGGCCAATTGATATCTATTCATAATATATATGTGTGGCATATGTGGTATGATGCTGTTGAAATTAATATAACAACAACAACAATAACAACTACAATAATAGTTAGCATTTATATAAGGGGAAGCTAGGTTGCAGAGTGGATAGAGTTCTGGGTCTCAAGGCAGGAAGACTGATTTTCCTGAATTCAAATCTAGCCTCAGACACTATCAGCTAAATCACTTAATTCTGCCTGCCTCAGTTTTCTCATTTATAAAATAATTAAAGAATGAAATAACAAAGTACTCCAATATCTTTGCCAAGAAAACCTCAAATAGGATCAGGAAGAGCTGGACACAACTGAACAAAAATGGCAAGGTATTTATATAGCACTTTAAAGTTTGCAAAGGGTTTTCCAAATATTATGCATTATTCTTGATTCCAGTTCCAATACTCTATGTATTGTGTCACCTTGCTGCTCTAAAGAACATTAATGTAACTAAAGTCCACAAAATTGTTCAAGGGAAAAGGCTCAGGCTCCAATGTCATCCCCGCAAAACCCTTTCCTACCACCATTTTATCCCTACTACATCTCTTGTCTTCTTGAATATTCAATTTTTATCTTAGGCACTTATAAGTCCTATGATTATGAGTAGGTTATTTAATCTTTTAGTTTCTTACTTTCCATTTATAATGCATACAAATCATATTCCCTCATTAGATTGTAAATGGAATAGATAGATCTCTGAGTCTGGAGTCAATAAGATCTGAATTCACATCTGGCCTCGGACACTAACTGTGAATTTGGTCAAGGCATTTAACCTCTGTCTGTCTCTGCTTCTTCAATGTAAATTAAAAATAACAAGTAACAGCTACTTCCTAGGGCTGTTGTATGGTTCAAATTAGATAATATTTGTAGAGTTCTCCACACAGTGCCTGCTATATAATAAGTATTTAATAAATTCTTTTCCCTATCCTTTTCTTTCCTCCATGTACCCTTAGTGCTGACCAATACCTGACTCATGATATATACTAAATAGATATTTGTGGAGTTGAAAGTCTTTAGCTAAGGCAGCCTGGGCACTCACCTTTGAATATCCTTGCTTCTTAGAAAGCAAGAAGTTTTATTCCTTTGCTTTAATGTTCTCAGGCACCAAGAGTCAGGATGTAATGTGATGAATGGAGAGCCTCCATCTTCAGGTTCTCTTGTGACCATCAGTAAATACAAAGAGACCTCGCATCATATTTTAAGGAGGAAGTGCACCTTTATTAAATCACACAGCATAATATATCCCATTTGGCAAGATCACAAGGATTTGAAAATGTAAAGAAATAATGGGTAGTCTTTATTTATTTTTTGCCACCCTAAAACCATTAAAACAAACAAACAGGATAAATCCAGACAACCTCTCACAATACTTACATTTAATTTGAGACTGTTTAAAGAGAGATCTCTTCCTCAGTTTCATGCACTTCTTTTTTTTGTACACATTTATTTCAGAATATAAATATGGTGCATTAGAATGTGTTGCCAATATTTAAAATCTGGGCTCGCCTGCCTGTATCTAACCGAATATACTAATAATGTTTAATCAGCAGCAATATTACTTTATATTAATGTTTTGTGCAGCTCCCAGTCACAGCGATAAGCGGCCATCCCTGTGTTTTTCACACATCAGCACTTGGCAAGTGTCCCAGTTCTTGCAACAGTCATTTGATTCCAAAAGATGATAGAAATCCTATAATCTACCTCAGGATTATTTCTGAGTTTTCAGGAGATGTTAAATATTGCCTTATCTCAAATAGGGCTGCCTCGGAGTTTGCTGGTCATTGTGGCTGTGTGGAGCATTGGTATTCTAATCAGTGCTAGCACTCAGTCATTGCAGGCTGTCTAGGTGAAACAGCAGGAAGAGGCTCTAAGAAAGTCTGGCAATGCTTTGGGAAGAAAAAGCTGAAGGTTACACAGGAGTCTGATTTGGGGATATTGTGTAGTGAAAGGCAGCAGTCAAGCTTCAGGAGGCATGTTACCCACTGGGGAAAATACAGTCTCGCTTTTATGGGGAATATAGATGGAGATGGTCTGGGTTAGGTAGCAAAGTAGAGAAAGTAGTGGGTCTACAAACAAGAAAATATGAGTTCCAATTCAGTTATGACACTTACTAGCAGAATAAATTTGGCGAAATCATTTAATCTTTGCCTTAAATTGATCCTTAACTGTTAAAATGAGGATAATAGTAGTATATATCTCTGAGAGTTATTGGGAGGATCAAGTGAAATCTATTTATAAAGCACTTAGTATAATATCTGGCACATAGTAGGCATTATATAATTATTATTCTTGCCTTGAACATGTAAGCAAAATATTCATACTCATTTATCTAGAAGCAGAGATATAAAGAAGACGTAGAGGAAGGAAGGAAACAAGTATTAAGAAGTGTCTATTACATGCCAAATACTTTATAAATATCATCTCATTTTCTCCTTGATGCAACCCCTGGGATTTGAGAATCCATTTTCCTGTTGAGGAAACTGAGGCAAACAGAAGTTAAATGATTTATCCAGAATCACACAGCTAGCAAAAACTTGAATTGGAAGTCAGTTCTTTTTTCCTAACTCCAGACCTAGTGTTCTATCTACTGAACAAAATAGCCACTTAAATCACCATAAATTTGGAGCTATAGGAGACCTTGGAGGTCCAATATGCTAATTTTTAAAATGAGGAAATGGAGTTCCAGAGGAGTCTGAGGCTAATCAAATCTAGCAGGAGAAAAACTAAAAGATTGCTTCAGACCTTGTTTTTGGGATTGTCCAGGTTGTCCAGAAACAAGACTGGGTCATTTAACAAGTTTAAAGGATGAGAAAACATATATAGGTAGGTCCCTGGGAGTAGAATCCAATGTTCAGCAGAATGTGAAAAATTTGCTTTCAAGAGTGTTACAAACCTTTATAGTAGCCCCATGAGGTTGGAGGCTTGTATATCTCCTTGGGGTGTAAAAGGAGATCCCCCCTCCCGCCTCAGGGGAAAAGGAACATTTTGATGATGTGGAGCCCCATGAGTACAAAGTGCTTTTCTGCATCCTTTATGAGGTCTTTATGCTATTGTTTTCAATTATTTCTAGGAGATAGAGGAGAAATTGTAGTGCTTCAAATCTGCAGTTACCTTGAACATTTGCCCATATGCTGGGGCAATTCTATGTATATCTGTAAAGGTCTAAATATGAGCCATACTCTGAAACTCCCAGGGGCAAATGCATCTGATTTTGCTTCTCAGGGAAAGTTAGTTAGGAGCAAAACAAGTCAAAGGGAGTGATTTTTTAGAAGCCCCTGAGATTGGAGGCAGTGCTTGTGAATTCAAAGTTGCTAAAACCTAGGCCCTAAGTGTCATAAAGTACAAAACTCATCATCCCTATGCATACCCTCTTTGCCTCTAAAAAAGAAGAAAAGGAAGTAGAAAAAAAAAACATACTAAACACTTAAATGTAAATCTAACTAAACCCCAGGGATTTTCTAAAATACAATTATTTCCTCAATCTTTGGAATGTGGAGTCACAACATTGGGAATCCTTTTTATCCCAGCTAATATGTGAATCTCATGCTGTTTCTTGACAGAAACACAACAGGCACTATTACAGCATTGCGTGGAAAACAAATTATACTTTGCATTTTTAAACTTGTTAGAATATATCAAAATTCTGTCTACTGACTCTTCTCATATAGGACATAAAACATTCTTGTCCTTAAACATTTATAGTTAGATATCCTTCTTGAGATTAATAGGTAGCTTTCATTATTGCTAGTAGGAATTATATTTATGCACTGGGAAAGAGAGAGTGTATGTTTTAGATTAAGCTTGATCTACATCTTCCAGATGGAATAAATTATAAGTAATACTAGGATTGAAGAGGGAGAAGAGTACTAAATGTTGTTCAAAATCAAGTGTAATAATTGAGGCAATTGGGGTTAAGTGACTTGCCCAGGATCACACAGCTAGTAATTATTAAGTGTCTGAGTCCAGATATGAACTCAGGTCCTCTTGAATCCAGTGAGTCTATCCATTGTGCCATCTAGCTGCCCCTGTAGCAAAGCAATTCTGAGAAGCCAAAGTGTAATCAACAGTAATAGTTGTGCTATCACCATATGGACTGCTGAAACCCTCTTTGATTTAGCAATATACAGAATTCCATTATTTCACAAGGGCTTGGGAGATGTTCCTCTAACTTAAACAATCCATTAAAATAGATTCCGTTTGGTTTAGTTTTGGTTTAGTTTTTGAAGGCCATTTGTTTAGAGTTCGATAAATATCCTAATTTGCAAGCAAGCTGTCAAAAAGAGCTTCAATTTTCCTTCATGTGTCCTGATCTATAGCATGTCACTGGATTCAGATGGCTCTGGAGGAGAAAGTTAGGCAGGTGAGTTTGCCCAGTCGTCCCTCACTTAAATCCAATTCACTTGCATAGTATAGCATCCCCTCCTTAATGCCATGGACCTCTTTGAGAACAAAGGAAAAAGAACAACAAACAACTATCTTCTTTGTACTTCTATGATAGTACAAGGCCCATGAAGAGAAAGGATGCAATACAATTTTGTTGTAATAGGTCACACAAGATGTGTGAGCTGAGGCACACTATTCTTTTTTTTTGCCATTCATGATAATATTTGGAGCTTCCACCAATTGGATTGCTTTTTTTAAAATTGCTACTCTGATTCTGCTTAATTTAACTCTGTCATTTCATATAAATTTTCTCATATTTCTCTGAACTCCTTTTTAGTGAGCAATCATTACATTCATCAGCCAGTAGGTGGCTACCTCCTTTGTGTCTGATTCTCTATTCCCATAAAAAGGGCTGTTATTTATATTTTGATATAGATAGGGATTTTTTCCCCCTGACTTTGTCTTTCTTAGAGTATCTGGTTCTTTACCTCTATAACCAGCTGGGGAGAAAATTCAGTATATGCTTCTCACACTAACTTCCTTCCACTTTTGCTTTGTTATTTTCTCTTTTACTTTTATATGTCCTATCTTTTTTTCCTTTATGAAGTACTACACAAAACAGAGAGGGTAGCTATTGGTGCAAGATGAAAGCATGATTATCATCATTCTTGAGGGGCAGGAGTGAAATTCACCTAATTTTTTATTGGGGATAATTTTGTGAACTAAATTTTTTTCCATATAATTTCTTTTACAAGCATTAGCTAGATAGATGTTCAACCTATTAGGAAGATATTTTCTACCCTCCAGATAACTCAGTCCTAGGATTTAAAAGCTCTGTAAGACATTTTATGTGACATGAGATGACAGCTCTGAAAATCCATCAAACAGAGACAGCTTTCACTGTTTCTGGACAGAGAACATTTGGTTTGTAAGCAAAGCCCAGTCTCTTCTCTAGTTTTTTAAGAATACAAATGGACAGTTCCTCCCATTGAGAACTGCTAAGACTAAATGAGCAACCGGGACCTCAAAGAGCAGAGGGATGGGACAGAATGGCTGGGTTCCCTATATCTCACATTGAAGAGAGGTGAAGAAGGAAAACAAAATGTCCAGACCAGCTGGGATACTATTCTTTCCCTGACATAGGAGAAGCTGTTAGTCATCTATTGACAGCTGTGCCTTAAGATAAAGGGAAAAAAAAGTGGGAGAACACAGACTGGCATGGCTTCCTACTGTTTTATTAGCATATCCATCACAAACAACCCTGTCAAACTCAAGTCTACTCCCACCTTCACTCCCCTTTCAAACTTTGGTAAATTTCCTTTCTGAAGAAAGTCTGTCCCTAAAATCACTGGATGAAAAATAGTTGGTATGATAGGTTAATATCAATTTTTAAAAGGAACAAAGACATTAAAGTGATGGTTTTTAGAGACTCCCAGATTATAATGTTCATTTGTTTTACTCTTGCAATAATAATTTTAAAGTAATTTAAAATAGCTGAAGTACAAATAGCACTTTAAGTTGTAAAATGCTTCACATTCATTGTCTCAGAGAATCACAAAATTTCAGTGCAAGGTAGAATTACAGTAGACATTTAGTCCAAACCCTATTTGAAGAAGAATCTCTAGAGTGTACCTGAGAAGTGATTATCTAGTCTTTCTTGGAAAGTCTCCACTGGAGAAGAATCTGCCCCCTCCATAGGAAGCCTCTCACACTTTTGATAGCTATAATTTTTGGTAAGTTCTTTTCTTCACATCAAGTCTAAATGTTTCTCTTTATCTCTTTGTTCTGATCTTTGGGACCAAACTGCTTCTTTCACATCACAGATCTTCAAGTACTTGAAAATCATTGTCATGTATTCCCGAAGTCTCTTCAAAAATGCCATTATTTCAACTGAGTGATAATGGCTAAAGGTTTTTCTATATCATAGCTGCATTTTTCTGGATGCTCTCTGCTGATCAACAAATGCCCTTCTTAAACTATGTCAAGATTAGAGGGAGACGCTTTGTTTTTTTCAGAGTTAAGGCCAGCAGGCAGGCTGTGCCCTAAGCTTAGCATAACAACAATCCTTTGAGTTTACAGTCTGGATGATCTCAGCCATAGCAAAATCCTAGAATTGTTTCTGATTATGAAACCCTGCTATGAATCAGACTTGTCACATTATTGCTGTTACCCTTATTGTTAGGGCTTTAGCTCACTGTGTAGCCATATGTGTAAGTA